>NC_062577.1:62780042-63122125 GCF_022837055.1 Prionailurus viverrinus
ATGGTCCTAGGATGTTCAGTCTTCAGAACACCCCCTGAAATGTGACTCCGATTTCCTATAAAGTTAGCCCATCACACCCGCCAACTTCCTTCTTTGACTCTTGGTGGCTTGAAGTTTCCAAAGTGGCTTAGTGGCTATGTCTGTACCAAATCAGGACAGTCTTTTTATTCTCCAGCTTTACTGAGTTAATTGACTTTTACTGTGGTTTTTCTAGTAGAAAATCTTAGGTATTAAAATTTCCAGAAAGTCCAATTATTTATTTTTTTATTTTTTTATTTTTTTTTTTCAACGTTTATTTATTTTTGGGACAGAGAGAGACAGAGCATGAATGGGGGAGGGGCAGAGAGAGAGGGAGACACAGAATCGTAAACAGGCTCCAGGCTCTGAGCCATCAGCCCAGAGCCCGATGCGGGGCTCGAACTCACAGACCGCGAGATCGTGACCTGGCTGAGGTCGGACGCTCAACCGACTGCGCCACCCAGGCGCCCCGAAAGTCCAATTATTTACTCTTATTTTCTTGTATCTCAATTGCCTCTTTACTTTGGAGCTATTAGGGGGTGTGTGTGTGTGTGTGTGTGTGTGTGTGTGTGTGTCCGTCCTGCAAGCAGTTTGAAATCCTTGAGATTAGTCCAGGTGACCAGAAACATAAGGAGGTGCCACTCCCACCTCCATGATTGGCTGCCAGATGTGAGATCGTGCAGCTGTGAGTCATCACTTGGTTGCAGGTCAGAGCTTCATGACCTTCATAAGAGCAGCCCAGCTTTGTCTCCGCTGGCACTGTGGTGGAGTCTCCAGAGATCAAGTACACTGGAATGGCTCATCTGGTGGCTCCCAGGGTCCACAGATCTATCCAAGGAGGTTTGTATTAAAGATAGTAATGGGATTTGGTTAGGTATCAAAATATTTCTCACTTTCTAGTTTTCCTTTTGGAAATAGAACAGTTTTGGCACCCGGGAGCATAATCTGTCGTTAATCGCAATTCGACTGATGTGCTCAGCAACCCTCCTTCAGGGCCCCCTGGGTGGCTTAGTCAGTTAAGCGTCTGACTTTGGCTCAGGTCATGATCTCACGGTTCGTGGGTTCAGGCCCTGCATCGGGCTCTGTGCTGATGGCTCAGAGCCTGGAGCCTGCTTCAGATTCTGTGTCTCCCTCTCTCTCTGCCCCTTCCCCGCTCATGTGCTCGCTCACTTGCTCTCTCTCAAAAATAAACATTAAAAAAAAAACCTTCATAATTCTGGCCACGATAGTGGTTTAAATAACATGAAGCTATGAATTACTGAATTCATACACATGATGGACTATCTAAAAAACATAAGAGCTATAATGAAGCTTGATGTTGAAATAGAAGTTAATGACAATTCAGCAAATTCACCTCAATATGATCTTACCAAATCCTTGAGTGGCATTCAGCTAATTAAAACTCTTAGAAGCATATTAAGCCTTCTCTGTATTAAGAGAAATTTGTCATGATTAATTCCAACGTGATGTTTATAGAAAGCTATATTTGGCTTCCAGATCAAACATGATCTATCAAATTGTAAAATTGATAATGCAGTTAGGTATTCATATGTACCTAAAGCAAATTAAATGGCATGTCACTTGAATATGAAAATGTCTTTTTACATTACAAATTAAGGATAATATAAAAATGAATCAACTGTAATATTTAATGATATTTTAAAACTTATAATCATTTATCATATTTACCCCCAAATGAAAAGAATTGTAAAAATTCCTGCAGGAGCCACAGGAGATCTAGATCATTGGGAGAGCCTTTCTTTTTTTTTTTTTTTTTAAATTTTTTTTTCAACGTTTATTTATTTTTGGGACAGAGAGAGACAGAGCATGAACGGGGAAGGGGCAGAGAGAGAGGGAGACACAGAATCGGAAACAGGCTCCAGGCTCCGAGCCATCAGCCCAGAGCCTGACGCGGGGCTCGAACTCACGGACCGCGAGATCGTGACCTGGCTGAAGTCGGACGCTTAACCGACTGCGCCACCCAGGCGCCCCGGGAGAGCCTTTCATAAATCAAACTTTAGAAGATTTGGCTGGTTGCTTCCGTGGGCATCAGATTATTGCCTCACTTTCATTGTGAAACGTGTCCCTCAATCAGAGGCATTAAGTAGGATGCCATAATAAGAGATGTCTAGCAAAGATATCTAGCAAAGAGAGATATCTGCACAAGAGCTATCTAGCAAAGATGATGTTTGCAGTTATGTGATTGGGAAACAAATCTGAATTCCTGGTGTGCCTGTTTCTTGAAGACCGATTGCTAATCCCATTTGTGATCGAGGACAATGGCAGTTTCCACTTGAGTGTTGGGCATTCAGCCTTGGAGTGCCCAAGTTAGACTTGGTGAGTGAAGTCCATGCCGTTGAGCCCATGCCTATCCGGTCTTGGTCATAATGGGCTTCTTCTACTTTATTAGTCCCATTAGCAAGGAATGGCCTGTCCAGAGAAGGGGGGTGATTGACAACAACAGGAAGTTCTCCTGACGTTGATTAAGAAACGCATACGTGGGTGGGGGTGGAGAGCTGCTATGACAACTTCCATGTGGCACAGATAATTTACTAGGCTCTTTCCTAAAGGTCCCCTCTGAAATGACCGATCCTTTTTTTTTTTTGTATGTGGAATTCACCATGTTGGCTTTACTAAAACGCAGAAGGTACTTGCTACTCCTTTCAGGGATCAATCCGCATGACCTTGCCGTTGTAGTAGGCTAGTGAGGTCCTGAGGAGTAAGGAGATGGTCGAGTCCCTGTAGATTAGAAGGTATCAGATGGGTTTACGAAAGGGGAAAGTTCTATCTTTCTCGAAGGAACAAATGACAAATTGTTTTCAGTTTTGGTCCCTAGAGAACACAAAGATGCACTGGCCGCTCATAGTGTCGGGATATGTCCATTAGCAGCCATGATGACCTGTGGCTATTAACGTGGAATACTCCAGCATTTTCCCCTCCCCCAACTTTATTGGATATAATTAACAAAATTGAGTGTACTTGAAGTGTATAATGTGAGTTGTATACATTGTGGAAGGATTACCGCGGGTTGATTAACACTTCCATCTCCTCAGATGGTCACCTTTATCTGTGAGAATGCTAAGATCAACACTCATGGCAAATCTCAAGTATGGAACACGGCATCATTAGCCCTAGTGACCACGCTGTGCGTTGCACCCCCAGGACTTATAACTGGAAGTGTGTGCCCTTCAGTCAGTGTCTGCCCATTTCTCCTGCCCTTAGGCCCTGGGAACTGCTGTTCTGTTTCTGTGGATTTGGCTATTTCAAGATTCCACACTTAAGTGAGACGATACAGTGTTAGTCTTTGGCTTAAACTTTGCGTAAGGTCCTCCAGTTTCATCCATGTTACAAATGGCTGGATTTCCTTGTTTCTTATGGTTTGGTAACGTTCCGTTGTGTGTATATACCACATCTTTGTCCAATTCATCCATTGATGGACACTTCGGTTGTGTCTGTATCTTTGCAATTGTGAATACTCCAGTGGACACAGGAGTGTCCTGACTTGTCCTGACTTCAGTGTCCTGAAGTCCTGACTTGTTTCCTTTGGGTATCTACCCAGAAGTGGGATTGCTGGATCATATGCCAGTTCTACTCGTAACTTTTTGAGGAACCTCCACACTGTTCTGAGGGACTGCACCAGTTTATATTCCCACCAACAGTGCATGAGGGTTTCCTTCATATCCTTGCCAACACTTGCCTTTTCGTTTTGATAAAAGCCATCCCAACAGGTGTGAGCTGATATTTCCTTGTAGTTGACTTGCCTTTCCCTCATCAGTGAGATTGAACACCTTTGCGTGAGCTTATTGGCCATGCAATATATCTCTTACGGAAAAAGTATTCAAGCTCTTTGTCCCTTTTTTAATTGGATTTTTTTTTTTACTATTAAAAGTTCCTTATCTTTTAGATCTTATCAGATCTGTGGATTAACCCCTTATTAGATCTATGGTTTGCACATAGTTTCTCCCACTCCATATGTTGTCTTTAATTTCGTGGATGGCTTCCTTTGTGCAGAAGGTTTAGTTTGATATATAGGCCTGGTTGTTTTTGCTTATTGTCGACTGTGCTTTTGTTGTCCTAGCCAAAAAAACATCCTTGCGAAGACCAATGTCAAAGAACTTTTCCCCTTTGTTTCATGGTTTCAGATCTCCCATTTTAAGTCTTTATTCCTAGTTACTTTTGAGAGTTCCACGAGTTTTCTTTAAAACCCATTAGACTTAGTAGGCCTACCAGCAATCTGAGTGGCAATTCATAGGAATCCACTCACTTTCATCTTGGAAATTTTAGCGGTGATCTTAATACCTTGAACACTACCTGGAAAGCAGCTTGCTGTTGACAGAGCAGACAGGGTAGGATCCACTGGCTTTTGCGGGGGCGGGGGGGGGGCATTCCTACCGTAAAAGCTTGGGTCACAGTATCCTTGCGGGGACTTCCTTTTATGCCAGGGTCTCAGGAGTTGTGTTTCTCCGTGTCCTGACACTCCCGTGTGCTGCTTAGGGTCTGTCTGCTCTTCGTTGGTCCTAGAGTCGGTCTTTCTTTTGAGATTCTGCAAATACAATGAAATCTTCCAGACTGGTTTCTGAGAACTTCATGGAGGAGAACGAGTAAAGTCTGTATGTAGAAAGAATTTCGAAGAACCCTGATGACTGCACATACCTAAGCCCAATGTGCCCCAAGTGGTCCTGTGCTGCAAGGTAGTTTAACAAATCCTCTAAGTGTACGTTTTGTGCGTGTCAAGAAATTACCTCTCTGTGTCCTCCTGTGCATCTAAGCAAGTTTTAAAGCAGGCTTTTACTTCAACGTTCATTTTTTTAAACATATTTTTCTGCATTTATCTTAAACTTGTACGTTTCAGTGGAATCCTTTATTGCATTAATAGTTCACAGCTACATGAATTATATAAACCTGCCTATGGGTTTCATAGCTTTTTAAAAAAATAATCACTACTTCTTAAAACTCTTGAAAAATTATGAAATATAGCATACATTCAGAAAAGCGCATAAAACTCACAATATGGTTTAATCCAGTGAAAACCATTACCCAGGTCAACAGATAGGCAGATTTTTGGGGTGCTGGAAATATTGTGACCTCTGACCCCACAACACTGTTCCTTCCCTGTAAGGAAGGAAGAGAAAAGCCCTCCTGATTTGTATGGTAATCACTTGCTTTGCTTTAGGTTTACGATCTCTGTGTGTATCACAAACAACAGTTAATTTAGTTTTGTCTGTTTTTGAATTTCTATGAAAGACACACATATTCTGTACCTGGCTTGTTTTGTCCCACAGCATATCTTCAATAGTCAACCCTTTCATGTGTGGTAGGTAGATGCAACTCCTACACATTCTGCAATTTACCCATTATTCTGTTGACAGATGAGTCACTTCCGGGTTGGGGACCCTCTTAGCAGTGCTGTGAGCACTTTCACGTACAGTAAAACCTTGATTTTCGAGCACCGTTTGTTCCGGAAACACGCTTGTAATCTAAAGCACTTGCAGATCAATGTGAATTTCTCCATGAGAAATAACGGAAACTCAGGTGATTCATTCCACAATCTGAAAATATTTCTATAAAAATGATTACAATAGTGCAACGGTACAAAATAATAAAGAAGATACAAAATATAAAGAAAAAGAAATTAACCTGCGCTTCCTTTTGAAAGCCTTCATGGCTGGTGTGAGGGAGATGAGCCAGGAGGGTTATTGTGTAGGACGACTTCCACGATCACTGACGGAGTCACTGCTTTTGTGACTGATGAATCTGTTTTTCTTTTTGTGCAACTTTAACAAGGAACCTATCCAATGACCTAGAATGAAGCAGAGCATTTGTAAGCTCACTCTTGGATGGAAAAGCAAAGGACTGTCCATAGGTGCTTTGAAGTGTCAAAAAAAAAAAAATACCCCAGTGCCAGTTGTGGGCACCTTACAGTGTTCTGCAAAATCCCTGATTTCTGCTGAACACCGTGTGAAGTCTGAGACTGTGCATCTGAGCATGGGGGACGATCACCTCACCATCTTGCAGCGAGAGGCGGGGGAGAGAGGGAGAACAAACTGTTGGCTCCGTTGTGATCACGTGACACTCGGTATCGCCTACTACTTGTATTGCAAGACCTTGCTCGTTTATCAAGTTAAAATGTATTAGAAATGTTTGCTCATCTTGCAGAACACCCGCAGAACAAGTTACTCGCAATCCAAGGTCTTACTGTATTTCCCAGTACGCGGGTATGTTCTCATGCCCGTTCCCTGGACCCAACTAGATGTCCTGCAATTAAGCTTGATGTGGACACTATCGAGAGCTGGCGCGGGCCCCACGGGTGAAAGGCGGAGTCCTTCGTAAGCCTGCCCTCACTTCCCGTGCCAGCTGCACATCTTCAAGGACAGCCCACCCACCGCCCAACCAGCTAGAAATTTGAGTTGTGATGCCGAGCCCCTGGAGCTCGCCTCTGATCCCCCGAGGAGCTCAGTCCTTCACAAACTGGCCCCACTCCAGATGCCGTTTGTGAGTCCTGGGGCCACTCGCGCTTCTGACTGGCTGTAAACTTGGGAGTTTTCGCCCCCCTCTCGGATTCGATCACCTGCTAGGACTCTCAGAACTCCCTGCAAGCACTATACTTAGGATCGGTTTTAGTGTAAAGAATCCAGAAGCGGTCTGAAGAGAAGCATGGGGAGAGCTTCCCAGCCTTCTCGTGGAATCGGGGTCCGGCAGGCTTCCAGCATATCTGTGTGGTCACTTAACCAGAAGGTTCCCCTGTGCCACCGTCTGCAGGGTTTTTCTTGGGGTTTCATTACCTAAACTCCATCTCTAGCCCACCTCTGCCTAGAGGTCAAGAGGCTTGAAAATTCCACCTCTGTACCGGTGTGCTTGTCTTTCAGGTGATCAGCCCCCTTCTAGAAAGTCTCTAGGGGTTTCCCTCATTAGCATAGCAAAGATCCTCTTAGTACCCAGGGAATTCAAGGACTTCTGAAACTTTGTTCCTGGAAGGAAGGACGAAGACCAGATTTCTTACACAAGGGGCAAAGAAGCTTTTGGTGGCAAATACCTGCGTCTGACTTCGGCTCGGGTCATGATCTCCTGGTTCGTGAGTTCGAGCCTGGCATTGGGTCACTGCTGTCTGTGTGGAGTCTCTTTCAGATCCTCTGTCCCCCTGTCTCTCTCTGCCCCTTCCCTGCTGGTGTGCACATGCACGCGTGATCTCTCTCTCTCAAAACTAAACATTAAAAAAAACTAAAGTATTTGAAAGACTTTATTTTTTGGTTTTGTGGGCAAGGGGGTCTGGCTTTTAAGATTTCTTTTCCGTTGTCCTTTGTTTTCTACAGAGACACAATAGTGTATCTAGATGTGGGTTTCTTATTCTAGAGGGATTTCGTCTTAAATGGATTGGTGTTTTTTTGGTTCTAGAATGATGTTGGGGCACCTGACTGTCTCATTCCCTGGAGCTTGTGGCTCTTGATCTCGGGGTTATAAGCTCGAGCCCCCATTGGGTGTAGAGATGACTTTAAGAAAAATCTTTAAAAAAAATCTCTAGAAAGTTCTCAGCCATTTTACCACCAAACACTGCTCGGTTGCCTCTCTCCATATCTGATTAAATGTAGGTTGTGTAGCCTCCATGTATTCTCAGGTTTTCTGTTTTGACTTACTCCACGGCATTCCTGTTGTCTTGGCTTACAGATTTGTCTATTTCTTAAAACCTCCATTGTACTCATTTTAATTTCAATTTTAGAATTTCTATCTGGTTCTTTTTCAAAAATTGGAAATTTCAAATGTGACTTGTGAATTTCCGCTTCCTGTTCTCAGGGCACTTACTTTCAAGTTCTATTTCTCTTAATGTCCGCAAGCATAGGAGCTATATAATCTGTCTGATCACGTCCACAGGAGGCTGTGGAGATAACTTTCTGCTGTTCTTTCTGGTTCTTACAGACTGGTTTTCCATGTGCCTTATTGGACAGCATTCTCATTGTAAATAAGAGTGCCGGGAATGATTTCATATATAGAATGGATCTCTTCCTCCAGGAAAGATTTGTGTTGGCTAGGTGCCAGCAGTGGGGGGGTGGGGACTGCTGATTTAAGGACATCGTAATCCAAGTTCGGGGCCTGAGGTTCCCTGGGCTGCAGTGATGCAAACCCCCTATGGAAAGACTGTTTGAGGGTTGGTCTACTTCTGGTTCACCCTTCTCCAAGCCATTAGGATCCTCATTGTGGAGAGATGCTTCTATTAGATTCTCTGTCGTGTGCAGGCCCTTGCTGTTGGCTCTGCTTCTCTTGCCCTTGGAGACAGACGCTAAAAAAAAGTTCAAATTGGCTAAACTTGGAACACACCCTTCGGGCCAAAGCAGGTCCCCTGCTCCCTTGTCTCCTTGGTTTTCCGTTTTACCTTCCGTTTGGCTTTGTATTTACCTTGCTGCAGCTTTCATTTCCCTTTTGATAAGACTTTTAAAAATTCTTTTTTACCTAGGATTTTTCTGAATTTTGCCTGCCATTATTAGAAACGGGAAATATATTGTTTCTTGAATCCTTTTTTGTTTGGCTGAACATTCTAGAGTAAGTTTTGTTACCTATTTAGAGAATGTGTGGGAGCATGAGTGGGGGAGGGAGGGAGGGAGGGAGGGAGGGAGGGAGAGAGAGAGAGAGAGAGAGAGAGAGAGAGAGAGAGAGAGAATCCCAAGCAGGCTCTATGCTGTCGGTACAAAGCCCAACTCAGGGCTTGATCTCACAAACGATGAGATCATGGCCTGAGCTGAAATCAAGAGTTGGGCACTTAACTGAATGAGCCACCTAGGCGCCCCCTGGAATGTTTTTTGTTTTTTGTTGTTTTTTATTTTTTAGTACCTGAGCTTCAAATGTTCTACATCTTTGCACATTCAAAAGTCTTTGTTTTGCCCTTTGAAACCTGGAATACTCTAGCCAACCAAGGTACTTCTCCGCACCTGAGGGGCTGGCAGGATTTTCTGCCTTGAATTCTCTCTATGTTGCCTTTCTCTAAGGTGCACCCCCATGTCACATGCGTGGTCTTTACTATGGCGGGGAGGGGGTGGATATGTGGGCGGGGGTGAGACCACGCAGGATGCACACTGCTGACTGAACAAGGAGAGCTTTACGCTGGTGTAGAAAACCATCCTTTTCACGCCTGGATGCAGCTGGTTTGTGGAGTTTAGGCAACTTTTTAATAGTGGAGACCTGGAGTTCTACCAGTTCTCTGTGCAGGCTCCTCACTCAGTTGGAAGGCAGGGCTGGAGTTTTGTGCTAAAGCACCAGCAGTGCATAATTAGGGGACGTCCTTACTGTGAGCTGCTCTATGGGAGGTGCTTTGGTTGGTTAACCTGGGTGACTTTGATTTCTTAATTGTGCTATGTATGATCAGAAATCCTTGCCTATTTCTCGACCCTAAGGTAGTGAAAGCTTAGGTTGGGTTCTCCCATCCATATATGTAAAGGAAAATGTTTTGGGAGGTGAAGAGGTAAGACTGAAGCTTTCTGCATAAAGCTAGGACCCTCGGTAGACTCATTACCGAAACGAGGAAATAACAAGGAAATATACACACATAAGCTCCAGGTGGGGAAAAATGCTCCCCTAAAAACAGACACCCTGAGCCTGCACACTAATAATCTGCAGTCTGAATTTACACAATCCATATGCTCTGATAACTCCCAAAGAGAGATAATAACATGTAAAAAGATTGCCTTCCTATGACACTTTGGTGTCTGGGAAGTGTTTTTTTCCCAAATTCTTTGGGTGCTGAGCCAGTGTATTTGAAATCATTAAAGAGCTTTTCAGTTTGAAGTTGGTAGCAGAATGTTGACTTTTCTCTTGGAAGTGCTGTAAAAGCAGAGAAGCGAAGGAGAATCAAAATATAAATTATATATTTGGAAAGTTAGGAAACGTTAAAGACATCGGATCACAAAGTAAGTGCAGAGAAAATTAAGCAGGGGCGTGCACAGGAGGAAGCAGGGAGAACTTGTCAGCAGAGGACATCTCTTTCTTTCTTTTTTTTTTTTTTTAAGTTTATTTCTGAGCACAGTGGGGAAGGGTCAGAGAGAGGGGGACAGAGGATCAGAAGTGGCTCTGTGCTGACACCCACGAACCCACTAACCCACTAGCCATGAGATCTCAACCTACTGAGCCACCCAGGTGCCCGAGGGCATCGCTTAAAGTTAAGAGTCCCCACTCAGGAAAATTCCTTCCTTTTCAGTAATGGTAAATACAGCCTATAGACTGTAGGACAAGCTTTTGTTCTAAAGCTTTTGTTCTCCTGGGCCAGGTTTGTTTCCAGAACCTGAGGAAGTGGGGGTAAGTGAGAAATTATGTAGCAAGTCTCCTGTGGAAATGACCTGTCTTGGTGATGTGAGTCACAAAGGGTGGGGGGGGGGGAGCGCTGGGGGGAGGGGGTAATGACTCACTGAATTCTACAGCAGCTTGTCCCCATGCTGAATGGCATAGCACAAGACGAAGGCTTGGATCGTAAAGAAGTCCAGGGATCCTGGAACACCGTCCAGGTTCTGGGAAAATGCCCCAAAGCTGAGTAGGTGGAAGAGGAACCCTCCCAGGGTGGGTACCACGATACAACCAGAAAGTAGGGAAGGGATAGCCTTCCAAACCAAGTGGCATATGAAGAAGAGATCCCAGCAAAGCACGTCTATGGAGGAAATGAACGTTCCCAATTTTAAAATGCAGTGAAATTGTTTCTCTGACACCAAAGATCCAGGAGCTTAGGGAAAAGGCAAAACCTAAGCCTATGAGGAGCAAGGAATGAAGTAGAAGGAAACAAGTACCCTTAGCCCATCAACAAAAGTAAAAGATAAAGGAGAGAAAAGGAGAGTAGACAGATCGCTGAAGATTTGGAAAAGGATGCCAAGTATAGAAATAAGAAAGTAATGGGGCTCCTGGGTGGCTCAGTCAGTTAAGCGTCCGACTTCGGCTCAGGTCATGATCTCACAGTCCATGAGTTCGATCCCCGCGTCGGGCTCTGTGCTGACAGCTCTCAGCCTGGATCCTGCTTCCGATTCCGTGTCTCCCTCTCTCTCTGCCCCTCCCCTGTTCATGCTCTGTCTCTCTCTGTCTCAAAAATAAATAAACTTTAAAAAAAAGAATTAAAAAAGATCCTTTTCTCTCTCCCTAATGGGTCTATTTGGAATTAAGCAAAGGAGATCCAAAATAATTGGGATCTCTGAAGAAAAACTAATAGATCTGGGAATGCGAGCAGAGATGCTGAATCACTTATGACAAAGGAGGCCAACATTCGGATTTCTCCCGAGCCATGTACAGTTAGAGACGGCAGAGTAGTGCCTTCCAAACTTGAAATCTGATCCAAAACATGGCCTCCATACAAACTGTTTACGAAGGCCACAAGATTTTTGTCTTGTGCTCTTGAGTCTTTACAGGTTAAAAAAAAAAAAAAAACCAAAACCTAAGTGTTTTCATGAGTCCTTCAAACATCTGGTGGGTGAACCTCTCGCCAATTAGGACAACAAGCAAGTATATAGCAAGGAGAAGGGAATTGAACTGCTCACTTGGAATTTACCTGACAATTAAGGAGCCAAAAGATTGTAAACATTCTGCGACCTGACAATATAAAAGTGCTGTCATTACAACAGGGAGGACAGGGTAGAGCCTGGGAGGGTTGTGTGGGTCTACTGGTTTTAATTTTTGTAGCTGGAGATCAAAAGACGTGATATAAAACAAATGCCAGATATGTATAAGTATATTCAGGAACATAAATAGGGGCGCCTGGGTGGCAGTTAAGCATCTGACTTTGGCTCAGGGCACAATCTCGCGGTTCGTTGATTCGAGCCCCGCGTCAGGCTCCATGCTGACAGCTTGGAGCCTGGAGCCTGCTTCAGATTGTGTCCCCTCCTCTCTCTGCCCCTCCCCAGCTCATTCTCTGTCTCTCTCTCTCTCTCAGAAATAAATATACTTAAAATAATAAAAAGAACATAAATATAATACAATAAACCAAAATAAGATAATGGAGGAGAGGGGAATAAAAGGGACCAAGAGGAAATACACTATTCTGTCACTAGTCCTAAATTAGATTATCTAATAATTAAGGACACTGTATAAAAGAACAGTTATAAAGGGGATCACTAAAAAAAAAAATGCCAGCTTTGAAAATCCTAAAAAACACACCCCAAACAAAACCCGAGTCCAGGTAGAAGAAACCCTACAGAATTTAACATAGATGGCTTGCTTCAGGAGCACCTACTGATCAACAGCAGAATAAAAACTCAAATTATGTCAAATATAAATAAGCCAAACTTCTTTACTCAAAAGGGTCAGATTAAATCACAAGACTCCGTTCTAAAAGTGATTCAGAAAGCTTGAAAATGCAAGTAAGGGCAGTCACATCAGGCAAATTCAAACAGAATGTCTGCTACGGTTGAATTCTGAGCCAAAAGCATTAAACAAGAACAAAAGTGCCCTTCCTAATACTCCAGGATGTGAATCATAATGAACACTCATAGATGAGAAATTGTAGAAAATAGATACACGTTACTGGCCTTTAAATCTTACTTTAGCTCATGATGAAGTGGACAAAAGGTAAGTACTTACAAGCTTTTGATCTCAAAAATAAAATTGATCTATACCAAACTTCGTAGCCTGAAAACGGAATGCATGTTTCATTCAAGTTCCCATGGGCTAGTCACAAAATTTGAGCATACATTAATCCATGAAGAATCCATAAGCAAAGCAAAGCATTCTAGAAAAGGGAGCTGAAATATTTTCTGATAAGTCAATAACAGATAATGAAAAAAGGAAATAGGAACCCTCCCCACAAAATTGGTTCTCTTAAAACCTACTCCAACCACATTAGACAACTCAAAAAAAAAAAAAAAAAAAAATCCGGGTCTCAATGACAGCAGAATACCCACCTGGGAAATAATGGAAAAAAACCTGGAAATAATGTTAGAACTCCAGCGTGGTTTGTGGACTACTGAGGCAGTGCCCAGGGAAGTATTGATCTCAATTTATAGTCAATGAGAATAAATGTATTAATCTTCAGTTAAAAAAAAAATCCTGTGGAAACACTGAATAAAGGAGTTTAGAAAAAAAGCAAGAATGATCTGGGAAACAGGAAACTAAGACTAAAAAATAAATGAAGGCAGGCCCTTTGGAAAAAATAAAACAGAAAAACCAACAAGGAATCCAGAGGTCAGGATTCTAATAGACTTGGTGGCTTCCTTGACTGGGGGTCCATGTGGCGACCCCCAGAAGGGTGGGTTGGGACTCTGGGTCAGCCGGTTTTGCAGTGTGAGCAGATTTTCTTCTGAGAAGCCTCTCTGCTTGCTCTTGAGGCCTTTTGGCTGACCGGATCCTGTTCGTTCAGGTTCTGCTGGAAAGTCTTCCTTAAAGTACACTGTTGAAAGACTTCGATCCCATCTATAAAATACCTTTAGGTTAGTGTTCGATTGAACGACTGGGGGCTATTGTTGACTATCCCCTAATCTAACCAGACGGGCAGGTAGCAGTGTTCCTCATAAAAGGTGATTGTTAGAGTTCCCTTGATCTGCAGTTCTTAAACTTTTCCTACTGAAACCTCCACATTGAGCCAGGGAACTTTCTAGAAATAATGATCCCAACTAATTCTGGAAGATGTAGAAAATCTGAACACCAGTTCCCAAAGACCTGTCTTTAGGAGCTCTTCCTTGAAAGCCTATCATGCCCTAATGTTCATGTAGAAAAATTAAAGAATAGCCAGGAATCGGGGTGCCTAGGGGCTCAGTCGGTTAAACTTCTGACTTCGGCTTAGGTCATGATCTCACGGTTCATGAGTTTGAGCCCCATGTCGGGCTCTGTGCTGACAGCTCAGAGCCTGGAGCCTACTTCAGATTCTATGTCTTTCTCTCTGCCCCTCCCTTGCTCATGCTCTGTCTCTCTCTCAAAAATACGAAAAAAAAAAAAAAAAAAAAAAAAAACCAAAAAACCAAAAAGAGTAGCCAGGAAAATTTCTACCACTGAACATAAAATTATACAGGTTAAAATAGTTTTATACCAGCACGTAAATAGGCCATTGATTAGAAGGTCTAAGTATTGACCCAAATGCATGTGGGAATGTAAGCTCTCATAAAGGTATTTCAAAACCCTGAAAAGGAAGAGTATTCAGTACATATCCAGTACATGGTATTGAGCCATCTAGAAGAAGGTTGCATTGTGCACACCTAACATACTAGACAAAATGGATTAATGTTTTAATTGCAGAAAAGGCTATACATGAGAAAAACCAAGAGAGTCTTTTAAAAATACTTCTGGTTAGGAGAAAGCCTATCTAAGTATGCCACAAATATAGCAGTTATAAAAAAAAATCTTAAAAATCCTTTGACAAAAGCAAAGTCAAAAGACAAATTACAAAGAAGAAATACTTAGTATGGAACTCAGTCCTTTGTGATAGGACACTGTCTATAAGTGGCCTTTATAGATTATTTGGGAACAGACCAATAACCCGCTAGAAAACCCAGCAAAGGCTTGGATACATAGCTCAGAGGAGAGAGCAGACAAGCAACTCCTAAATCCATGAAAAGATGGGCGCTCTCCTTTATAATTAGGAAAATGCAAATTAAAACTTCACGGATATGCTAATTTTCATCAGTCAGATGGACAAAGATGAAAAAGTTTGGAAACGCTCTGTGTTGGCAAGCGTGTGGGAAAGCGGCACTCTTTTATTGCTGTGGGAGAGCTAATTGCTACACTCTGTGTGGCCGTTGGGCTTGTGTTTCGCCAGATTTTGTGACTACATTTGCAGGGGAATGGTTGGAGAGGAGTCCAGCTTTCAGGATATAAAGGACATCGGGTTCCGCAACTGTGCCTCGTAGCTTAGTCCTTCTCCGCCGTTGGTGTGCCGTGATCGTAACGTGCAGTGGGGTGTAGAGTCCCCACCACACAACTGCAGTCTGAAATTGCCTGCTGGGACTTGTGCCCTAGGCTTTCAATTTTTTCCCGTGAAAGCCCTGATTCTCTCCGTGCTAAGTATTCACTGTGCTAAATCCTGGGAGCTCTTCTACTCTGCACCCGTACTTCTAATCCTTGCTTGAGGTGCAGCTCGTCTTGACCTACACAGCATAGGCACAGGCTTGCTGTCACTCTCCAGTGTTGACCTGACTACTCTACCTCCGGTCTGGTGCACCAGGGCGCTGGGTCTTTGTACTTGCTCAGCCCATTGTCCATCCTGCCTCCGGTAAGGTGACACTGTGCAGTGACGTCATGCCAAAGACCTCTTCTGTCCCAGCCTCAGAGTGTTAATTCAAAAGCAAACGAGAATTGGTTGCTGGCTAAGGTGCAGAACTAGAGACGCAGCTGTTGACAAGGGAGGGCTTTGCTGTTGGATGGAGTGGGGGTGATGGTATTAAGCCGGGAAAGTACTGCCCAGGGAGGGTGGCCCCTGTTGCCTGGCAGGAGGCTTTCATTTAGGGCCGAGAGGTGGCTCAAGCGTGCCCCTGAGTAAGGAACGTGTTTGGTGAAGCGAAGCAGGTGTGCCAGCTGCTGGCCCAGGAAGTCTCGCCACGTAAGGGAGGAAGGGTGACCAGGGAGGCAAACCTGGGTTCATTGCCCAAGGAGAAGCTGTAAGGAGAGGCCGGCTGTGGATCCCGGATCGGCTGCGAGGGAAGAGTTGTATCACAGGGGATTCTCCCCTGAGTTCTGCAGACTGACTGCAGACAACCCCAAAGGTGAGCTCAGGCGAGGGTGTGATCTCAGGAATCCTAAAATTAAAGGAGACGCAGAACTTCCTGCGCAGCAGGTCCTGTAGAGCGTGTGGGAATCCTCTTTGTCAAAAAGAGGCATGTTCACGGGGAGCAGGACTCCTTTTAACATTTATAATTAAATGGGTCTTAATTATGCATAGGGTGGTAAGTGTTAATTGATGTGAAGTGGAGAAAAGAAAGGGGTCTATTTAGAAGGGTATGTGTGTCCCAAAGGGCTTGGTATTAACCATCCAAGGCACGATTCCCCCTCTACATCCGATGAGGAAGTGACAGAAGCGCCCCTATAGCCTCGGGGACAGAGGTAATGGGAGTGGGGACTTACCCTGCTGTTCCAAATCACATGTTTGCCAGAACAGACTTTCCTCTGGATCTCTCCCACTATACGTTTTCTCTAGTCTGGCCTTGGCTCCAGGGTATTAATAGGGGAATTAACAGATGCTTTGAAATCCGACAAATGCATATTGTTCAGCTTCCATCATTTTGTTACGGCTGATATTAAGTGCCCAACACATGTCAGCCACGATGTCTAGTGGTTTGCATGTGTTAAGGTTTCAAAATGGAAGCATTATGTCCATATTATATAGGGACAAGGGGAGTATGTTATGCATGATCATAAACACACTTGTGGAATTACCACTTAGATCAAGGGAGAATATGCCTTAGGACCCCAGAAGCATTCCCTGTACTCCTCCCAGGGACTACACTCTCTTCTTTCCGAAATCCTTACCTCTAACACCCGAACTTTACGTGAAGTGGAATCTAGCAGTTTGCATTGTGTCTGGCTCCGTTTCCTCCACCTTATTTGTGGGATTCATTCTCGTTGTTCCATGTAGTAGCAAGTTATTTATCCTTGTCGTAGCATTTTAATGTGTGAATCGAGCTCTGTTTATCCCCAGTACTCCTAATAGGCATGCACAAAGTTGCTGCCACTGGTCTATCATGAGTATTGTTTTCGTGAACACTATTGTATGGATCTTTTGGTGAAAATACATATTTTGGGTATATGCTAAAAATAAAATTGCTAGGTCCCAGGGTACATAGGTCCCAGGGAAGTGGGGCCTTCAGGAGGTGCTTAGAGCATGGGGACAGAGTCCTCACCGATGGGATTACTGCTCTTATAAAAGAGACCCCAGAGAGCTCCCTCGTTCCTTCCACCATGTGAGAAAGTCTGTGATCTGGAAGAGGACCCTCTCCTGACTGTGGTGGCACCCTGAGCTTGGACTTCCAGTCTCTAGAACTGTGAGAAATGCTATAATCCACCTAGTCTGTGGCATTTTGTTATAAGCAGCCTGAAAGATTAAGATGTTGTGGTCTTCAATCTGATTTCCCTGATTGCTAATAAGGTTGATATATCTTGTTTTACTTGTTTGCAATTTGGATATTACCTTTGGTGAAGTGTCCCCTCGAGCCTCCTGACCACTTTTCTTTTGGATTCTTTGACGTTTTCTTAAGGAAGTTCTTTTTTTTTTTTTTTTTTTTTAATTTTTTTTTTCAACGTTTATTTATTTTTGGGACAGAGAGAGACAGAGCATGAACGGGGGAGGGGCAGAGAGAGAGGGAGACACAGAATCGGAAACAGGCTCCAGGCTCCGAGCCATCAGCCCAGAGCCTGACGCGGGGCTCGAACTCCCGGACTGCGAGATCGTGACCTGGCTGAAGTCGGACGCTTCACCGGCTGCACCACCCAGGCACCCCTCTTAAGGAAGTTCTTTACACACATTGGATATAAAGCTTTTATCACCTTTTCCCAAATTAATAGGTTCAATGAAATACCAATAAAAGTTCCAATAGTTTAGGTAAATTGAGAAACTCTACAATTTACATGGAAATGCAAAAGGCCGGGAATAGCTAAGAACACTCTAAATGAGGAAGTTGGAGGATTACTTTACCGGATTTCAAGATACATTAATGTGAAAGTGGTTAAGACCTGTGGCATTGGCACAAAGACAAATAGATCGATGAAATGGCATACCGGAAACAGACTCACGCTCAGACACTTCTGACAATATGGCATTGAAAAAGAGTGGAAAAGATTTTTTTCCCTACTGATTCCGGATCAGCTGAATATACAAACAGAAAAGATTAAAAACCTGATCCCCGCCTCACACCTTACTCAAAGATAAAATCCAGGCAAATTATAGATGTAATCATGTAAGATAAAACGTTAAAGCTTCTAAAAGATTACATAAGAGCATCTTGATGGCCTTGGGAAGGGAAGAGTTTCTTAAGTGGGATGTTCAAAGCACTAACCATAAAGGGAAAGGCTGCTACATTGGACTGCATTAAAATAATGTCTTTGTATCAAAAGATGCCATTAAGGGGTAAAGCCAGCCCTTGCAGAGGGGGAGAACGTATTTGCTGGGGGTGGTTGCCAGATCGCTGTGTCAGCTGACTTCTGGCTGGTGTTGGCCGATGGGAGGTTAAAAGGCAGAAGGAAGGGAGAAGCAAGGATCGCTCCACCCCCGCCCCACCTCACCCCCAGCTGTGGGTAGCCTTTCTGGCAGCAGCTATATCTTCTCCATGGTTCCCACTTGAATTCCTGCTTTTACTAGTTGGTGACAACCCCTGGGTTCTGAGAACCCTTCCCGTATTAGGTCCCACTAGTGCCCTAATTCCCCTCTTTTCAGCCCCACCTGATTTCAGCACTGCTGAGCCGGACAGCTCCAGACAGTTTCACTTCCCTTAAGCCCTCCTGTGTCATTCACCTTCCGCCTGGGGTTTCTAGTCCACTGCAGAGATTTCCAAAAGCCCCCTTGGCAAGCAAGCATGTACAGCCAGGAAATGTAGGATATCAACCTCCTGAGGGTTACCCTCAATATATGAGAGATGGAAACTGATGAACAAATACTTCTCCCACTCAGTCCTCAGGTGGAAAAATCTGTGTGTTCTATGTGTTCCTTGGAAGATCCTGGGTGGGATTGGGCTTCCATTGCCCACAGCATGTGACCTCACCAATGCACCCTTATGCTGGAGTTTTTTTCCTCCCTTATTCTAACACCTCACTCTAGCTTCTTGGAACCACCTCCTAAGTTATAGTTAACCCTTGAACAACATGCATTTCAAAGGCATGGATCCACTTACATGTGGATTTTTAAAAATCTAGTACTGTAGATGTATTTTCTGTTAGGTTTTTCTTAACATTGTCTTTAGCTTTATTGGAAGGATAACAGTATATAACACATGAAACATACAAAGTATGCGTTAATCAACTCTCTGTTATTGGTGAGGCTTTTGGTCAACAGTAGGCTATGAGTAGTTAAGTTTCTAGGGAATCAGGTTATACATGAATTTTTGACTGCATGGGGTAGATGTCTGTGCCCCTAACCCTTTCATTGTTGGTATCTGTAAGCTGTATTTGCCCATAAGCTCTGGTCTCAGGCTCTGATTTTCAGTGGGAGGCAGGGAATACAAGCCAAGACACTGCTTTCTCTTAGCCCTTCCAGTGTAGGGATGCTACCAGGTTTTTGATGTGGTTAATCCCTGGTCTGTCTCATTGTATCCTGCTGGAGTTCCTGTATTACCTTCCTTATGTCTTCCATATGTTGAGTGGACTCTCTTCTCAGTTACTCTGACTTATAAACCATTCTGGCCTCTACTCCTCCACTCTACGACCTTGTAGCTTTTCTAAATCCTGGCCCTATTCCTGCCTCATAGTCAGGAATCTGCAGGGGCTCTTGACCCTTTTCTGCATTCTTGCTATAAAGTCATCTGATCGTAGACATTTGTCGTTTCTGTGTTGTGAGAACAGGAAAGTGTAACTCGGTAGGTAGTTTCTTGAACTTTGGAGACCAAGGTCCAAATCCTGACTCTGTCGTGAGTGATGGTGGCGGCAAGGTCTTCTCCCTCGTTTCAGGTTCCTCATGTGCAAGGTGGAAACATGAGTATTTGTTAGGTTTAAGTGGGTTAGTTCACTTAGGACAATCGTGATAGGTAAAAAGCATTAAATACATGTTAGTTTTCATGGTGACTCCAGAATCTACCCTTGTTTTGTTTTCAGTCCTGATGCATCATGGATATTTCCCCTCAACACTTTGATAAACTAATCTTATTCGTTCGCCTAAGAAGACTTGCTGAATGTCTATCCCACATTTGCATTCGTAAGCCTCCTTGTCACTTGTAGCTTAGCATTCCAGAAACCAAATTCTCCGTCTGTTTCTACCAGAGACTCTCACATCCCCCAAGATAAGCTGTCATCTCTAACATTCTTGAGAGTATCATTTCACTTTTTCTAGTCATCACAGCTGTAATTACCATAACTTCTACAGTGGCTTATCTACGTGAAAATGCTTTTTAAAACATAATGCTAAACTACAAACATCCCGAGGACACGGTTAGTGCCTTGATTGCATATCCCCAGCATTATTTTATAGTAAATGACCAAGAAGTGTTCGTTAAAGGGGTTATTTTAGATCTTAACAAACCTTGCTATATCTCAGAGTGATCCTAGTTTCCACATGAAAAAGTGGCCCCAGGGAGATGGGTCACCGATTCTGTGCTCTGCATCTTGACCCAGAAATTCACACAATGTTTAAGTGGCTGAGACAGAACTTCCATTAGTTTGGAACATGTGTGGTTTTTACTCATTCTTTCCTTCATTATCCTTGTTCGGGATTGTTCCTTTGCATTCTATCTGCTCGGACTCTGCTACACCGTCTTCACCCTGGACTCGCCATCCCCACTGGGCCCCCCCCTGGCTGCTTGTGGTTCTCTCGCTCCCTGTTGGAGCTGAGCCAGGTCAGCCTGAGGACAGACTCGTCCAAGTATCGAGGAGCCAGCGTGGAGCTTGCTGCTAACAGCAAGTTTCCAGATTCCGACCATCCTGGGTCTGTTTCCTTACATGTAGAATAAAACGAGTATCAAGTTACTGGATCTGAATGATCCTTTGAAGTGGTGACATCCTGGTGACACCTGTGTGCTCCTGTCACTGTCTTTCTGCCTCATCTTCAAACCCCTCCTTGTCTGGCTCTGCCTCCCACCTGCTCGTATTGTTCCTAGCTCCCTCTCTGCCCAGCAGCAGGTCCCCTGCCCGTGTGTTTAGACGTGGAAGGCTCCTTCCCTCTGGCTCTTCCTAAGGCTCCGGGGAGGAGGGGGGGGAAGGGCCGCATGCGGTGATGGGGGTTCCTCTCCTACCAGTGCGTTAGCTTGGTGCTTTGCTGCCTTCCCTGTGTTCGTTTCCTGGGGCCGGGCGTTGTGCGTGTGTATTTCCATTCCCGTGAACTCCCATCACCGTGTACCCTTCACAACGTGAAGGCCAACCTTCCAAAGAAAAAGAGCAGATCCGATCAAAGCCTAACGTGTCATGGAAGGGTGAAAAGCCACTCACCATCTTTCCTTTAGTCTGGGCTGGGGGGAGCCGGGAGGGGACCCTGTGTGTGTAGGCTTCTCGGGCTCATGCCGTCCCTTGCGTCAGTCCTGTCCTCCTCCTGACCTGAGAGCAGCACTCTGAACGTTCGGCTCCTCTCTCTCTCAGGTCCACAGGTAGTGCAAGGATGCCATCGGGGAACTTTCTCCCTGTTAGAGTCTCAGAAATAAAAAAAACAGCGTGGCGTGGAGCAAACTTAAAATGCCACGAGGAAGAAAGCTCGGCAGGAGTGGGAGACCAAAGAAATGTTTGTCAGGATGAGGACAGCAAGTGGCGTGTATGTTGATAACGATGCACTTACGGCACGGGGGCAACTCCAGAGCGGGGCGGGTGGGGTGGCGCTGCCAGTCTGAGCTGCCAGAAACTCCATGCCTGGCGAGAATCTTGTTTTGCTCTAGAAAGAAACTGGAATAGGTGATCTAGGATGATCCTCTGTAAATATGATCTCTGTGTAAGTGACTCTGCAGTGAAAATAACCTGCGGCCGCTTCTCCCGAGGTCTTTGAAAACAAGTAAGTTCTAGGGTGCTGGTAATGGATTAAGTGATCTCCTAAGTCATGTATGATAATCGGGCACAAAGGAAAAAAAAAGTATGCAGCTAGAAAGAAAAACCCCACAGCTTTGCCTAAACGCCAGCCAGAGCTTCCAGGGGAAGAATGTGCAGCCTTTGTTTTTATCTGGTGAGGTACTTCGGTGCTGTTGCGGGCACCAGAGCTCCGGCTGCTGGCTCAGGCTGGGTTCAAGGTACGGCCCATCCTGGCCTGCTTGGGTGGCCTCTCACGTGGCTGTCAGTCTCTGGGTCACCGCCCCGCCCACCCTCCTTGTTCAGATTCATTGCACCGTTGACGTCTGATTCCCCGTCTAGACCGTTGGCTTGAGGATGGGTTCCCAGAGAATCCGGGAATTTGATGGTGGGCTCCAGGCAAGAAGCTGAGTAGCATTTCTTTGCCAGTCTTTCTCCACATTCCGTTTCCCTGGGGCTGGCCGCCCGTACGATACCCCTAATCCGGTAAGCGTCTTCACGGAGCCCGCGATTTGGCGACAGGGCCTCGGTCCTCGATGTCTCGCCTGAAATACCCTTCGCAGTACCCAGCCTCCCCTTGCTGCCCTAAAACAACCATCCTCTTTCACTTTCTATTGTGCTTCCTCATCTGCCTGCCTTCCCTCTCTCGCTCCTTCCTTTAGGAAATCCTGCCCTCTCTCTCCACCCTGTTTTCTTTCCTCTTAGGTTTCTACGCTGCTCCCTTGGTGTCCTAGACGTGACTCTTTCAGAACACTTAACCAATATCTGCTCACTTGTTTGAGTGGCCCCCTGGATTGTGAGCTCCTTGGAGCAGGGCTTTGTGTCAGAAAACCTCGGGGAATGATGGTTGATCAATTCATTAAGGAATTCCTTTTCTTTGATCTCCCTTTCTGTTCCAGGGACTTGATTTGTCTGTTCCAGGCATTAGAACTAGGATCCTGTCTTGCCCTTGCCAGCTGGTATCCCTCTTTAAACCAAAGCTCGTGCTCCTCAACCTTGGTCCAGGGTCTCCTGCCTGTCAAATTATGCACGTTCTTGTCTTTTAGGGTATAATCTGATGCCTTCATCTCATGTCAGTATGAATTAAGACCGAAAGGTGTTCTACAGTTACCTTTTTTTTTTTTTTCTCCAAGTCAGCTAAACTTGGTTTTTGTCATCAGCAGGTGCACTGCTAACCTGGTCCTTATGGGTGGGTCCTGGGAAGTTCCCGTAGTTTCTGATTAAAGACACCTGAGGTTCTTACCAGTGAGAAGTCCCAGGTTCTTCATGCTCGGAGTTGAATGATAGAACCCAAACATCCATGCAGGGCCGGCTGCATGGGTGCATGGCCTTGGCATGGACGCTTTCTCTGAATGTGGGTTAAAGCTCTTCTGGTGTTGCCTTGAGATTTTGGTAGCCTTTGAACAAAGGACCCTAGAGTTTGATTTCGTGCCAGCACTTGATTATGTGGCTGAGCTGGGTGTGTGTGTTTGAGGGAAAGGCCTAAATAACAGTTTTGAAGACACAAACATTCCCTGACTTTCTTCAAAAACCTACTGTGTGTAGGGGCACCTGGGTGGCTCAGTTGGTTAAGGTGGCCGACTTCCGCTCAGGTGCTGATCTCACAGTTTGTGAGTTTGAGCCCCGGGTCGGGCTCTGTGCTGACAGCTCGGAGCCTGGAGCTGCTTCCGATTCTGTGTCTCCCTCTCTCTCTCTGCCCCTCCCCTGCTCGCACTCTGTGTGTGTTTCTGTCTCTGTCTCAAAAATAAATAAACGTTAAAAAAACACTACCATGCAGACTTTTTAAAAAGTTAATTGCTAATATTAGTGAGGATATGAGGAAAAGAGCAGTCTCCTTTATTACTGGGGTAATGTAATTTTCCTAGAGGGAAATATGATTTTGTATATATTTAAACCTTCAAAAAGTTCCCTTTGTCTTGAAATTCGGAATCTTAATACACCATCCTCCATATCTTTACCCTCAAGGCTATTTTTTTTTTTGTTTTGACTTTTATTTTCAAATTTTATTCTTAAACTATGGGCATGCATTACCTTAAGAATCAAGCAGTACTAAAAAAGCTTCTAATGAAAAAAAAAAACAACATTTCCTGCTTTATCCTTCCTCCCTCCTAAGTCCTAATTCCCAGAAGCAATTCGTTTAGTGATGTCTTCTGGTATTTACCTCTCTGTTCCTATACTATTCTGTGATTTATCTAATTTAAGAAATCTATTAACTTCCCATTCTAGTACAGATAATTTAAGTCTTCTACCTCACCACGATCATGCTGATGTCTTTTGTTTTTTTTTTATTTTTTTAACGTTTATTTATTTTTGAGGCAGAGACAGAGCATGAATGGGGGAGGGTCAGAGAGAGAAGGAGACACAGAATCTGAAACAGGCTCCAGGCTCTGAGCGGTCAGCCCAGAGCCCGACGCGGGGCTCGAACTCACGGACCGTGAGATCATGACCTGAGCCGAAGTCGGATGCTTAACCGACTGAGCCACCCAGGCGCCCCATGCTGATGTTTTCAATGCAGATCTTTCTGCATACATTCTTAGACATTTGTTGGCTCTCTGTGCATAAGTTTTAGGGTTATGGGATTATTATCTATTTTTCCACCAAGCTGAGTGGGCCATGTGCATTTCTCATTCTCGTGGTGGGTGACCAGGTGGTGACTCCTAGGGGGTCTCTGGGCACCTGGGTGCTCCAACGATGCTCTGCCCCCTCTCTGGGCCAGCCTGGCCATCGCCTTGTGGACAGTGCTTCTTCACCAGTGTCTCTTTTATTCTGGACCCCAGTCTTTGGAATGCTCCACTTTGCCCTTTTTTATTCCGCTGGGAGGAATTCCAACAGCCTATGAAAACAGAGCCCAAGTTGTTTAAAAAAAAACAAACAAAAAAACCATTTTCATTCTTTATAGGTTAATCCTATTATGGAAAACAAAGGACTGAATATTCAAATATGCGATATGTAATCAGATTTCCTACTGTCCTATTCGTTCATCTGGTTTTTTCCTTCTCCGTTCCTTTTCTCTTCCCCACGGGGAGAAGGCTGGGGAAGGTAGGATTAGAGATCCAGGATCCAGGAGGGCAAACCCGCCCATAAGCCAGGGACAGCGTAGCTCTCCGGATGAAGCTTGTCAAGAAGTCACTTGGAACCGACTGAAGTTGCTACTGTCCCTGGTCTGAGGCCTTCTGTTGGAAACTAGCGACTTCAGCTTCAGCATGAACCCACTGTGGGCCACGTGCATTTCTCATTCTCGTGGTGGGTGACCAGGTGGGTGACTCATAGGGGGTCTCTGGCACCTGGGTGCTCCAGCGATGCTCTGTGCTCCTTCCCTGGGCCAGCCTGTCCTGTGATGCCTACAGATTAAATTGAGAAGTCAAGTTTGTTTCCGGTTATGCATGTTAATTAACCCCATAGGACGCCCTGAAACTACACACTTGTCAAGTCTTTAAAGAGGCCCCGTGGGAGCAGCCTGATCACGAGAGGCTGAGGGCAGGAAGCTGTGCGCCTCCGTGAGGGCTGGGGCAGGGAGGGCTGGGAAGCTACTTCCATCTGGGGCGGGGCAGGTTCGAGGATTCCATCAGGCCCTGTGCCTCCGTGGAAGCGTCATCCTTCACCCTTTGGCTCTTGGCACTGAGTTGCAAACCTTTCTCAGAGATAAAGGGGTTGGAGAACGTTCCCAGATGTTTCAAGGTGTCTTAAATGAGGGGGACAATATTGGGTTGGGGATGGGAGAGAGGTGCCATGAAAGGAATAGGAAGCCTCGTTCAGTGGTTTGTTTATTCTCCTGATCATACAGGTGCCTGAGAAGGAACACATCTGAATAAGCAAAGAAATTTAGTATCTTGTCTCTGCCCCCTCTTTCTTAGACGTGGCCGGGGAAGTCTTGTCTTACCGAAGCGAGAGCAAGGAATTCTCGCCTCCAGAGGCAAAGCTTTGTCTGCGGCCAGTTGAGACCCTGGCCTCATTTCAGAGTTTGCCTCTGTTCTTTGCAGCCAAGGCCAACCTCATCCGCACATTTGTTCTCCTTCAACAAAGGCTTATTGAGCTCCTATAAAATGGCAGGTACAGTCCCCTGCATACCTGCATAATACAATTTTGAAAATGTGTACAAAGTTCTCACTTCTGAAGGTTGAGCAAAATCCCGTTACTAGATGGATTCCACTGAGCGCTAAACACTTTTACAAAATTCTATTTATGTGTAATCAGTTTATTGATCACTTTGAACACAGTTGGTTGGGTATAAACAGTTTGATTTTTTTTTTTTCCTCTCCAGCTTCTGTTTCCAACCAGGCTCTGTAGAATTTCTATTTCCTGTCTTTTAATGCTATTTTGGGCAGAGTCTATGTTTCCTCCTCTTTCAATTATTAAGAGTTGAGATCCCCTCCCCTAACTCTGCTGGCCCTGTCCATGGGCAGACGTGTGGTTCGGAAGGCAGAGAGATCTGTAGGGTCAGTGGTTTGTTCTTTTGATTGGCCTCTTCCTCCAGCTGTTCGTGTTGGGGATCGAGTGTTAGAAAAGGCAGGGTTTGCAGTTTCTCTTCTGCTTTAGCAGCCTCGGAAATTGTGGTTGGGGGAATTACCAGCCGGGTTCTGAAATTTCTCCACCGCTTCAAGGCCTCTTCAAGGCATCAAGGTGGGTAAGGAGAGAGACAGAGACCTGTGGCTGTGAATTCTGTTGACAGCCTTGTTGGCATCCCCCGTGAGTGGTTATCATGGTTTCTATGGCTGCTGCTGACGGATTTTGGGGTGTAGTAGACCTCTGAATGAGAGCTCTGGCATAGGCAGGAGCTCTTTGGGGGGGGGGCTATAGAACTTTCTGGACACGGGAATGCAGAGTCCCTTCCCTCTGAGACCCTACCTGCAGGGCACTTCTCTCACATGGGGACCCGCCAGTTACCTCCAGCCTCGCCCACTCAGTGGAGTCCATTTGATCTTAAGAAACTTGTACATTTTTGTCCTGCCCTGTCCTGTCTGATCACCTATTTACCCTGTGGGGGGAAAGAGGGATTCCCGGCTGCAGATGGCACAAGGTGGCCAAACGCATGACAGCTGATGTTCGAGGAGATTGGCAGTGGTTGATGAGTCCCATGCAGGTCTGGAGGAGTCCCGTGCAGAGCTGTGGGGGCTGTACTAGGGAGCAGAGTGAACCGGAAGGGCTGTAGGAGGCAGGCTTGCTCTGCAGTGACCAGATGCGGTGGCCCTGGCTTTCCACGGGAAAATAATCGGCCGGTCTGAAAAATTCCACCAGTTGGTGGGTAGGTGAAATCGGTTAGGTTGAGGGCCCAGTGGGATGTAGCCGGTCCAGCTAATAGGGAAACTAGCCGGGCAAGGAGCCTTTCTCACTGGATGGGGGGTGGGGGGTGGGAGGAACCCCTGGTTATGTCTCTAGGGCTCTGAATGGCTCAAAGACATCAGGGCAGGGTGTGGAGGTTCAGGTCTTAGAATGAGTATATCCTGCCCTCTGATTCCCTTTTCTGTTCGCCTTCTGGATCCAGGCACAGATCATTGAGTTCGCTGTCCATGAAGACATCCAGTGAGGGAATGAGATGTCAGTAAGCCCTTCTGGAAGCATTGCCCTGTTTCTGAGGGATTCTGGGTCCCAGGAGGATGAGACGGATAGGATAGGTGGGAATCCCCGATCCCCACATTCCCCGGGGTGATCCTTTGTTGGACTCAGTGGAGGGGGGAGGTGCTGAAGGAAGACAGGGCTGTGGTTCTGATTGGGGGGGGGGGGTAAGGCTGGATCTAGAGTCCCTTGAGGAGCCCCAAATATTAGTGACCATTAGTGACCATCTTTAAAAAGTATCTTCCCTTCAGATAGAGTTTTAAATCTGGGAGAGTAAAACACTCCTACACCTGTTCCTTTTTTTTTTTTTTTTTCAACGTTTATTTATTTTTTTGGGACAGAGAGAGACAGAGCATGAATGGGGGAGGGGCAGAGAGAGAGAGAGAGACACAGAATCGGAAACAGGCTCCAGGCTCCGAGCCATCAGCCCAGAGCCTGACGCGGGGCTCGAACTCACGGACCGCGAGATCGTGACCTGGCTGAAGTCGGACGCTCCACCGACTGCGCCACCCAGGCGCCCCCTACACCTGTTCCTTGAAGGGTTGGCTGCCTTCTGGCAAGACTCCTCCAAAGGCAGCTGGGCCCGGGGAGGGGAGAGGCCTCCCGTGTCACTTGGAGGGGAAGGGTAGTGTGACCCCTTCCTCCGCACTCTTCAAGCCGTGTTCTCAGCCTCTCCACAGGACTGGGATAGTTCAGAAAGCTCTGTTTCAGTTTCTGTGCTGACACCCCTTATGAGCCCTCATGCAGGTCCTTCTGGGGTCCACCCGCTTTTTCTAACCTACCGCAGTTTGGAAACCGAATACAAGAAAGGGTTGCCGCCATAGTCCAGGACACTGACAGCTCAGAAATGTGACCCCTCCCATCCTAACCAGGTCACAAAAGGGAAACATGACATTTCTGAAGCAGGGAGACTAGAACAGAGGCAAAAACTGCCCTCCTGAAGACCTGGACGTTTCACGGCACAGGAGTGTGAGGGACGGACACACGCTGTCCATACATCTGGCCATCGAGACGCAGTTTCAGATGCGTTTGCTGCACGTTCCAATTTTATATGATGGTCATTGAGATCCTTACGCCGAGAACCTTGCTGGGCGGTGAGGATCCAGAAGCAGTTCTCATGCCCAGAGGTTTGCTGTGAGGTGTGGGAGGCAGGCGAGGAGACGGGATGTTTTAACACCTGGCCAACAAAGAGACTCACATCGAGGGGCGCCTGGGGGGCCAGTCGGTTAAGCGTCCGACTTCAGCTCAGGTCATGATCTCACGGCTCATGAGTTCAGGCCCCGCATCAGGCTCTGTGTGGACGGCTCGGAGCCTGGAGCCTGCTTCGGATTCTTTGTCTCCCTCTCTCTCTGCCCCTCCCCTGCTGTCTCTCAAAAATATATAAATATCAAAAAAAATTTTTTATTAAAGTGTAGGGGCACCTGGGTGGCTCAGTCCATTAAGCATCCGACTTTGGCTCAGGTCATGATCTCAGCGTTCATGGGTTCGAGCCCCACGTCGGGCTCTGGGCTGATGGCTCAGAGCCTGGAGCCTGCTTCCGATTCTGTGTCTCCCTCTCTCTCTGCCCCTCCCCCGCTCACACTGTCTCTGTCTCTGAAAAATGAACAAACCTTAAAAAAAAATTAAAAAATAAAAAGAGACTCACATCGAGTGGTGTGGGGGCTCACGGGGAACATCTCCGAGGTTGTTTCGGGAAGGCTTCCCGGTAGAAGTGACGTCCAGGCCGAGACCAGAGGGACTCCGTGAATATTCCACCTCTCAGAGAGGAGGGTCTAAGGTCTTCCAGAAAGATTAAATGTACGAAATGGCAGAGACAGAGTGGCAAAGACCTACTTTGACGTTAGCTGGCTCGTGTTGGCATTAGCTCTGTTCCTTACCAACGGGCATGGCGGGAAGCCAGTCGGTTCCTACTGCTTCCGCTAACCTAAAAAGCAGGCATAACAACTCCCACTTCATAAGGTTATTATAAGGATCAAAGAAGGTACCTGAAGGTTGTCATGACGTGCAAAGCACTACAAAGCTTGGAAGTTTAGTCTTCAAGGAAATAATGGAGACGACTGATGGCGTGGGGCCTGCTGTGCAGTAAACCCTCAGCGAATGGAAGCTGCTTCGCCATAGACCGCGCTGCTTTCCTGGGTTTGCAATTCCGGTTCCCCTCGGAGATGAGTTGCTAAAGGGATCCACGCGGCGTGCCCTGCTTAGCCCTTAGTGACCTCTGCCTCCTCCCTCTCTGCACTTACTTCCCAGAGCGAGTTGCTTCCCACGACCAAGCTTTGTGTTGCCGACGGCTGGTATTTCTGTGTCGGCTTTCTCCCCGGTTCATCACTCTTAAGGGAGGGGGGGGGTAGGAAAATTAGGTGGGGAGAAACTGAGGGCTCTGGTCCCAGGAACAAAGGGGCCTGAGCTTTTGTCCAGGAGGAGTCAAGATCTAGAATTATAGAGGGATTTTTTTTTTTTTTTGGCCTCATGATGGATTTGTAATTTTGTCAAGAGTATTAGGATAGGTCATGATTATTTTTCCCCAGTTCTATTGATAGGATTGATCTTGAATATCATATAAGTTTAAGGTATACAGTATAATTGTGTGTGTGTGTGTGTGTGTGTGTGTGTGTGTGTGTATACACAGATATATACATACATACAGTGAAATGATTACCACAATAAGTTAACATCCATCACCACACGTAGTTACACATTATTTTTTCCTTGAGAACTGTTTTTTTTTATTTTTTAAATTTGTTTCTTTTGAGAGTGAGTGGGGAGGGGGAGAGGCAGAGAGAAGGGGGGACAGAGGATCCAAAGCGAGCTCCACTGCCACTGTGGAACCCGATGCGAACCGTTAGATCACGACCTGAGCTGAAGTTGATGCTTAACTGACTGGGCCACCCAGGCGCCCCTTTTTCTTGAGAACTTTTACGATCTACTCTTAGCAAGTTTCAGATATACGATATAGTGTTGTTACCTAAAGTCCTCATGGTGTCCATCTTCAGAATCTATTTATAACTAGAGGTTTGTACCTTTTTAACAAAAATTTGTTTTATTTTGAGAGAGAGACAGTGTGAGCAAGGAGGGAGGGAGGGAGAGAGAGAGAGAGACCTAAGCAGTTTCCACACTGTCAGCGCAGAGCCCCTCGCGGGGCTCTCACAAAACCATGAGATCATGACCTGAGGGGAATCTGAGTCAGACACTTAAGCAACTGAACCCCCCCAGGTGCCCCTGGAGGTTTGTACCTTTTGATACTCTTCACTCGGTTTTCCCCACCCCTTACTCCTCACCTCTGCCAGCCACAAATCTGATCTGAGTTTTTGTTAGATTCCACATGTAGGTGAGCTCGTACAGTATTTATCTATTTTTCACTTAGGACATCATGCCGAGTGTCCTAATCTTTAATTTTATATGGCGCGTCACTTCATTTAAAAACTTCCTTCTCTTTAAGTTTTGAAGATTATATCCTAGTATGGGTAGGCATGGTTTTTAATGAAAAAGTCAGCTGGTTCTCTGTTGCTAAGGGGTCAGTGCAACGACAAAATTAGAGAGGAGGGGTCCTGAAGCAACTGGGAAGCTGGCTTGCAGGAAGTCCAGGGAGGCAGAGGACCCTGCCACTGTGGCCCAGCTTATTATTGTTCTGGAGGTGAGGGCCAGCTGCAGCAGCCGCGTGTCTAGCCGCCGAACACCTGCCAGGAAGTCCAAGTGCGGTGCGATACTTGAGTGGGTACTTGTTCTACCTAGCACTGCTCTGGGAGGGGTCATAAGCACGAGATAAACCATTCCCGGTCCCGGTCCGCTTGTGATCCAGCAAGAGAAACATACCCGCGGTCAAACAACGAAAGCACCATGAGAAAACCACACTAATGGAATTTCATGCCAAGAACTTGAGGGACGTGTAGAAAGGACGGTTGCCTGCGTTGGAGTGAAGGGCATCGAGCTGCAGGAGACCATGTGAGGCAGCCTTTGTGACCAGATGAGTCATCACGGAATAAATAGGTAAGGGGACTAAAACCATATATGTTTTTATATATAGTTTTTGTGTGATATATCTACATATATGGCAGGAGGCCAACCAAGAAACAGCCTCTTGACTCTAGACAACACAGTGATGGTCACCAGAAGGGAGGTTGGGGGGGAAAACGGGTGATATAGGGATGGGGAGCAAGGAGGGCACCTGTGATGAGCACCAGGTGTTGTAGGGAAGTGTTGAATCACCGTATTGTACACCTGAAACTATTACACGGTACATTAATGTATTAAAATAAAAACTTAGAATATTTTCCTCTGTGGTCAGCAAGGCAGAATGAAGCATCATATTTATAACAGGTGCTGTTGAGCATACAGCGAGGAGGCAAATCCAGGCTTCTGATTTCAGGTCTCTTCCCTTTCCCATCTTATGATGTGGCAGGTTATCTAAACCGTTTAGGAACTCCTATATTTATTTATTTATTAAAAAAAATTTTTTTTAACGATTATTTTTATTTTTGAGACAGAGAGAGACAGAGCATGAACGGAGGAGGGGCCGAGAGAGAGGGAGACACAGAATCGGAAGCAGGCTCCAGGCTCTGAGCCATCAGCCCAGAGCCCGACGCGGGGCTCGAACTCCCGGACCGCGAGATCGTGACCTGGCTGAAGTCGGACGCTTAACCGACTGCGTCACCCAGGCGCCCCTAATGTTTATTTTTGAGACAGAGAGAGACAGAGCATGAACGGGGGAGGGGCAGAGAGAGAGGGAGACACAGAATCGGAAGCAGGCTCCAGGCTCTGAGCCATCAGCCCAGAGCCCGACGCGGGGCTCGAACTCCCGGACCGCGAGATCGTGACCTGAGCTGAAGTCGGACGCTTAACCGACTGCGCCACCCAGGCGCCCCAGGAACTCCTGTATTTAAAAACCTGGACACATAGTCGAATGATTGTAGGCAACAGTCTGGAGGAGAGGTTTTGGCATCAGGGTTTAGGTCCCTTCTGGACGCTGCTCTTGGGCCCGGCTCTGGCGTTTAACTCCTGAGTGCACAGGTGGCTTGTGGTGTGTCGGCTGTTGTGGGTGTGTGGATGGAGGGAGAATACGGGGGAGACCTCCCGCTTCGGTCCTCGGACTCAGGAAGAGTGGCCTCGTGGAGAAGTGGTAAGGGAGCAAGGGGCTGGGTGAGGCGATGCTGTGTCTGGGGAGGGTTAGGACAGGTTCGGTCCCTGCCCCACTTTCCTGTTCAGAACAGCCCTCCCCGGCCCACCGCCTCCCTTCTGCACACAAAAGGACAGATCTGAGGACCTGGGTGGCTTCTGGTCCAGAGGGAATTGAGGTAATAAGTAAGAGTTGGCACTGTGGGTGGTCTTGGTGGCAGGGAGAGGGGTCCTGTCATGCTGTCGGAGAGACCCTTTCCTTCTGGAGGAAAGATGCCTTCTCAGCGGTGCCAACTTTGGATGTGGGGGAGGGTTTCATGGTGGGCTGAACCTGAGAGCACTGTCGGGGAGGACCTTATGGCAGATAAGGGCGCTCGGGCCCAGTTTTGACCTCTCAAAAGCTTCTGTAGGAAGCCTTGCTTCTAGGATGCAGAAATCTCAAAGACCTAGGGGAGAAACTACAAAGAGATGACCAGACCTTGGAAGAACTCTGGCTTTCCCCCTTAGAATCTCAGCCGCTTGTACGGCCAGACCTTACTTGGGGTGAGTTCCTGGGATGGCCCCATCCCTTTCTCAGGAGAAGGGAAAGGAAATCCCTCCTTTAAGAAGACAAATGTCATTAAGCAACGGGCAGATAAGCCTTCCGAACACAATACCGAGGAGAAAGAGGCCATGTGCCTGAAGTGTCTAACTCTCCCTACCATCACCGGAGGTAAGAGTGTAAGAGGTTCTGTGCAGGTGGGAAACCAGAAAAGCTCCCAGAAGCTCTGGGGGAAAGGACAGTTTCCTTACAAGGCCTGGTAGGAGTAGAGATTTTGGTTTTCAGCCTTTTTTTGGTGAATTGAGCAACTACTCCTGACTGCCGGTGGTTTATCTCGTATTACCCAAGAAGTGCCATGGTGTGTGTGCAAATAAAGCATACTTTCATGGTTCTTACTCCCAACAGAGCACAGCTCTGTTTGACCAACTTCTTTTTCTCCAGAATGGCGAGAGGGAAGCTGGCTCCATGGAGAGAACTGGAGAGACTGACGAGCACGGTCAGACGTGATGTGAGAGTTGAGCATCTCGCAGCCGTGGACCCCTCTGGGGACCACACAGAATGGAAGCAAAGCCATTGGTATCAATCAAATAATAGAGGCTACACTTTCAAGAACGAAACTGGTGTCTTCCGAATTTCTTAATCTTTTTTTTTAATACACGTCTCCCCTTTCCCAAAGGTTCTGATACAATTTCACTATTGACTGTTCTTACCTTGCTGAGATTTTGCCCAGTTTCATTTTCCGTAGGTTATATTATGAAAGTTCTAGAAGTTTTTATTTTCAACCATAAAGGAGCCACATTTAATATGCTTTTAAGACGTCCCCTGCCCCACTCTAGAAATGCAGACACACTTTCTTAAACATAATGCCCATCCTCCCTGACCTTTCAAATACCCAGATGAAAACACCCGGACCAAACTTGGGCATCTATGGAACCAAAAGATTTTATAGTAGGGGTGCTGAAGGAAGATGGGCACATCCCATTCCCGAAAGGACTGCACAGGACAGACTTGGAAGTTTGGAGGCAGTGAAGACACGTGTTGCTCAGGGATAGAGGTCTCTTACGGGCAGGGTCAACATATTAAATGTTTCTTCTCACAGCTCTGCGTAGAGCATCCCTGACCTCCTTGGTCCGCGGACTGTAAACAACAGGGTTCAACAACAGGGCTCAACAAAGGAGTGATGATGGTATAAGTCACTGAGAGAAGGTCTTTTTCTATTGAGTTCTCTGACTTGGGCTTGAGGTAGATGATGGAGGTGCAGCCGTAGTGGACGATGACCACCGTGAGGTGGGAGGTGCAGGTGGCAAAGGCCTTCTTCCGTCCCCGGGCGGAGGGGATCTTAAGGCTGGTGGAGACGAGGAGGACGTAGGTGATGAAGTTCAAGCCCATGGGGACCAGGATCACAGAGGAACTGACACCATAATTGTTGGTCTCAATGACAGTGGTGTCATTACGGGAGAGTTTTTAGAACAGGGAGGATGTCACAGAAGATATGTCCGACCGCACTGACAGGAGGGTAAGGTAAACATGGATGTCACCTGGACGGCCACCATGGCCAGGCCAAGGCCGAAGGCTCCGCACATCAGGTGGACACACACCCTCGTGCTCATGATGACTGTGTACCTCAGGGTTGCAGATGGCCACACGGTGGTCATAGCCCGTGACCGTGAGCAGAAATCAGTGGCTGCTGGCTAAGGCAACAAAGAACAGCCATCTGGGTGGCACAGCCTGACGAGGAGATGGGCTGATTCTGGGCTAGGAGACCAGCCGGCATCCGTGGCCTGGTGACCAGTGTGTATGTGGCCTCTGAACTCCCCAGCGTGCTCAGGAAGAAGTACACGGGTGTTATGGAGGTGACGGCTAATGCAGACGACCGTCACGATGATGGCATTGCCAGCTGGGGTTAATGTGTACAGGATGAGAAAGACCACGAACAGAGTGGGCTGATGCTCCTGGAATCTGGAGAATCCCAGGAAAACGAACTCGGTCACTTCTGTGACGTTCTTTCTCTGCATTCTTCAGTTCCAGCGTCCGAAAACCATGTGTGTGTGTGGGGGGGGGGGGGGGGAGTCAGCACAGAGCAGGGATCAGAAAGGGTTGTAAGGTCCGCATACACATGCACACGGTCTAATTTTTGGTCTATAACCAGGGTGCTGGCATAGGTCTTATGGCTGGTTTATCCCCCCCTTCCTTTTCAGTTCATGATGTCTGATCTTCCCTTAAGCCTCCGGCCAAGGACTCAGCATTTGATGAGACCACCACATGGACCTTTTCAAAGTATCCTCGAGCATGCTATTTTTGTAGGGCACGGATGGGCAGCTTTTTCCTCCCCACCCCCTTTAATGTTTTATTTTTGAGAGAGAGCCTGAGGGGGGGAAGGGCAGAGAGAGAGGGGAGGACAGAAGATCTAAAGCAGGCTCTGCGCTGACAGCAGCGAGCCTGATGCGGGGCTCGAACTCAGCCGAAGTTGGACGCTCAGCTGACTGAGCCACCCAGGTGCCCGGCTTTTTCCTTGAATAACAGCCCACAGGGGCCCCATCAGATCACGGACCTGGGTCCGTGCTGCCCCAGCTTTGCCTGTGTGTCTTCCAGGGAAAGTATAAGCAGCCGGGACAAGAAAATGAGTGTCAGGGAGTCAGGCTCTTACTGAGATGGAGCCACTGCTGGGTAGCTGTCACTGAGGAAGAACGTGGGACAGGGGACAGGTTGCAGAATTAATCTCAGGGACAGGATCTTCAGGAGCACTTTAGCGGGTGTGAAGATGAGGTCTTCTGGGCTCAGCCCGAGGTGTTCGGTCAAACCGTTGGCAGATCGCTTTGTCGTAAAAGTGCTAACAGGGACTTGAGGGTTTAGGGGCAAGTAAACTAAAGGGAAAAGGGGAAGTTACCGGAAAAGTGAAGGACCAGCAATAGGATAAGAGAAATAACTGATTTTGGGGGCGGGAAGGGCAGAGGGAATTTCGGGGTGAAGAATATAATATTTGAGTGTAATTTGCTAAACTGTGCCGTGACGTAAAGTTCCTCCAGAGCCCCGGACCTTCAGTGTGAGCTGCTGTGTGTTCAGTCTTGCGTTAGGGGTGTCGGGAAACGGAGAGAGGCGGCTGACAGCACAGTGTGGGAGGGGAGATGGAGTGAGGAAGACAGGCTTGCTGGGAATGAGTGGAAGCAGTTCCAACCTCTCTGGTCTTGCCTCTCCCCCTTGTAAGCACACGCGGGCTTTCCTAGGAGTTTGCTGAGGGACTCTGGGACAGCCACCGTATGTCAAATGGTTTGAGCCGTTTTACCTAAAGACCAAGATCACCGCGGCCAGCAGCAGGCTGGAGACTTGGGGCACGGTGAGGAAACTTTGCAGGAATCTAGGAAACACAACCTAGGAAATGTTGCAAACTTTCCGGAAAGGACTCCATCATGGAAAATAAGGAGGCAAATGTTTAAAGTAGAAACGGGTGGGGCGCCTGGGTGGCTCAGTCGGGTAAGCACCCGACCCTTACATGTTGGCTCAGGTCATGATCTGATGGTTTGTGAGATCAAGCCCCATGTCAGGCTCTGCCCTGACAGTGTGGAGCTTGTTTGGGATTCTCTCTCTCTGCCCCCCTCCCTGCTCACGCGCTCTCTCTCTCTCTCAAAAAAATAAGCATTTGAGAAAAAAAAAAAATAATAAAAATGGGTGTGCCACAAAACAATTCAAAAGACCAACTGGAAAGAAAGGTAGATTCCAGAGCGACTGTGCAACTCTCTAGGCAGCTTTTTAGAAAGCATGAGGTAGACAGGGTGCCTGGGTGGCGCAGTCGGTTAAGCGTCCGACTTCAGCCAGGTCACGATCTCACGGTCCGTGAGTTCGAGCCCCGCGTCGGGTTCTGGGCTGATGGCTCGGAGCCTGGAGCCTGTTTCCGATTCTGTGTCTCCCTCTCTCTCTGCCCCTCCCCCGTTCATGCTCTGTCTCTCTCTGTCCCAAAAATAAATAAAAAACGTTGAAAAAAAAATTAAAGAAAAAAAAAGAAAGCATGAGGTAGAGCTATAATTTAAAAGTAGGGGTGCCTGGGTGGCTCAGTCAGCTGAGTGTCCGACTTTGGCTCAGGTCATGATCTTGCGGTTCATGAGTTCAAGCCCCGCGTCCGGCTCTGTGCTGGCGGCTCGGAGCCCGGAGCCCGCTTCGGAGTCTGTGTCTCCCTCTCTCTCTGCCCCTCCCCAGCTCGTGCTGTGTCTCTCTCTCAAAAATAAATAAAAACATAAAAAAAAAGTTAAAAGTAAACATTTGATTCCTGAGTCTTGCCAGCTACGTTTCAGGGCCAAAAAACCCCATGTGACAGGGGGCAACTAGATTGGGCAGCCGATCTCAAGCCTTTCTTCCCTCGGAGAAAGATCTCTTGGAGGGTGCTGCTGTCGTCACCGTGGATGGATGTAGGGACCGCACCAAACAACAAAACCACGTAAAGAACAATAGTAGGGTTAAAATCTGTGGATGCACATGTGAAGGCATGTAAATGATTTTTCCAAGAAAAAGCCTGAAAGAATATCTACCTGATATTCTTAACGGTTATGTGGGGGCAGGGGCAGTGAGATTACAGGACATCTGACCAAGTATTCACAGCGAGGACGGTGACCCTTGGTTTAAAGTACTTGGGAGCATAAAAGTACGGCTCCTAAAGAGTTAGGAGAAGTCCGGGAGGAGACCGGAGAGCGGACATCAGATTGAGCTAGGACGTCATTGGTGATTCTTGGTTAGTTTCCGTAGAGCTTCTTGGTTAGTTTCTTGGGCTGGAAGCCTGGTTACAGGGAGTAAACAGAGAACTCCAATACGTCCTGGATGAGAAGCACAGATCGTATCCGCCTTTTCTGTTTCTCGATGAGCCTGTTGTAACGAGTGCCAACAAGTGGTTAAGGAGACACTGAGCCAGGAAAGCGGTGCCCCACATTTGTCGTAGGGGAGAGGAGAAAATACCGAACTGAATGGAACCAGGAGGGGGAAAGAAAAAATCCCTGGTATTTTATTTAAATTAGGGTCTGAAAAGTGCCGCTTTCATCCCAAACCCGCCACAGATTTGTTGTAATTTGCTTCCTGTAAATACGAATTTACTTTCTTTGAATAGATTATAAAGGTATAGGCTGGGTGGCTGACTTCTGGGGGAAAGAAGTAACTTTTTTTTTTTTGCCTGTGGGGCACAGCGGGATTGGATTGAACAGACCATGAAAGGCTATCTTAAGACCTTCTTAAAACGTGGAAGGAAACGCAGATGTTCAGGTGCGCACGAAGACCTGTGCGAGCTCACAACAGCGCAGCGTTCTTTCCGTGTTAGGATCCGCTTAGGGGAGAGGTGTGCCGGGTGTGAGGGAATGGCGAAGCGCCGCCGCTAGGGGGAGCTACCGCCTCTCCCGCCTGAGTTGCACAGTGTGGGGGCCGGGGCGCTGTGCTAACTGGGATTCACCCTCCACGTGGTCCATCCTCTCCGGTGGTGGCCCGCTACGCTTCCTACAGCCGTGTCATCTGCTTACGCTGACTTTTCCTGGAATTCTTCCCAACCATATTCCACATCCGAAGCCCTGTTTTACCGCACCTTGTTAGTTTCCAGTGATATTTGGGCGGCGAGTGCAGATTAAGGGTAATTGCCTGCTTAGGTCCCTTGGTAGCCTCTCTTTGGAGTGTAGGAGCAATCCCAAATTATTACTGAAGAGCGACGCGTGGCTCAAATGACCATGCAGGGCTGTGGCTGTCCCTGGAGGGGAGGGTGGCCCCGGAGGGTGAGATGGGAAGTTCGGGACATGGGACCGAATGCCCGTGTTCATCCTCCTTGGTCTTCAGTTCTTACAGAGAAGACCTCGCAGGGCAAGAGACGCCAGTTGCCCTCCTTGGGAAGGGAGAAGAGGTCATGGGGAGCATCACGGAGCCAACAGTGTGGAGGGGGTGGGTGGGTTCAGCCAGTGCCCGTTGACTGGGATGAGCTCTGGGCAGTTAGGACGTGTGTCGGTCAGGACGATTTTGGCACCAGATGGCCCGGCCCCTCCCCTCCCTCCCTCCCCCCACTGGCCTGCGCAGCCAGAAGTGACGGCAGCCGTGGAAGCAGCTCTTCTCCCACCCAATTCTGAGCCCTCCTGTGGCTGAGCCCTGAGGGTGTTTCTGTGTAGGGGACACACCGGTAGATGATCTCGGAAGCGTGGTACCGTGCAGAAAGCTTTCAAAATGATTTATACATTCCAGAAGGATAAAAAACCCTCCGGGAGAATAAGAATACAGAAATGTGCTCAGGCATCAAAATTGTAGTCGTGAAGCCAGGATTTCTAGTAGAGGAGGAAGAAAAATAGAGGGAGGAAAACACCGAGGGTGTAAAAGAAACACCATTTGCAAGGGGACGAAATTAGGACAAAACCCATAGGTGCTTGTCAATGCCTAAATCTTCCTAAGCAGAATAATGTGCCTAGAAACAGAGTCTAGGTTTAAAAAATCTGAAGCATGCAAAGTGGGCTGAGCCCCGTGACATTTTGTGTGTAATTACACAAACGTGTGCATGAAGAGAATTGTGAGTTTAAAAAAAAAAAAAAATGACCGTGCCTTTTTGCCAGACTTTGTGCCCTGTCCTTTACTTTTCATTGCAAATAAGATAGACCCAGGGAGCCAGCCAGGGAGGAATTAAGAATCTGATTCCGTGAACTGTTTGAATAGAGGAGACTTTTCTTTGGGACAGGAGTGTCCTCCTACCCGGGAGACCGCCTACCTTCTTGTGTCTGGGATCTGCCCGTGTTCTTTGCACACCAGGCAGCCATGACTTATTGGCAAAAACTCACGGCAGGTGGCAACTCGGGTAGGTAAGGATGAGGTTTGGGGGCAGGGACGGAAGGGGAGCGTGGCGAGTCCTTTTTATTTGTAGGAACACTCCAGAGAGTCACGGCAGGTGATTTAAGGTTCTGGAGTCCTTCTCCTCCTCTGTAGCACCCCTGATGACAGTGAGCACCTGTACTATGCAAGGACATGTGCTGAGCGGGTCCTCCGTACGCAACCTCACGCAGACCCCCACGAGGCAGCCACGAGAAGTGGCTGACATGCCGCCTGTCTGCCTTTGCCTTCCCCAGACGGAGCTGGATTCGCTCCCCGGGGACCATGGGTCCCAGCGCAATTTCTCCGCGACGTTGGTGCCGTCGCTTCCGGCTGCGGTGGCCGTGTGCCGTGTGCCACACGTGACTTTGCCACCGCTCCACCTGCGCCGTGGGACCTCCAGGCGTCTCCTGTGTTGGACCCTCAAAAGAGTGGCCACAGCCAGACAAAACCTAGACGGCAGGTTCTGGAACACAGGTGGAGTGGAGGTGAGAAGTTAGCTACTCGGCCCCGGCAAGATGAGGAGTAAAGGTGACTCAGGTGGGGCTTCACTTTCCTTCTGTTCCTGAGCGTTCTTGGACCCCCGTTTACCGTCAAGCACAGGAAGCACGAGGCGCACCTAGAACGTCTCGGCATTGTTCTCCGGATGTGACTGCACGCCGGGGCCCTAGAGGGAAGGTAAGAGGAAGGCTTTTTCACCCAAGAAAAGTCCTTTGTAGACTTCTCCGGAGCCGTGAGGCTAAGTGCTCTGACCTGTTTTCCTGTAGCTTCACAAATGAGAACCAGACCCTTGGACAAGACAGAGGTTCAAACACTGCTTTTCTTCCTAGAAACGTCTGCAGGTTTAGGCCTCTCTCTGCACACCTTTGCACACTCTCCAGTCCTGCTCCTGGACCATCCTACCTTCCGGGTCCTTCCGTTTTCCTTGTGGGTTCTCAAGGACCGAAGCGGTTTCCTGTTATTTTCCTTGTTGTGACCACCATTATACCTGAGGAGAGAATGCCGCAAGCAAGCAGCCAGAGATCCCATCTCTATTTTATTGTGTTTAAAAAAGAAATGTAATGTTTCCTTATTGTTGAGAGACAGAAACAAAGCATGAGTATGGGAGGGGCAGAGAGAGAGAGGGAGAGGGAGACACAGAATCCGAAGCAGGTTCCAGGCTCTGAGCTGTCAGCACAGAGCCCGACACGGGGCTCGAACTCACAAATGGCGAGATCATGACCTGAGCCGAAGTCGGACGCTTAACCTACTGAGCCACCCAGGCGCCCCTCCCATCTCTACTTTAAATGGTGTTAAAATGGAACTCTTCCTTCTTCAGTTTGGAAGGGACCATCGATGTGATGCTAGAGGATTACAAGAACGTGACGCGGATCCACTTACATGATTGTACCAAGGAAATGATTCAGGACAAGTTCAGTGGCTCTTGTATCATTGGGCAAGAACAAGGTGTGCAGAGAGATGGACGTGGGCTGGGAGCTGTGCTGGGGAGAGCCGTGGCTTCACTGCTGTTGCTTCGAGAAAAGAGCAGGTCATGTTCCTGGTACCTCGACAGGATGGTTGCTGGGATTTCTAGTCTTCACCTCAAGTCTGGTAGTGGTGGCGGGGGGTTGCTTCCACAGCGTCCCTCAAAGCTTAAGACGTGCTCCAAGCTATTGGGAGACTCCAAAGACTTGAGCAAGCTATGGCCATCGTAGAAGCAGAGAAGTGTCGTCTGTGTTCCCTTCATCCTAGCCTCCTAGAGTTGACGGGGACAAGGGATCCAGTTGCTTTGGGAGGAGGTGGGGGTCATCTAGAAGGAAGAGCTGGCTGGCTTGGAGTTGCGTTGTGTTCTGTCCATAAGAGCCATCTCAGGAGGTAGGTCTCCAAAGGCAAGAAACCGGACAGGCATTAGATCTGGCCGTGGGAGAAGTGGCAAATGATCCCTGAGAGTAAAATAATCCGTGTAACTCAGAGTTGAGAGGGGGAGTTAGGATATCAACCTGAGATCGAGGAAAGCCTGATGACGGTGAGGTATGGATCACAACATAGAAAGTATCAGATGACCCAGACTTACTAGAATGTAAACTCCAAAGCCAGTCCCATGATGGTTTCACTCCGTGCTGTGTTTTCACCTGGCATAGTGTCTGGGACAGAGTAGGTGCTCAAGAAAGAAACAGATGATGCTACTGGAAAGTACGCTGGCTTCAGTTTCTTGAAACTTGTTTTAGGTTCCTTGCCAGAGGGGCTGTTAAGCTAGAAGTGTCTACTATTAAGAACCGGGCACCTGGCGGGGGGGGGGGTGCGCTGAGTCAGTTAAGCGTCTGACTTTTGGTTTCAGCTCAGGTCATGATCTCACGGTTTGTGGGTTCAACCCCCACATCGGGCTCCGTGCTGATAGTGTGGAGTTAGCTTGGGATTGTCTCTGCCCTCCGTGTCTGTCTGTCTGTCTCTCAAAGAACTAGCAATGGCGGACAACACAACGTCTAGGCAAACGTGTGTCTGTGCTCCTGGTAGAGATACATACTCTACAGGAAGAGACCCGTCTTGCTAGGACACGGAGTACAGGTACAGAGCTCACAGGACAGGAAGGGTGGTCGACCTTCAACTCTACAGCGAGCCTTGAGTTAAGGGCTGGCCAATGGAAACTAATGTTTCCACGTTGCATTTCCTTCTCACCAGAGAGCAGGTTGAAATGTGCTTGTGAAGTCCCCGTGACTCCACGCAAGCACCCCAACAAACCGTGGCTTCTACCCGCTCCTGTCTGCCCGACCCTCTTGCCCCGTGAATGGGGCTCACAGGTTCCGTCTTCCTTCCTCGGATCTGGCGCCTGCCTCGTTGTGGATCCTGGGTGAGTGAGTTTGAAGTCATCACTGCTGTCATTCGGAAGCTCTCCTGGATGTGGTCTTTTCTGATTTCCCTCGGCCTGACGCCCCGTTATCCGTGGGCAAAGCCTGCCTTATTTTTCACACACAGCCTCATTCTCTTTGGGGTCCTTCTCTAAGAAGGCCCCTCGTTTCTGCTGGGGGTGTGTGCCTGGTGGCTTCTGTAATGACGGTAACTCCTAATAAAATCCGACAAACATTCTGTAGTATTGTAGTTAGAACGCTAGGTACTGAGAATGGTGCCTGAGGGGATCAAGTGACGGAGGGCAATGTCACGTCAAAGGGTTTAAGATGGAGATCCGTAGGACTTTGAGCTGGGAGGTCCCAAGCAGTATCCTTGGTGACTTGAGGACCGGAGGAAAAATCCAGCATGATACGCTGGTAGTGTATGGGCTTTGTCGTTTTTGGTTTTTTGGGTTTTTTTTTTTTTTTTTTTTTTTTTTTTTTAGGAAAAAAGCCGCGTTTATCTTCTTGCGCAAGGAATGCCAGACTTTCCTACTTTTTTTTTTTTAATTTTTTTAATGTTTATTTATTCCCGAGGCAGAGAGAGACAGAGCATGAGTGGGGGAGGGTCAGAGAGAGAGGGAGACACAGAATCCGAAGCAGGCTCCAGGCTCTGAGCTGGCAGCCCAGAGCCCAACGCGGGGCTCGAACTCACAAACCGTGAGATCATGACCTGAGCCGAAGTCGGTCGCTCAACCGACTGAGCCACCCAGGCGCCCCCAGACTTTCCTACGTTTTGAGTTTTCGTGCCTGCCTGCCAGTTTTCCTCATTACTTGAGGTCAGGTTCCGCATTGCTTTTACTTGAGTTGTTTCTCTGATGTGACCTCCGACCTCGTTTGCATCTCTGATCTCTCTTGCATTTGCTGGAAAACCAAACTGGGTTCCTGGCGGAATTTTGCACACATCTGGAGCTGACAGAATGACGCGGAGCTGGTGAGGATCGCCCCTGCGCCGCTCCCTGAGCCTCGGGCGGGTGTGGTGACCCATCCTTTTAGTCACAGCTGCCCCTCCCCCCACTCTGCACCCTGCTTGTGCTCCAGAAGAACGCACTGACTTCCAAACAAGCGGATCAGAGAGTGCTGGAGATTGCAACAAGTACCTCCCGGAAGCGGGCGGCACAATGCAACATACTTGTTTTACTCGGCAGCGTGCAGACGGGGAATTTGAAAAAAGCAAGAACCACAGGTAGTGGGATCTCGTGGGCGGCGGCCTTGAGCGGGTTCTTCGCGCCTGGGTCGTGTTCGAGTGCTCTTGTTGAGTCGGGCTCAGCTCCACACCAGGGGCTTGATGACGACGTGCCCTTTCAGCTCATCGGTCAGCACACACCAGCCCAGGACGTTGGGATTCAGGTGGGAGCCCTGTTGCACCAGTAGGATCTGCTCTGGGGACAGCACAGAGTCCCACGTGTACGAGTCCCCCATCTCCCCCACCAAGGACTGGGCCTTCTGAAACCCCCGTCCGTAGGCATCCAGGACCATCTTGGGGTGACCTCCTACCGTGTAACCCTGCTTCAGACCCTTTTTCACCAGCGGCTTCCCATTGACCCAAAACTCGGTGATGCCAGTGGAGGGCTCTCAGCTGGTACAGATGTGCACGGGGCTGGGGACCGTCTCGGTCACTTTGAAGGTGGCTTTGGTTCTTCCGATGTACAGGGAGTAACTCTCAACTTTGTCCTTGAAGACCAGGAGCCCACTGTCCTTGCCCGGGGCGTTGTAGGAGCGACTGTGGGTACGGAGCAGGTCACCGTAGGCTCAGAAGCACAAGGTGGAGTTCTTCAGAGGGTCCTCCAGCTTTGGGGTCAAGGTCACACAGGCAATAGAAGATTCTCGAGGGAACACAAACACCTTCCCACTGAGGTCCGTGGGGTAGAGGAAGATGACCTTCACCACACATGCAGGGTGAAAATGACCTACCCACCCCCCTGTCTCATCTCGTGCTCTCTGCCCCCCCCCCCCCCCCCCGGTACCCGTCTGAGCAAAGACTCCCAGGAGGTTGGCCAGGGCAGAGACCCAAAGCAGCAGCTTGTCCATGCTCGGCCTGGGGCTGTGCCAGCAGCAGAGTGACTGGGCTGAGGGTACAGAAGGCACCATGCTTGTACCCCACCCCCCAGCTTCTGAGGCTCACCTCTTAGGCCTGAGGCTCCCCGGGGTTTATATGCGGCCGTAGGATGGGGCTTGGGGGATTTTCCAGCCTGTCCCCGGGATCAACAGTCAGAGCCCCTGATGGAAGGAGGGTTGGGCCCCTGCTGGGAAATCACCGGGGCTATTTATTAGGTACAGGGGCTTCCGGGGAGCCCCGCCCCCTGTGACCTGGTTCCTGGCAGGGAGGGGCAGGAGGTGGAGCCGGGGGCGGGAGGAGGGGCCGGGGGCGGGAGGTGGAGCTGGGGGCGGGAGGAGGGGCCCAGTCAGCCCATGGAGGTGGGGGCTCACCCCTGTTCTCTTTAGGAGCCTCTGCTGAGACCTCCTGAGCTCTGGCCTCCCCGGCTTTGCGTGCGAGGCCTCTTTCCATACGTCTGTAAAGTGGACTTCTGTTTACCTGATATCCTGGGATCCTACTTTCTGCAGATCCAGAAGGGTCCCTTCACCTTTGATCAATTCAATACTGAGCAACATGGTCCGTGCCCTCGGTCAGGGACAAGAGAACTGGAGGGTGCGCTTTGTCTCCCCGAAGCTGACATTTTCACTATTACTTTCCTCTTAGTGTGGTGGTTGTTTCCTTCTGCTGGATTTTCCCATTGCTCTTTAGGACTGACTTTCCTGGCAATCTGTCCACTGTCTGCAGAGACGTTTGCACAGCCCTCCGTTCTCTTCCTCGAGTCCCTGGCACGGAGAGTGTATTTACGTTAAGTTTTGGTGAGAGCCTGATTCGTGAGTTACTTGCATTTATTCATGAATTCCCACGCACGACACTAGGTGCTGGGGATTCAGTGATGACCTACCGTGGCACAACGTCAGTGTGACCTCTGTCTCCATTCCTTCTGCTATTACTAAAAATGCCAAGAATTCTCTTAACCATCATTCAGATTATCTTCCTATGTCTCGGCATTTCCCACTCTGACTCTTCCTAGGCTAGATCCCAGGTTGTAAAGCCTTACCTGGCTTGTTGCATAGTAAGGGCCCCTGATGGAGTTGGGATTATACACCTTATTGCTTTCTTTTTTCTTTAATGTTTGCTTATTTTAGACGGGGGGGGGGGGGGGGGGGAAGGGAGGGAGGGAGGGAGAGTGCATGCACAGGTGGGGGACAGAGGATCTGAAGCGGGCTCCATGGTGACAGTACAGAGCCTGATGTGGGGCTTGAACTCATGAACTGTGAGATCATGAGCTGAGCCGCCATTGGCCACTTAACCGGCTGAGCCACACCCAGGTGCCCCCACCTTGTGGCCTCTGAATTAACTGAATTAACAGGTCCTTCAGCTCGGAAGCCAGTGCCATCCACCTTCTGCTCCAACCTCCCCGTCAAATCCTCCCCTCCTCCCCTTGCTGTTTCTTGTGCTCGGCTCCCCTGACTGCATTCTTCCTGGTCCTTGCCTCCGTTCTGCCTTATCTGTCTGTTTTACACGATTCTGACATTCTTCACAATCTCAAAAGGCTGTCCTGATGTCTCAATTAGGCGTTATTTTCACCTTTGACTCCCATGAGGTGGAGATCGAAGACATGAATAGAATCTACTAGTGGTTGACTATTGGGACTCACTAGGGCTCTGTGAACCTTGGTTTCCTTTTCTGAAAAACACCTCCGTGTTTTTGTGAGGCTAAATGAGATAAAATAATATGCACAGAGTGCACAGCGGCATCTGGAGGCTCTTATTTCCAGTCCTTTAATGGACATTACCGTTGTCTGTCTCCTATTACGGATAAAGAGTGTATTTACCTGTCGTCCTCTCCACATTGAAGCCGAGCACGAGGGCTTACTCGTTTTTAGGGGACCCATTTGATTTAATTACTCTTGCACATGAAAAGAGCCTGGTGTATATTTGTGGCTTCAAAGGATTCAAACAGGGTGAGGGCTCTTTACATGAAACAGCAGGAATAAAAAGGAGAATCCAGTTGAGTGGTGGGAGCAGGTGATGCCAGAAGTAACCTCTACCAGGAGCCCCGGTGCCGTGTGGTTCCCCTTCCCCGATGCCCATGAGTCCCATAGAAGTAGAGAAGAATACAGGGCTCACCGACCTCTCCTAGTGTCCGTCATGAACGATCATTCCATTCATCACAAGTGGCTTGGAGATCAATGTGGGAGAGAATCTTCTCTCTGGGGCATGATGGTGTGGAGCTGGCCTGGGTGGGGGGGTGAGTGGTCCCGGGGAGGTCAGAGGTAATCGAGTTTATACTGCCGTTAGGGCCGAGTGCCGAGGTTATACACCGTGTTCAGACACAGGCTGGCCCAGCTGGGAAAGAAGGTCTCCCAGTAAATGGGAAAAGGTGGGGGCGGGGAGGCCGAATCTCTTTTTTAGTTTCCTTCTCTGGAATACGTTTCTTAGCCCTTGGCAGAGAAAAGTCGGAGCTTCAGGAGTCCTCAAATTGGACGTGGGATCCTTCCAGGTGCTGAGAGGAAGGCTCTCCTGGGTCTTCAGAACTGGGTGGAGTTCTCCAAGTGAACCATCCCCGTGGTGGCCGAGAGGCTCCTGGTGCCTCCCTGCCAGTGGATGTTCAGGGCCGAGGTGGCGGTTCCTGTCTGGGTGGCTCTGGAAGGGTTGAGGGTCGGGGAGGCAAGATGGCTCTATGTGGATGTTGAGTAGGAGTGGGGCCACCGATGTGCCTCAGGTCAGCTTGTTCTGGTTACATCAGTTGGCAGGCAGTAAAGTTTGCCTAAGGGGGCACAGGGGGAAGAGGGCAGTGCCAGGAAAGGGTGTGGCATGAACTCAGAACTGGAGAAAGGCAGAGGTGTGAGAATGGAACATTGCCTGAATGCTTGAGACCCTTTCCAAGGCTTTGGGTGTTAATGGAAGACCTTAGGTCACGGTAACCACCGGGACAGACTGGATAGGGAGAGACTGAAGCAGAACATGAGCTAGACCAGCATTTTGGGGCTAATAAAGGATTATTTGCTATGTGTTCGGTTGGCTGTGAGGAAACCTAAAAGCATTTATTTGTAAGCAACGGAAAGACCATGGAGACATTAAGACGGAGAATTAGTCTCATAGGCGGTTGTGGAAGTCAAAGGCACGTAATCTTAGACTGATGGCAGCGTCTTATGGTAAGAGGAGAAGGACAAGGATTTTTTTTAAAGATTTTAATTTTTTAAGGAATCTCTATACCCGACGTGGGGTTCGAACTCACAACCCAGGAGATCAAGAGTCGTGCACTCCGCTGACCGTGCCAGCCAGGCACAGATGAGGTTTTTTTTTTTGACAGATACACAGAACGTGGAATCAGATTTTTCTCCAAAGTTAACGATTGTGTGTGGTTTGGGAAACTGTGGTGCTTATGCTGCAGAGTTGAGAGGAAGGAAGGAGCTTCTTCGGAGGAGGTGGGGGGAGGTCTAGTCACCCCGATGCTGAATTTGAGATGATAATAGGATTTACACCTAGGAAAGGCCAGCGGCGCATCTGTGATATATGTATGCCACTTGGGATTAAAAATACAAGCTTCGCAGATGAACATAGGGGAAGGGAAGGAAAAAGATAAAAACGGGGAGGCAAACCAGAAGTACAGAGAAGAAACTGAGGGTTGCTGGAGGGGAGGTGGGTGGGGGCATGGGCTAGATGGGTGATGGGCATTAAGGAGGGCGCTTGGGGGATGAGCACTGGGGGTTCTATGTAGGTGATGAATCACTGGGGTCTACTCCGGACACCGGTAATACATGGTAGGTTCGCTAACTTGAATTAAAAAAAATAAATAAAAATACAAAAAAAAAAACTTGCAAGTTTCAGAGGAGTCGACCTCTAATACATGGAAACAAACGGATTCTCTCCTCCGGTGGGGAGGAAATGAAATGTCGGGGGGCTCAGCCCCGTCTCGAGGGAACATTCGCATTCATGGGGTTGGAGGCAAGGGAAGAGGAGAGAGGCGACCGTGCTTGGCAGAGAGAAGGGTAGCGTGTATACTGTCATGGAAACCGAGTTAGCGTGTTTGCGGGAGGAACCGGCAGGCGGTGTCCTGTGGCAGTGAGAGCGTCAGCGAGATCGGAGTGGAAAGGACGCTGGATTTAGCAATAAAACCTTCCTCGGTGACCTTTGGAAGAGCAGTTTCCTTAAAGGGAGCGTGGCAGAAACCGAGTCGCGGGGGGCGATGGGGAAGGAAGGAGGTGTCCCTCCCGAGGATCCGTCATTCTGGCAAGTAACAGAAGGAAAGAAGCAGGATTGCTGTAGGGACTCAGGAGCCAGCGTGTTTTTCTCTACAGGTTTTAGATTCTCTTCTTGACAGAAGCCTTTGTTTCTCTGCTTCCCACCCTGTAACATTTTCCCCCAACGACAGAGAAAAATCCGTGTCCACCTGAGATCACGACTGACCTTTCTATCCAGCAGCTATTTCAGACTCTAAATGCCACACTGCAGGCTGCCGGCTGGCGCCTCGTCCCCTTCCCCACGCTGGCAGGGTCCCAAGTGCACCTCTGTCCAGGAGCCTGGGCACCACGGCGTCTGTCCTTGATCTCACTCTGTTCCCAGTTTCCGGGTTCGTCTGTAAAAGACGATCCCTGACCACTGTGTCACCTTTCGGGTTCAGTCCTCTACCTGGACCCCACGACCTCCGTGAAATCTCACCTTGGAATTCAGGGTTGCACCCGAAAGCCGCCTCCTCCAGGATGTCACCAGATTTACTCAAGCGGCATCTGGGGGAGGAGATGGAAACAGAAGAGCAAATACGGCGGCGGGGACGCGGGGTAAGGGTGCTGAGCATTGAGAGGAGGTTCCTCCTCTGTGCCGGAACGTGCTCCCCGTCTTCGGAGGCCGAGCGCTCACGGGGACGAAGCCCGGGAGGCTCCTCGCTCAGGCGGTGGGAAGAGGCCTTGGCTGGGGCCGCCGTGTCTCGCTCTTGCTCTCTCGTCTGCCCCGACCCTGTTTCTGCCCACCACCCAGATCCAGGTCAGAGCAAGAATTTTCTCACTCGAACCATCTCATTCCTATCCCTCAAACCACAGAACCTAGGGGTGAGACCTTAGGGAAGTTGGCGGCTCGTCCTGCGGGGCATCGCCAGTGTGGCGAGCGCCCGTCCGTCTCCGGCGGGCACTGCTGCCTTCAGCTCCCCCTGCGTTGGCCGCGGGTCACTTCCAGAGCGTGCTGGCCGGTGTAGACACTGTACATGCTGGTCATCATTCCACAGGGCCCTCTGGTCTAGTGTCTTAGAACCAGCCGGTCGTCTTGTTCTTTGTTTTCCTGACCCCCCATTTTCATCTGAAAATCCCTAGGTACGGTCTTTCCCCCCACCCCACTCCCGACCTCAAAAAGGCAATTTGCTTTGTTCTCTTGATGCCGAATGGGGGCCAGGGCTGGGCGGCCTGTCTGCCTCCAATCTGAAGCTGTCTGAGCCCGAGATGCCTTGGGGTCTGGGCCTGGTCCACACTTCTCCCCAGTCAGCCCAGCTGGCCGGGCCTGTCTCTCTCGAGTCTAGGCTGCTCCCTCGGCTTGGCGTGGGGCCTGGGGACAGTCTTGATGAACAGGAAGGTGGGTGCCCAGCTGGCTGGTGAGGCCTTCTGTATTGGCCCGGTCAAAGCTTTGTGTCCAGATGGCATCCATGTGCCACTTGTCCTTTGGTGACCCTGCGGTGGCCCATTTCTTCTGTGATCTCCTTCCGGCCACGCGATGTTCCTGCACGGACACTGCTGGGCATGAAGTCAAAGATTTTTTATTCCCCACGCGTGTGTTAAGGCATGCTTGGGCTTGGTTTACGTTTCCTGCACCAGTGTGCTCCTGGCCTCCCCCATGTTGACGGTTGCCACCTCTGTAGGCCACGTGTGCCTGTTACCTCACTCGGGTCACATCCAGGATGGCACGTCTCTTGCCGACCACAAGCCCAAGCTGGTGAATTCAATAGAAAATACACCATCTCCCAGAGACCGACATCAACACCGCTCTCCTGTTGGCCCCTGTTTACAGTCAGAGGTTCCTGGAGGTCAAGGGTACCATGTAGAGGCTGTGGACAAAAGCATTTCTTTACGGATGGACTCCTTTAGTCCTGGCCATTTTTCCCTCCCTGCTTACAAACATTTTACATCTCACGAGCAGACCAGATGAAAAACTATGCCGCGAACTACTTTTGGCATGAATCCTGCTTTCACGCCTTAGGAAGAAGGCAGAAGCTAGGACTTCGGCTCAGGATGCATGTTCCTCCAGGGATGAGCAGCCCCCCGCCCCCCGCCCTCAGGACACATAGATGGCCTGTTCTCATGCACGAGTGTTTGCAGTGACATCCTGGCTCCCACTTCCCCTGGCCATTTGGCGCTGGGCTTTTGTCAGAGGGTGAATCAGCCCTAGGACAGCGTGACTTCAGTTGAAGAATCCCAGGGCCCACCTGAGACTTCTCTGCTTGTGTGATTTAGTTACAGGATCCTTAATACAAGTGCTTCAAAAAGACACTCCTTACCATTTGTTGGTTGAAAAATAAATAGTTGCCCCAAAGAGAGACCCTTGTTTGCATGAATTTATCCCCGCTGGCCACTTAAATAGTGCGTATTCAAGCAGAGTACCCTTTACTTTTGTACGAGAAAACCAAGATTTTTTTTAAGTTTATTTTGAGAGTGAGTGCAAATGGGGAAGGATGAGAGAGAGAGAGAGAGAGAGAGAGAGAATCCCAAGCAGGCTCCGTGCCCTCAGTGCAGAGCCCAACGCGGGGCTCGAACTCATGAACCATGAGATCATGGCCTGAGTGGAAGTCGAGAGTCCGATGCTTAACCGACTGACCCACCCAGGAGCCCTCAAAACCAAAGTCTTTTTAAACGATGTTCTTGTTGCAGGCCTGGAAACGGAGCAGAGGGGGAACAGACAGGGGTCTCTTCTGTAGGAACGGTGCCTTCCATGGAGGACTCTTCTTCTGAAAAATGTATCTTGTTTCTCGAAAGCCTTTGAGAATTAATTCCGTAGTGGCGGCTAAGTCTGGGCAAGCGGCTTTGCTTGCTCTTTGAGGGCAAGCTGCAGGTTTCCATACAGCAAGGCCCACAGTGCCGGCTTTCCTGGGTGGGGGGTGGGTGCTGAGGGGTTAGTTGTCTCCCATGTCTTTTCCTATCAGAGTTCTTGTGACCAGCTCTTCTCTGCTCACGTCTCCCCCTTTATCCTTGGTTGGAAAGTTACGTGTTTAATGAAGGAATTCTCTTGTATCTCCCGTTCGAGGTTGCAAATACATTGGAAGAGCCTCAGTGGAATAACACCTACCTGATATGCTCCTACGGCTTGGAAATACGTGACTCATTACTGTCTCAATGCCAAGGTCAGCCTTTCCATGTTCCACCTTCTTTTTGTCATGTTTTTAACCATAAAATTAGTATTGGTCACCTGCGATCGCCTCTCCCTTCAACAGATCGCCGAAGGTCAAGGGGCCCGAGCCTGTCGGGTGCCTTCTCCTGGAATCTCTTGTCTCCCATGGGAGACTGGGTGAGTACACAGGTGACGCCAGTGTCTTTGTGAGGTTCAGCACCTGACGGACGGTCGGGCAGTTCTGAAGGCGAGGTCCGTGGGTCTTGATTGGGTTTCAGCAGATTTGCGAACTGTCTGAAATTGTGCGCAGAGTTGTGTGAGTGTGGGCACATGTGCATTTTTAAATCAGATCTTCAAAGACGTCTGATCTGCCAAAGATAAAAAGCTATTCATGTAGACTAGGATTTTGTAAGACTATTTCAACTGAAACCCACAGTGAGAAATACATTTTCTCCTGCAATGCCGTACGCACGCAAATGCAGCGTTTATATATATATATATATATCAAAATTACCCTCACTACGAAGGCTTAAGTCAGAAAAATCGCAGAATGTTTGAGAAATGACAAGGCCTGTGTGGCAGACAGGAGTGAGAGAAGGTCTGTTGTAGGGGCCTCCTCCCTCCTCCCTCCACTTGGGCCTCCTCCCGGGCCTCCTCCCCCCTCATGGGCCTCCTCCCCAACAGCTCCTCCTGCCTCCTCCTTCACCCAGGTAACATTAGTTGTCACGGAGCAACCCCGTCACATTACACCTGTATCATGGTGTATTTCCTTTTTCAGAAAAGGTGCATCTTCTAAGAGAAAACCGTCACGCTTTCAGAGTACGTGTTCTGAGTATAACGTACCGTTCCTGTCCTAAGCCGGGTGGAGCCTGTAGCCTTAAGGAGCTCAGGATCTTGAGCAGGAGCTGGATAGGTGCACAGCCTGAGCAGGGCGGTGGGAGGGGCCGTCGGGCCTTTTGGTCACAGAGGAACGGGCACTGCGTTCTCCTTGGGGTGTTCCAGAACGAGGATGAAGCCAGAGTGGAAGGTCAGGGTATCTGATGGGGTGAATTGGGGCAGGGAGGGAAGGTGTGGCCAGCTGTGGAGAGGCCTGGCTGTCAGAACGTAAACCTGTCTGTGTTGCCGGTGCCCGGCACAGGGCCCGACACGTTGCAGACACTTCTTACGACTTGGCACGGATGAGATGGCGAGCGCTTACAAAGACCGAGGCCTGTGGTGCGCTTTCTGGCATTGTATAGCTGATAGAAGCATCTGGCGACGTTACCCTTGGCGCCTCATCGTCTCCCTTTCGCCTGGGGTGAGGAGAAAGGAAGTCACCTGCTAGGAAAGTAGACGTCCATGGGGCTTTTCCTTCCATCCGATCCTTCTGTGTCTTCCGCCGGGTCCTCCCCTCTCTTCCCCACCTTCCCTTTTCTCAGCCTGTTAGAAAAGGGCTGGAGGAGAAAATAGCACAGTAAGCCCGGTGACAAGTCAAGTCTTGGTGAAGGGCGCTGAGCCTTCAGAAGAAAAGAAGGTGGCGGGAGAGAGGGGTCTCCGCGAAGGACCAGAGGATGAGCCTGGCACACAGGCCAGATTCTTAGAAACCAGATCCAGAAAGTGCCAGACACCCACCCAGTGTGCCACTGCCTGTGTGTGTGTGTGTGTGTGTGTGTGTGTGTGTGTGTGTGTGTTGGGGGAAGGGAACCGATATTCGAAGGTCGAGGATGTGACCAGCTCTATAGCAGGAAATCACATCACTTAATTCCCCAAGATTACACAGCAATTTACAAAGAACACTTCGTTTTTTCGCATTTGAGATTTGTAACACTTCTGCAGGCACGGTTTTTCCCACTTCACCACCACTGCCGCCCCACGTCTGTTGTCGCTGGTGGTAGAACTAATTTCCGAGCCACACTGTCCTAGGCTGATTGATTGCCAGGCTCCATTCTTCTAGCCCTCAAGGCAAACACGAGGTGGTTGTATACTTTGCATTTCAGGTTCTCTGTGACTTGCCCTAGATCCCACAGTGGGGGGAGGGGGTCTGGGGACCGGAACTCAGGCTGTCTGACCACGTGGCCCACATGCCTGACCACAGATGGAGAGGGTCCCCACAGCTCATAGTATGTGACACGATGGGGCCTTGGACCCGTAGGACCGACTCTGAGTTCCAAATACAGACTTATCACCACCCCTCATCTATCCGTCCTCACAAGGTAAGGACAGGATGCGCGGCTTCAGTTAACTGGGCACATCCTTTTGGGCCCAAACGTGTCTCCATTCAAGCACTGCTTAGAGATTTCTCGAAGGTCTTCTCTTTGTCTTTGTAAACAAAGGATGCACACTTACCAGCTTCCTCAAATGTTTACTATGTCTTGAGCTCAGGAATTTGAGATGCATGGGAGGTGTTGCCTCTGTGTTAGATTATCAACAGATTGCAGGGCATTTTTGCGATTTTTTCTGGAAAAAGAACTTTGAGATCTAACTTATCCGTAAAACTTACTGAGTATGTAACTCTTTAGTTTACTTGTGGGGTTGTACTTCCATCACCATAATCTAATCTTGTGGCCTCATCTTCACCCTGAAAAAGAAACCTGTACATACTAGCTCTCATTCCTCGCAGCCCTGGGCAACCACTCTTCCATGGATTCGTCTTGATAGATTTGCCCTTTCTTGACATTTCACGTAAGCAGAATCATCCGATGGGTGGTCTTCTGTGTGGCTTCTCTCATTCAGCATTTTCAAAGCTCACCCAGTGCTGCCGCTGGTGTCAGGATTCCATTCCTTCTGATGGCTACGGAATACTCTGTTGTGTGAATACACCGCAATAATTGATTTCTGATTAAGTCGACCTTACATTCGTGGGATAATTCCCACTTGGCTGTAGTGTATAATCCTTTTTATATTGGCTGGAATCCGTGTGCTGGTGTTTGGGGATGTTTGCATCTCTGTTCATAGGATACGGGTCTGAGTTGGTAAAGATGGGTGCATGTTGCAGATGGTGCAAGAAATCCCGTGTGCCTTTCGCCCAGTTTCCCCCAGTGTTTACATCTTATGTGATTATCGTGCAGTATCAGAATCAGGGACTTGACGTGTAGGTACTGTGTGTGTGCGCGCGCGCGCACGGTTCTGTCATTTTATCGCCTGCATGGATTCATGGACCCGTGCTGTGTGGGGAAAGAAATAGGTTCTACTTACATAAATGGAATAGAAATAAGCTTAGGGCAGAAAGCCGCCACCGTGGGGCGAAAGCGCCTGAGGTTAGCTAGTGAGATATTGTAATGGGATCACTAGTAAATTGTTGTATCACCTGCAGGAAATTACTTTATATCTGATGCCCATTTACTAATGTACTTTGATCACAGACTCCACTTGCCCCCCAGACCCTTTACTTCTAGGCACACGAGTTAATGATTCTTGTCTGATTGTTTTCTCCACGTTCACGTGGGTAAGATCTTGTTTTCTTTCTTTTTTTTTTTTTTTTTTAAATTTTTTTTTTCAACGTTTATTTATTTTTGGGACAGAGAGAGACAGAGCATGAATGGGGGAGGGGCAGAGAGAGAGGGAGACACAGAATCGGAAACAGCCTCCAGGCTCTGAGCCATCCGCCCAGAGCCTGACGCGGGGCTCGAACTCACGGACCGCGAGATCGTGACCTGGCTGAAGTCGGACGCTTAACCGACTGCGCCACCCAGGCGCCCCAGATCTTGTTTTCTTCACATTCACCACGGGGATAATATCTTGTGAGCTCAATAAGTATGGAGACGAAACCTCTGTTTGGGGCTCTTGTCTCCTCCTGGGCATTAGCCTCTCTTGTATTCAATTCAACATCCACTCTCTTGCTGGACAAGAGAGAACTCCAGACTCCTAGTATGCCACAGTGCTGGAGAGCCCTCTACCCTTCCATTCATAATATAGGCCTTAAACATCTGCCTACAGCAAGAATCCTATTAGACAGGATTATAATTTTTGCTTCAATGATCAAACATAATTTGGAAAACTCCAGAGAAGGGGAGTGAATTACACTCATCTGTATTTTTGCCTACCGTGGTCGTCCTTCCTAATGTTCCAATGATTCTTATCTCCTTTCAATTTAGAGGACTTCTTTAAGCCAATCTTTTAGGGTAGATCTGCTGGTGACAGTTCGTTCCTTTCCCTTCTCGGAATATGTCTTGATGCCTCTCTCATTCCTGAAGAACTATTTTCCCCGATACAGAAGTCTGGCTTGGCCGCTGGTTTCTTTCAGCCCTAGAAACACCTCGCACCCCTTCCTCCTTTGGAGAAACGTTCTCTCTGGCTTCTTCCAAATATATTTCTTTCCCTTTTGTTTTCAAAAGTCCATGCCGGGTCTCAGGGTGGATATTTTTTGCTTTATTCTGTTTGGGGTTCCCCCCAGATTGAGTCTGCACGTTTAAGTCTTTTGACAAACGTGGGAAACTTTCAGTCCTGGGTTTTGCAGGCATTTTGAGTCCTGCCCTTTCTCCTCCTTCCCCAGCTCTCTGACGTGAGCCATAGATCTTTTATTACAGTCTTGTTCCTCAGACTCTGTCTTCGGTTGATGTTCTCTTGGTTCAGGTCGGAGACCTTCTCTCTGTTTTCCCAGTTCACCGGTTCTTCTCTGTTCTTTCCATTCTTCTGTTGAGCGTATCCTTTGCGTGTATTTTGGTTATTTAATTCTCAATTTGTTTGGCAGTGGTTGCTTTTTTTCTTTCCCTAGTACTTTGCTGCTGAGACTTGTTCACGTGTTTTGAGCATGTTCATAATTGCCCGTGGAAACATTTTTGTGGTAGCTCCTTTAAAAAATTTGTGTCTGATAATTCTAACCCGTGTCGTGTTGGGTTAGCATCTGTTGATTCTCTCTGCGCACTCTCTCTCTCACTCTTTTTTTTTTTTTTTTCATTCAGCTGGAAGTCTTCCTGTGTCTTTATATGATGAATTTTGGATTGAAACTTAGGTATTTTGAGTATTACATTGTAAGACTCTGGATCTTATTTAAAACCTGTTTCCGTGGGTCTCCCGTGAGGCTCCTCTGAAGGAAAGGAGGCCCCACCTGTTCACTGCGGGGTGGGGGTAGGAGCCCAGGTCCCCTGTGCAGCCTCTGTTGACAAAGCAGTGATGGATCATTGTCACTGCTGGGGGGTGGGGTGGCGGTGAGAGCTCAGGCTCCACACTAGACCTGAGCTGTTATCACCTTGTGGGGAGAGAGAGGGGGCACGGCTCCGCTGCCTTCCAGGGGCTTCCACTGACATGGTAGCACGTGGCCTTGTTCCTGCAGAAAATGGTACAACTGGGGACCTTCTGTTAGGGCTCCTTGGATCCCAGCCCTGTAGGGAGGGGTGCAGGCACCTTACCAGCACTGCATGAGGCAGAAGCACAAGCTCCCTGCCTGGTCCCCCGAGGCCACTAGCAGGCTCTTGTCTGTCACTCACTGCCTGGCAGAGAGGAAGCTCCCGCTCATGCATTCGGTCTTCTTTGACACCATTCGGGTGGGGGGTTGAGCATCTCATTACTGGCAAGGGTGAAACGCAGGCTCTCCACGTGGCCTTTGGCAGGAACGCGTTTGGGGAGGCGGTTTTTTTCTGTGGTGTTTTGTTGGAATAGGGTCGTTGTTACTGCAACGTTTTCTGTCCTGTTAGGATACCCTCTCCTGGTCTCTTGTCTAGAGGTAACAAACTTCTCGCGGGGACTTCTCGTCTGCACCCAGGGACTTTTCCAGCTTCTGGTTGGGGACCTAGGAGCCAAAAGAGAGCCGAATGGACTCCCTGCCGTGCCGTTCCTCAGGTCCTGTGGGCTCTGTCTGGTCTCTCTCCTCCTCTCCCCCTGGTGTTCGTGTATATGAAACATCAGTCTGTTTGCATTTCATATACAGCATCCAGGGTTTTTCACTGCACCTCGAAAATAGGAAAAGGTACTTCATCTTCCTGGAGGCGGAAATCTTGGGCAGTCTGTGCAACTTCTCCTTTACTAAATACGGAGAAGGAGAAGTACCATGTAATTATGCTGTCCTTTAATAGGTCCCCATCTAATTACCTTTATGGAGCTATTTTTGACCTTATGTACATAAATTCTATGTGGTGGTACTGGCTTTCAGCCTGAGTAACTTCCTTCTCTATTTGTTCTATGGCAGGTCTTCCAGCAACACGTTCTGTGTCTGCTTACCCAGGTGTGTGTTTATTTTGCGTTCAGCCTGAAAGGTAGTCTTGATGCAAGTAGGAATCCGGGGTGACATTTGCCCCTTTGGGACTTTGGATGTGCTGTCCCCGCTGCCTCTGGCCTCTGTTATTTCGCACGAGAAGTCAGTAGTTAATCTCCTTGGGATTCTCTTGGATGTAAGCGCACCGTTTTCCTCCTGCTGCTTTCAAGACTTTATTTGCCATCTCTGGCTTTCGACCTCTAGGCAGCGATGAATCTAAGCGCGAATATCCTTGTCTTTGCCTTGGAGTTTGTTGAGCCTCTTGACTGCAGACGAATGGTTTTCCTCAAATTCGGGAAATATTCACGTGCCTTTATGATTTTTTCCACTCCTCTGATCATACCATCACGCATACTGGCGTGCCACATTTCACAGAGGCACTCTTCATTTTTATGTTTTATTTATTTTATTTTTCAGATTGAATGATGTGTGTTGATCTGTCCCAAGGTTTGTAACTTGTTGTACAAGCTCAGGGCTGTGACTGAGCCCCCGCGGTAAGTTTGTCACTCGGTAATAGAGCTGCTCAACTCTAGAAACCTCAGCTGCTTTTTAGCATTTCTAAGTTTGTTGCCATTTTTAATTTGTTGAGCCATTACACCTTGTAATTCTTTAAACATGGTTTCTTTGGTTCTTTTAGCATGTTAGTAACAGCTGCTTTGAAGTCTTGTAAGTCCAACCCGCGGGACTCTTAACAGCATCTCTGCATTTTTTTTTTTCCTGTTTGTGTCACACTTATTTCTTTAGGTCTCACAATTCTGTGTTGAAATATTTTAGAAATTCTTTAAGTGTTTATTTATTTACTTTAAAAGAGAGAGTGAGATGGAGAGGGGCAGAGAGACAGAATCCTAAGAAGGCTCCACACTGTCAGTGCAGAGCCCCATGCAGCGCCCGAACTCGCAAACCGTGAGATCATGAACTGAGCAGAAATCCAGAGTGGGATGCTCAACCGACTGAGCCACCCAGGTGCTGCCTGTGTTGAAATATTTTGGAAAACGTATTGTAGCAACCCTGGCTACTGATCCCTCCTTTCAGAACTTGTTGCTCTCACCGGGTTGCTTATTTGTTTAGTGACTTGGCTGGACTAATACTATGACATCCACCCCACCCCTACCCAGTGTGAAGCCTCCAGATTCTCCACTCAAATTTTTTCCATTTATTTAAGGCTGGTTACCTTTTGATCCGTACGGTTCAGTGCTGAGCCACCAATTGGTCAGAATTGAAGCTCTGTGGGATGGGATGGGATGGGATGGGGTTGGGGGGGGTGGGTGGGCATGGCTAGCTTGTCCTTGGCTGACCCAATAGGGCAGGGTGGGCGTGGCTAGCTGTCCTTGGCTGACCCAATGGGGCCAGGGTAGGCATGGCCAGCTTGTCCCTGGCTGACCCAATGGGGCGGGAGTGGGTGTGGCCAGCTCATCCCTGACTGACCCAATGGGGCGGGGTGGGCATGGCTAGCTGTCCTTGGCTGATCCAATGGGGCGGGGGTGGGCGTGGCCAGCTTGTCCCTGGCTGACCCAATGGGGCGGGGGTCGGCGTAGCCAGCTCATCCCTGACTGACCCAATGGGGCGGGGGTGGGCGTGGCCAGCTCGTCCCTGGCTGACCCAATGGGGCGGGGGTGGGTGTGGCCAGCTCATCCCTGGCTGACCCAATGGGGCGGGGGTGGGCGTGGCTAGCTGTCCTTGGCTGACCCAATGGGGCTGGGGTAGGCGTGGCCAGCTTGTCCCTGGCTGACCCAATGGGGCGGGGGTGGGTGTGGCCAGCTCATCCCTGACTGACCCAATGGGGCGGGGTGGGTGTGGCTAGCCGTCCTTGGCTGACCCAATGGGGCGGGGGTGGGCGTGGCTAGCTTTCCTTGGCTGACCCAATGGGGTAGGGGTGGGCGTGGCCAGCTTGTCCCTGGCTGACCCAATGGGGCGGGGGTGGGCGTGGCTAGCTTTCCTTGGCTGACCCAATGGGGCAGGGGTGGGCGTGGCCAGCTTGTCCCTGACTGACCCAATGGGGCGGGGGTGGGCGTGGCCAGCTTGTCCCTGGCTGACCCAATGGGGCGGGGGTGGGTGTGGCCAGGTCATCCCTGGCTGACCCAATGGGGCGGGGGTGGGCGTGGCTTGCTGGTTTCTGGCTGACCCACCCAGAACTTCCCAGGAAGGAGCTGGGGACTCGGAGAGGGCGCAGCGGCTGCTAGGCAGTGCAGATTCTCTGCAGCAGTGAGCTGGAGGAGATGGACTCTGCTCATGTTCCCTAGCTGCCCAATTCACCTGCAGTAGCTCTTCCACAGCACTGCTGGCAGGGTGGGTTGGGGGGTGGGGAGGCGGGTGGGGGAGTGATGGTATAGGCACAATCACCTGCCAGTCTCCCCCTGTTTGTACCAAGTCCATTCTTGTCAAGTTTCCGTAGATGGTGCCCAGTGAATGCTTCAGTGTGTTGTAAGCCGGAGACTTAAAAATGATTCTTTGATGATTTTGACCAGTTGAATAGGTATGTCTGCAAGTGAGTGGTTTTGTTGAGCTGCTCATGTTTCTATTCCCTGAGTCTTGATGCTTACGTTTTGCTTTTTGCTTTTTTTTTTTTTTTATTTACCATAATGACATCAATTAACACGTATTTAAGTGTCAGACACTGGGTGTGGCACTAGGGACGCAGAGATGAGTCCCCAGCACTGGTCCTTGGAAAGGTAACAATCGAATCACTGTCCCTTACGTGACGGTACCATAGGGGCAGGAAAGGGTGCATCACAGAGTACTGCAAACACAGTGGACGAAGGGCCTGGATTCTCCCCGGAGGTGAGCTTTGTACAAAGAGGCAGCATTTGAATTGGGTCTGGAAAGATGAATGAAAGTCTGCTTTTTGACAGGAAAAAGAAGGTTTTATAGACAGTTGGAGGGTACAGGAAGTCAGTTGCTGTGTTCAGGACCATGCAGATGATATAGACATTATAGAATATTTTAAGCCATGGGAAGCACTTTGGATTTAAAAAATATTTCATTGAAAACATTTGCCATAGGCCATTGTAATAGATTTAAGGTGTACAGTGTATTATTTTGATACATTTAGATACTGTAATGTGACTGCTAAGGTAGCAATATTATGCTAGGTAATTACAGTACTGTATTTTCTGTATTCAGTATGCTGTGCATTTGATCTTTGTGGTTTGTTTACTACTCATGACAAGTCCGTACCCTTAAACACCGTCAATCTTATGCCTGCCCCTCCCCGCACTTTGGATTTTATCCTTGTTGGTGTAGGAATATTTGTGAAGGGTTTTAGAGGAGGGAGATGAGAGGTTCACATCAAATAGCTGTCAGGCGTGAGACCAATCAAGGACACTCACTTAGGAGGCTGTGTCAACGTACAAGGCTTCATTCCTCAACAAAGTCTCTCCTACATTCTCTGCTCGAGTGCTGCTTTGTTTCTAGTACATGCCACGACTCCTCTCACCTTTTAGCTTTTAATATTCCATTTTCTCTGTAAAAATCTGGGTGAGAGACAGAGAAGGTGATCTTAGGTTAATGTTTTGGGCAACCAAGTAGCCAGTGGGCGGTAAAAAACCCGTCTCTCCGAGGAAGTGGCATTTAAATGGAGATCTTTACTCACGGAAGCAAGCTAGAGATTTCAGGCAATTTTAGAGGCAGAAGTTTCCTTGGGATCTTACCACCATGACTTTCCCGAAGACAGTGTCTCATGGCAGAATAGCTGTAGCAGGAGATCTGGCAGCGTGGGGAAAGAAAGGGAGGAAAAAGAGCAGTGTTTTTCAGAGTTCCTACCATTTTTTTTGTGTGTGAGCAGTCCTCATAGGTTTTCCAGAAAGTTCTGTATGTGCCAGCCGAATGTATCTTTCCATTTAAAAAGTTGCCAAAGGGGCATCTGGGTGGCTGAGTCGGTTGAGGGTCCAACTTTGGCTCCAGTCATGATCTCACGGTTCGTGGGTTCGAGTCCCGCATCGGGCTCTGTGCTGACAGCTCGGAGCCTGGAGCCTGCTTCGGAGTCTGTCTGTCTGTCTGTCTCTCTCTGCCTCTCCCCCGCTGGCACTCTGTGTCTCTCTCTTTCTCAAAAGTAAGCATAAAAAAAAGTTGCTAAAGAAGAAATAGGTTTCTGAACTTGAGGACATTTGTGTAGCACTTACTAATCACCTGTCTTGTGGGAACACTCTCTTCTAGTCATCTTTGAGTTTTGCTTTCCAAGAAGCAGAGGAGACCTAAACGCTTGAAGATTAGAAAGCACCAGCCCTAGTAAAGGACGACCCTGTGCTGGAACAGACTTGTGACAAAACCCCATGGCATACTATTGTGGCAATTAGTTTTGGGCGCATGTAAAATCAGAAGTGTGCGTTCTTGATTGGCAAAACAGGCTCTCCTCCCTCCCGGTTTGAGGGCCCTGCCTGGTACGACTCTGCCATCCACAGGGTGTCTCCGTCCCGTGCTCCGTTTTCTGCCTCCGGGTGAAGGTGAAGACGAGGCAATGAAACAAAATCGCCCCCTGCTTCTTAACTCTGCTTGGAAAGTGGTACCTGTCATTTCTACACACTTTCCGTTGGCGTGAGTCGTTCTCGTGGCCACGCTTAGAAGCGAGGAGGCCGGGAAATGTAGTTGTGAGCTGGGCGACTGCTTTCCAGCCGCCACGCCACTCTCCGGGAAGGGGACACTGATCCCTGGTGGACAGCTAGATGGAGGTTTCTGCCGTAGGGTCCTACTGTCTTTAGAGCAATACTGAGTTTCCTGCACTTAGATCTAAGAACTTATTAGAATTGGTATTTAGGTAAGTTTCATTAAACATATCTTCCAGCATATGAAATAAACTTAGCTTGTCTAGTTTCATGGTATTAAATTCTTTTTAAAAAAACGTTTTTTTTTTTTTAACATTTATTTATTTTTGAGAGACCGAGAGAGACAGAGTGTGAGCAGGGGACAGGCAGAGAGAGAGGGAGACACAGAATCCGAAGCAGGCTCCAGGCTCTGAGCTGTTAGCACAGAGCCTGACGCGGGGCTCGAACCCACAAACTCTGAGGTCATGACCTGAGCCGAAGTCAGAGGCTTAACCGACTGAGCCACCCAGGTGCCCCGGTGTTAAATTCTTTTAGCGCATTGTTGATTTTGCTAAGGTTTTGAGGATTTTTGAATCTGTGTATGGGAGCTACTATTCTGATGCTTGCCTTTTTTGTAACATTTTTATACAATTTTGGTATTAGTTTAATGCCATTCCCAAAGAACGACTTAGGGAGTATTTCTTTTTCTATTCTCTGGATGACCTTGTAGATAATTGGTATCATTTCTTCCTTAAACGTTTTGTATAATTCACCAGTGAAACCTTCTAGGCCTCCTGCTTTCTTTTCTGGGAGGCTGTTGTTTAATTTAAAAGGTTGAGGCTTGGGGCGCCTGGGTGGCGCAGTCGGTTAAGCGTCCGACTTCAGCCAGGTCACGATCTCGCGGTCCGTGAGTTCGAGCCCCGCGTCGGGCTCTGGGCTGATGGCTCAGAGCCTGGAGCCTGTTTCCGATTCTGTGTCTCCCTCTCTCTCTGCCCCTCCCCCGTTCATGCTCTGTCTCTCTCTGTCCCAAAAATAAATAAACATAAAAAAAAAAAATAAAAAAAAAATAAAAGGTTGAGGCTTATTTTTTTCTTCCTTTGTTTTGAGAGCAGGCATGCAAGTTGGGAAAGGGCAGAGGGAGAGGGAGAGAGAGAAGCTTAAGCAGGCTCCACGCTAAGCTCGAGCCAGACACAGAGCTCAATCCCACTACCCTGAGATCACGACCTGAGCCCAAATCGGGTCAGATGCTCAGCTGATTGAACCACCCAGGCGGCCCTACAATCATCACTTGAAACTCTTGCTCTCTCTGTGTTTGAAACTATTTCTTTTCATGCAACTTTAACAAGGAACCTATCCAATGACCTAGAATGAAGCAAAGCATTCCTAGATTTACTGTTGTATAGAAAAGGAAAGGACTGTCCATAGGTGCTCTGAAATGACAAAGAATACACGAGTGCCAGTTGGGGGGCTCTTTCCAAAATTCTGGAAATTCACTGATTTCTACCAAACACTGTGGCCTGAGACCCAGCATCTGAGCATGGGAGACTATCACTCACAATCCTGCAGAGAGAGAGAGAGAGAGAAGAACCACTGGCTCAGTTGGGATCACATGACATTCGGTGTCACGTACTACTTACATTGCAAGACATTGCTCATTTATCAACTTAAAATGTATAGAAATTAGAAATTTGCTCGTCTTGTGGAACACTCGCAGAACAAGTTACTTGCAATCCAAGGTTTCACTGTATTGGTAATTTTTGACTTTTTTTTTGGTTAGCTTGGATAGAGATTTATCACTTTTATTGATCAAAGAACTAGCTTTTGGGTTTTATGGACTTTCTCTGTTTCACTGTTTTCAATTTTATTGATTTCTTCTCTAACTTTTATTCTATCTGCTGTAGGTTATTATTGGCATCCTTACTCGTTTCCTGATGTGGAAGCTTTGTTTACGGATTCTGGATCATCTTTTTTTTTTTTTTAATTTTTTTTTCAACATTTATTTATTTTTGGGACAGAGAGAGACAGAGCATGAACGGGGGAGGGGCAGAGAGAGAGGGAGGCACAGAATCGGAAGCAGGCTCCAGGCTCCGAGCCATCAGCCCGGAGCCCGACGCGGGGCTCGAACTCCCGGACCGCGAGATCGTGACCTGGCTGAAGTCGGACGCTTCACCGACTGCGCCACCCAGGCACCCCTGGATCATCTTTTTTAATACATGCATCGAATGCTACAAATTTCCCCCAAAATATAGCTTTTACCTTATCTTACCAAATTTGATAACTGGAATTTTTATTAAAAAAAAAAATTCCCCTTGAGCATTCTTTGACTCAGTTTTGTTTTGTTTTTTTAGAAGTGTATATCTGGGAACTTTCCAGCTATCTTACTTCTAGTTTAATTTCTGTTGTGGTCTGAGAGCGTGCTTTGTATGACTTTTATTATTTTACATGTGTTTTTTATGGCCCAAAATGTATTCAGTCCGTTGAGTGTGAAAAGGCTGTATATTCTGCTCTTGCATGAACCAGGCTATAAATGCCAGTTACTTCCAGTTGATTGATGGTGCTGGTCAGTTCAACTATGTCCTGACTGATTTTCTGCCTGCTGGATCTATGGGTTTACTGATGGAGGGGGGGTTAATCCTGGATTTGTCTCTTTACCCTTTTAGTTCTAACGGATTTGGCCTCCTTTCGTTTGATGCTCTGTCGTTAGGCATATACACATTAATGGTTGTTGTATCTTCTTGGAGAATCAGCCCTTTTATCATCACGTAATGCTCTTCCTCATCCTAGTTAATTTTCTTTGCTTTGAAGGTCTACATGTATCCAGTTAATCAAGCGACTCCAGCCTTCTTTGGATTATTGTCAGCCTGGCATATTTTTCTACATCCCTTTCCTTTTAATCTATTTATAGTTGGTTTCTGGTAGACAACTTACAGTTGATCTCTTGTTTGGTTTTTTTTTTTTTTTTTTTTTTCTGATCAACTGTTTAGTTGGTATATTTAGACCATTCACATTTGAAATGATTATTGGTATAGTCGGATTACTGTCTGCCATACTGGTAAGGATTTTTTATCCATTGCATCAATTCTTTGAACAGTTTCCTCTTTTTGTTCTCCATTGGTTTTTTTTTTTTAATTTTTTTTTTCAACGTTTTTTATTTATTTTTGGGACAGAGAGAGACAGAGCATGAACGGGGGAGGGGCAGAGAGAGAGGGAGACACAGAATCGGAAACAGGCTCCAGGCTCTGAGCCATCAGCCCAGAGCCCGACGCGGGGCTCGAACTCCAGACCGCGAGATCGTGACCTGGCTGAAGTCGGACGCTTAACCAACTGCGCCACCCAGGCGCCCCTGGTTTTGTTTTTTAAGTTTAGATGTAAATTCCAGTTAACGTCCAGCGTAATGCTAGTTTCAGGTGGACAGTTCAGTGATGCGACATTTCTGTACAATGCTCGGTGCTCGTCAAAGCACACGCACCCCTTCGTCCTTATCACGCATCACATCCATCCACCTCCCCACCTCCCCTCTGCTAACCATCCTTCATTGGTTTTAACTGAGCATTTTATATGACGACATTTCTGTTCCATCAGCCCGTCGATCGTACTTCTTTTTTAAAAAATTATTTTTTAATTTTATTTTTGAGAGCGAGCGAGCAGGTAGGGGCAGAGAGAGACACGCAGAATCCAAAGCAGGCTCCAGGCTCCGAGCTGTCAGCACAGAGCCTGATGTGGGGCTCGACCCCACAAACTGTGGGATCTTGACCTGAGCTGAAGTCGGACACCTAGCCGACTGAGCCACCCAGACATCCCTCAATTGTACTTCTAAAAAGTTTTTGTTAGTGGTTATCGAACAGTGTGCGGTATCTATTTACAAATAACTTAGGTCCACTTTCAAATAATGCTGTACGACTTCATGAGCAGTTCAGGTACTTTATAGCCATGTTCCCATTTTCTCAAGTCCCTTGTCACATTGCTGCCGTTCACTTCACCCATCCATAAGCTCTGGTCACGTAATGTGTGGTTACCATTATATTGAAGAAAGTTATGTATTTAAAAAAATTTTAAGTTATTTATTTTGAGAGAGACAAAGACCGTGCAAGTGGGGGAGGGGCAGAGAAAGAGGGAGAGAAAAAGTCCCAAGCAGGCTCCACATTGTCAACACAGAGCCCCATGCCGGGCTCTATCTCATGACCACAAGATCATCACCAGGGCCAAAATCAAGTCAGACACTTAACCGACAGCCACTCAGGCACCCCAGAAGTTATCTGTTAAATCAATAAAGAATAAGAAAAATATTTTATTCGACCTTCATTTATTCCTTCTCCTTTATTTATGTAGATGGGGGTTTCTCACCTCTATCATTTTCCTTTTTGAAGAAAGTTAGCATAATCTTGGAAGATAGGTCTGATGGCAAATTCAGTTTTTCTTTGTCTAAGAAAGTATTTCTCCTTCACTTTTGTAGGATAATTTCACTGGATGCAGAATTCTAGGTTGGTGGTGTCTTTTCCCCTAATACTATATGACTAGTTTCTTGCATGGCTTCCGAAGTCAAGTCAGATGTGAGTCTTCTTGTTTCTCTCTAAGAAAAGAATTTTTCTTCCCTTTGGCTTCTTTGAAGATTTTTCTCTTTGCCTCTGATATTCTTCAGTTTTAATATAATAGCCTGGGTGTAGATTTTTTTTTTAATGTTTATTTATTTTGAGAGAGACAGAGACAGAATGTGAGTGGGTTAGGGGCAGAGAGAGAGGGAGACACAGAACCAAAGCAAGCTCCAGGCTCCGAGCTGTGAGCACAGAGCCTGACGTGGGGCTTGAACCTACAAGCTATGAGATCACGACCTGAGCCGAAGTCAGACACTCAACCGATTGAGCCACCCAGGCGCCCCTGACTGGGTGTAGTGTTTTTGGTATTATTATTTTTTTGTGTGTGTTCTCTGCATCTCCCAGATCTGTGGTTTTGTGTCTGTCATAGTTTTGGAAAACTCTGGCATTATTTGAATATTTCTCCTTTCACTTGTCTCCTTCTGGTCCCCCCTTATATGTATTATGCCCTTTGTGATTGTCCCACGGTACTCGGATGTTCTCTTTTACTTAGTTTATGTATTTTTTTGGATTTCACTTTTGGAAGTTTCTGTGATGCCTCTTCAAGCTGGTTGATTCTTTCCTTGACCATGTTTGGTCTACTGAGGAGTTTGCCAAAGGCATTCTTCATTTCTGTGAAAATGCTTCTCATCTTTAACCTTTCCCTTTGGTTTTTTTATTTCCACCTCTCAGCTTCTGTTACCCATCTATTCTTGCATGTTTTCCACTTTGTCATTAGTACTGATATATTAATCAGTTATTTAAAAATTTTTTTTTAAACGTTTATTTATTATTGAGAGACAGAGCATGAGCAGGGGAGGGGCAGAGAGAGAGGGAGACACAGAATCCGAAGCAGGCTCCAGGCTCTGAGCTGTCAGCACGGAGCCTGACGCGGGGCTCGAACCCACGAACCGTGAGATCATGACCTGAGCTGAAGTTGGGCGGTCAGCTGACTGAGCCACCCAGGTGCCCCTCTTCTTCTTCTTCTTCTTTATTGTATTTTATTTTATTTACTTTTGAGACAGAGAGACAGAGCATGAGCAGGGGAGGGGCAGAGAGAGGAGGAGACACAGAATCGCAAGCAGGCTCCAGGCTCTGAGCCATTAGCACAGAGCCCGACGCGGGGCTCGAACTCACAAACCACGAGATCATGACCTGAGCCGAAGTCAGACACTTTACTGACTGGGCCACCCAGGCGCCCCTTATCAGTTATTTTAGATTCCCAGTCTGAGAATATAGCAAAATCTCTGCCATATCCTTGTGGTTCTGAGGACTGTGTTGTCTCTTCAGACTTATTTCCTCTTTTATCACGCTTTGTTTTTTTTTCTTCTTGTAAGCTGGACATAATGTATTAGGTAATAGGAACCGAAGTATATTCAGGGTGAGGTTTCAGATACATTTATCTGGCTGAAGTTAGGCTGTGTTTCCTGGTAGCTGTAGCTGCGTGTCTCCCCTAATGTCCTTGTTTTCATCCGCGTTGTCTTTGGATTTCTCTAGAAACTCCTTCCTGAACCGAGGCGTGTCTTGGGGTTTTCTTACTCGCAAGCCAGGGTGATGCTGGGTCTCAGATGTGGGGGCAATGTTTTGGAGAGGAGAGTTGTTCTGTCTTCCTATGATCAACCTTCTGTTTTGTTTTGTGGACTCTGACCTTCAGAAAAAAAAATAATTTTTTTCTCTCCTAATGCGAGAAAGGACCACCAGAGGGGGTTGAGTTGTGTAATCGCCTTCTCTTCTAATCTTTGAGTGCTTTCTTTCACAAGCTAGGGAGCATTCTTGAAGGAGTCCTCACTCGTTTGTGTGGAGGAAAATTGAGGCACATTTGGGGAGGGATGGGGGGGAATTTTTCAGTCCTCTGAGCATTTCACCCCTGGCCCTAAAATTTCACGCTAAATTTAGGAGGACCCCCTCCCCCCCACCTCCTGCTCCCGTAGCTAACCAGGTCCACCTTCCTTAGAAGGCACTTCTAAAATGTCCACAACTTCTTGGGTTCTTCTGGAGGGCGGGACTTCCTGCACTGCTCTGGAGTGTGGACCCACCAAAGCCAACCGGGCCTGCCGAGGCAGCGGTGCTGGGTGATGCCTTGTTGGGAACCTCATGACACCCTGGACCAGAACCAGCCGGTCAAGCTGCTCTTGGGTTCTTGACTTCAGATACGATGCGAGATAATCAATGTTTGTGTGTTAAACTGGCGACTAATGCAGCTATTCAGAGAATATCTATTATTCCTTAAGCATGTCCCTTAGCAGCCGTGCCCTCCCGCTCATCACGCACACGTGGGCTGGGGCACACATGTTCCTCCGCTGGCTTCCAGAATATGTCTTCCTATCTACTTGCTTAAATGTTATAATTTTGCCCATCTCATCACATGTTAGTGCTATTTAAGTGCCATTTCGAGCTGGCAGTCTGGAAAATTGCCTGGGTAATCCAGGCCTTGATCTGCCTCCCTTTGGGGGTGGGGGTGGGGGAAAGCAGTCCTAGGCAAGTCTTCATAATGGGGTTCAGGGCTCTGTTCGCTGAGGTCAGAGACGGACTCTGGGAAGCAGCGGATGCGGGGACCCCTGTGGGTCCTGGGCTCAGCCACGGCCTTTGCTTTCTTTACGGTCGGATCATCTCGTCCAGAGCAAAGCACGTCCACCAGGTAAGGGGAGGCAGGGCAGCATGGATACCTACGTGAGCAAGGGTGGTATTTCTGGTGACTTTGCTCTGGTGTCTGGTGCTGGAGGCAGGATGGGGAGTGCGTTCCGGGCTGTCATCGCACACTCAGTAACTCAGCACTTCTCGACCCCGCAACGTGCCTGCCCCTGCTGAAGGTGCTAAGCACAGTGGTAAACACAGACTCCCGTACCTCCGGGAGCTCATGCTCTGGGGGCCCTGAGTTCAGGTCGGTCCTTGTGTCCTGGTCGGAGTCAACACACGCTTGCGGCGGAGAATCGTTAGGCGTCTGTCTTTCCCTGTAATCTCTCTTCTAACTCTGCGGAAGGAGAAATCCGTGAAGTCCTCGTAAGTTGTGTTTTGTAGAGACAGAACTTCCGAAACTCCATATAAATTACAGGGGCGGAATACCCTGTGTTGTAGCTATGCCTCAGAGTACTAGTCCTGAAGTCATTTCGTAACAGAGACAAAAATAGAGAAACCCCAAACCGAAGGATGTCCATGAAGTATCATTTGTTCATGGGGAAAAAAACACCACCACATGGATATTTAGATTCGGATGTTGGTGATTAAAGCTGGGCTGCAGAGGTAAGGAGTTCTTGCGGAAGGTGGGGTAGCCGAGGGGAGTGGGCTCCCATGGGTCATCTTAACAGGCCTGGGCATGGGCTGCGGCCCCACGGAGCTGGCTCCCCATGTCCCCGGCTCCCCGCGTCCCCACCTGTGGCAGGACAGCAGACTCGTGTGTCCGTTAGGGCCCTGTTGCAAGAAACAGAAACCAAAAACCTACTTAAAAAGGTGGTGGTTGAGGGAGCAGGCCACTCGGATAGCGGTGAGGACTCGGAAGCCGTCGATGCAACCGGGCAAGGACTCTTGAGCAGCGGCGTGGCTACTGGCCGGACTCTAGAATACCTTTTCCTCCCTGCCAGCTGCCACCACAGTGGTCTCCTGAAACCCAGGAAGCTGTCCCTGGAGACTAGGGTGCTGCTTCAGGAAACTCGGCCTTGCTCCAACCTGGCTCACCACCAAACACCTGCGGGTCCAGCATCCTTTTAGTGTAGGCGTCCACGGGGCAGTTCTGGCCAAGGAGGCGCAGTTGATGTCTGCGTGGCCAGGGTGGCATGCAGGGACGCCAGGGAAACTTGCTTTTTTGAAGAATGCGATAGACCTTTGGGGGGCTGGCTCTTTCCCCTTCTCCCTACCTTGAGCATGAACGTGGTGGTTGGAGCCGCAGAAGCCATTTTTGACCTGTGAGGTTACAGCCAACAGGCTTTGGAAGAATCCTTAAAAATACTTCTTCCTGGACTGCCTACTCTGAACTTTTTGGAATGAGAGACATTAGAAATAATATCTGTTAAGCCACTGTTGGTCCAGAAGGAGTTCTGGTCTGGGCAGATGAAAGCACTCTAAATTTGCATAACATCTTTCCCCTCCCTAACCCATTTTTTTCTCTCCCTCTCTTCTCTTTGTTTAGGAACCCCTTCTTCTGTCCAAGCTTGTGGGATGGGGTGGACGGTACCCAAAAGGCCACACCGACAGAAGACAGTGCTGAGGCCTATTGGAGGACATTAATCTAGTCGATTAATGTCGGACATAGCCGAATGGGCCTTTTTTGGGTTTGTTTTGTTAAAAACGTTTTAAACTTCTTCAAATTTGGAGCTATAACTGACCTATAACCTCGATTCCCGGTGTACAACATAATGGTTCAATATTTGTACACACTGCCAGGTGATCATCCATCCATCCCTATGGAAAGTTAGCTTTCAGGATTTACTGTGAACAACTCTCAAGCATGCTCTACAATATTCTTGTGGTCCCCCTGCCGTAGATGACGTCCACGTGACTTCTAACTAGAAGTTTTTACCCTATTGACCACTATCACCGGCTTTGTGCCCCGGCAACCACCATTCTGTTTCCTGTATCTGAGTTTTGTTTCGTTGATTTGTCTCTTAGATTCTACATCTAAGTGGAAGTGAAAGCATACAGTGTTTGTTTTCTGGCTGACTTCTTTTTCTTCCCGCCATTCCCTCCAGGTCCCTTCATGTTGTTGCAGATGGCAAGATCTCATTCTTTATGGCTGAGGAATATTCCATTGTGTGTATACACCGCATCTTTTCCCATTCATCCACTGACGGACACTTGGGTTGTGTCCACACCTTGGGTATTGTGAATAAAGCCGCCGTGAACTTAGGGATGCGTGCATCTTTTCAAATTAGCGGTTTTGTGTTCTTCAGATAAATACTCAGAATTTCTGGGTCTCATTCAGAAGGTTGCCTTTTCATGTTTTTGGTGGTTTCCTTTGCTGTGCAGGAGTTTTTAGTTTCACGTTAACAGTACCGTTTGTTTTTGTTTCTGTTGCCTTTGAGTTTGGAGTTGGACCGAAGTCAAGTGGCTCACCACCTATGTTTTCTTTCAGGCGGTTTTATGGCTTCAGGTACTCAAGTCTTTAATCCATTTTGAGTTAATTTCTGTGTATGATGTAAGGTAGGGTCTAGTTGCATTCTTTTGCACGTGGCTGTCCAGTTTTCCCAGCACCATTTGTTGGAGAGACCATCCTTTCCCAAATGTGCATTTTGACTTCTTTTTTCATAAATGGACTATGCGTGGGTTCATTTTGGGGGCACTATTCTGTTCCATTGGCTGTGAGTCTGTTTTTATGCCAGTACCAAATTGGTTTGATTACTATAGCTTTGTAACACAGTTTGAAATCAGGGAGCACGATGTCTACAAATTTGTTCTTAAGATTGCTTTGGCTATTTGGGAGGTCTTTTGTGGTTCCGTACCAGTTTTAGGATGTTTTTTCTATTGCTGTGAAAAATGCCATTAGAATTTTGATAGGGATTGCATTGAATTTATATGTTGCTTTGGGCAAGAGGGACATTTTAACAATATTCTTCCAATCCACGAGCATGGATTATCTTTTCATTTGTCATCACTTTCTTTCATTAGTGTCTTAAAGTTTTCGGTGTATAGCTCTTTGGTCTTATTAAATTAATCCTTAAGTACGTTCTTTTTCTTTTTGATAAACTTATAAATGGGATTTTTTTTTCTTCATTTCTCTTCCCCACAGTTTGCCAGTATATAGAAACACAAGCAAATTTTGTGTATTGATTTTATACTCTGTATCTTGACTGGATTTGTTTATTTGAAGTGTTTTGGTAGAGTCTTTAGGGTTTTCTGTGTATGAAATCGTTTCCTTAAATAGTGACAGTTTTATTTCTTCCTTTCCACTTTGGATGCCTTTTATTTCTTTCTCTTGCCTAATTACTCTGGCTTAGACTTCCAACACTATGTTGAATAAAAGTGGTCAGAGTGGGCATCCTTATCGCGTTTCTAATCTTAGAGGGAAAACTTTTAAGTTTTTCACAACTGAGTAATGATGTTGGCTGTGGACTTAACATATATGGTCTTTGTTATGTTGAGGTGCGTTTCCTCTCTACCCACTTTGTTCAAAGCTTTTATCATGAGTGGATGTTGTTTGGTCAAATGCTTTTCCTGCATCTGTTGAAATAATAGGACTTTTATCCCTATTTTGTGGACATGGTATATCATGTTGATTTTTGTGTATGTCGAACCATCCTTGCATATCTGGAATAAATCCCATAGGATCGTGGTATATGATCCTTCTAATGTAGTGTTAGGTTTGTTGTGCTAACATTTTGTTGAGATTTTTGTACCTAAATTCATCAGGGATCCTGGCCTGTAATTTTCTTGGGGCGAGGGGTTGATGTCCTTGTCTGGTTTTGGTATGAGGGTAATGCCGCCTCCTAAAATGAGTTTGGAAGCAACCTTTCCTTTTCAGTTTTTGGAAGAGCTAGAGAAGGATAGGTATTCAATCTTTTTTGAACATTTGGGAGAATTCACCAATGAAGCCATCTGATCCTAGACGTGTGTGTTGGGAGTTTATGATTACTATCGATTGATCTATTCAGATTTCTAACTACTTCATGCTTCAGTCTTAGAAGATTGTTTCTGTGAATTTATCCATTTCTTCTAGGTTGTTCAGTTTATTGGCATATAATTGTTCACAATAGTCTGTTAGGATCCTTTGTATTTCTGTGGCGTTGGTTGTAACTTCTTTCATTTCTGATTTTGAGTGCTCTTTTTTTCTTGGTGAGTCTAGCTAAAGATTTGTCGATTTTGTTTATCTTTTCAAAGAACTGGCTCTTAGTTTCGCTGTCTTTCTAGTGTCTATTTCATTTATTTCTGCTCTCATTTCCTTCCTTCTAGCTTTGGGCTTTGTTCTTCTTTTCATAATTTCTCTAGATATAAAGCTAGATGGAGACTTTTCTTGTTTCTTGAGGTAGGCCTGCATCACTCTGAACTTCCCTCTTTTAGAACCACTTCTGCTGTATCCCATAGATTCTGGAATGTTGTATATCCCTTTTCATTTGTCTCAAGGGTTGTTTTGTTTTGTTTTAAATTTCCCCTTTGATTTATTTGTTGACCCAGTAGCATGTTGTTTGATTTCCATGTATTTGTGATTTTTACACTTTTCTTCTTGTAACTGATTGCTGGTTTCATACCAATATGGCTGAAAAATATATTTGATACAATTTCAATCTTAAATTTATTGAGACTCGTTTTATGGCCTTACATGCAATCCATCCTGGAAAATGTTCCATGTACACTTGAACAATGTATATTCTGCTTTTGGATGGACCATTCTGTGTATATCTATTAAATCCATCTGGTCTAATGTCATTTGAGGCTGATGTTTCTCTACTGATTTTTGTCTGGATGATGTTATCTGTTGACACAAAGAGGGTATTAAGGTCCCTGCTATTGCTGTCAATTTCCCTCTTCAGGTCTGGTAACATTTCCTTTATATATTTTGGTGCTGCTGTTAGGTGTATATGTATTTACAAATGTTATGTCTTCTTGTTTGACCCCTTTCTCACTCTGTAATGCCGGATGCGCCTTTTGTAGCCCACGGGCTCCATGCAATGTATCAGTCAACCCTAATGCTACAGGGTTGTAGCATTTCTGCTACAGGGAGTTAGCATTTCCTAATTTATATTTTCTGAATACAAATACCATCCCAACTGTGACACTGTTTCTCTGGGCATCTGCGTAGAACCACATGAAGTGACTAATACTTGGGCGTGTTAACTGCAAAGAGTAAGTTCACGTGGTGCCACCTCAGATGCGTAGCCTTGGAGGGTATTAGAATATTCTGAACCTCAATGAAGTGGGCCGTTACCTTTACCAAGTTGATGGTTAAAAGTGATCCTGGTCTGCTTTCTCTTTTGAGGCCATCTTTGGCTATCCCTTTGGGCCGTGTGAAAGGCTCAGGCTCACACTCCAAAGGAACTAACCGTTAGCCCTTCCAGGCCACATCTTTCCCATGCTTTCACCCCAACTCAATCTGAAGCTAAGTTTTACAGGAGGCTGAAGTAAACTACTTCGTGCTCAGGGATTTATGCTGAATATACCTAAGTAAACTGTGGATACAGTGGTAGGGGGTGGAGTAGTGTTGCATGAGATTTTATCTTGGAACATTCCTCAGTGGGTTCCACAGAAGGAGTTTATTCTGGAGCCAGGTTGGCCCCTGTACAGGAAGTAGATCCCTCTGTGAATGTAGCAGATGACCAAAAAAAAAAAAAAAAAGACTTTGATGTTAGTAATCGCAACTCTGTCCACCGGACATTTATCATGCAACATGAGTATATCTGTTCTCTAGGTCTTTTTCTTTTATTATTAAAAAAATTTTTTTTAATGTTTATTCATTTTTGACAGCGAGCACGAGTGGGGGAGGGGCAGAGAGAGAGGGAGACACAGACTCCAAAGCAGGCTCCGGGCTCTGAGCTGTCAGAACAGAGCCCAGTGCGGGGCTCAAACTCGCCAACCACAAGATCACAGCCTGAGCCGAACGCTCAACAGACTGAGCCACCCAGGCGCCCCTGTTCTCTAGGTCTTTATTGGCCCCAGGTCAATGGGAAGCGTGAGAAATTAGCCTGATCCTTAACCTAGATCTTTCTCCAGTTGTGTTTCTGGGCCTCTGTGCTGTCCGGATCCTTCCGTCTTTCTGGCAGATTGTTAATGGCGCAAGTGTTCCCTCCAGTTGAGATTTTCTTCCTTTGCTCGTGCTGCCCGTGTATCTGACCGTTAGAAAAGGCACCCACGGAAGATTACCAGATGTTTCATTTCAATTAACACCGCCAGGTTGGCTGAGAAAAAAATGTGACTATTTTCACTTATAGACCTTCCCAGTGGGAATTAACACTGTTGAAAAAGGTTAATCTCCTCTCCAGCTAGAGGGGTTGGGAGGAAAGGCGCAGCATTAGCTGGAAGTTGGAGACAAGTAAAAACTCGGAAGCCATTATTTAGCTTCTTCGTTAATTGCTGACCCAGAGGAGTCTGTTCCAGTGACCAGACTCCTTGGGGTAGGTGTTTGTCTGTGTTGCTCAGCATTGTATCCCCTGTGCCCGGCACGGAGCCTGCCACATAGGAGATAGGAAGTTGATTAGATGAATGAATGAATGAATGAATGAATGAATGAAACGATTATGTGATCTCAAAATTCTATGACCCACCCCGAGAACGTCCCTGTGTTTTGCAGAGACGGGTCTGTAAAACAAAAAACAGCCTTTCCTATTCTCAAAAAATCCTTGTCCATACACATTTCTGTAAGTTCCCAGTAGGCTTTTGGGATAATCAGTCAGTGTCTGGTTCCATCCTCTTCCCTGGGCTTGCCAAGGATAGTGCCAGGTGTGAAAAGGGAACGTTAGTAGATTCCTCAGTTCCTCGTGGTATCGTCCCTCCTCCCTCCAGGAAGGTCCCATAGAAGCTTACTGATGAGTACACCTGCCTTCTGAACTTGTCTTAGGCTCCAGGCTGACAAAGACTCTCCCTGACCAGACTTGGGTCAGGTTCCTCTAAGCCCTCTGCTGCAGTAGGCTTTGACCTTGGGCTTCATTGTCTGTCCTTGTCAGACCTGCATCACCCAGTTTTGACAAGAATCCTACTAAGTCCAGGGGTACCTGGGTGGCTCAGTGGGCTGAGTGTCCGACTTTGACTCAGGTCATGATCTCGCGTTCGAGTCCTGCGTCGGGCTCTGTGCTGACAGCTCAGAGTCTGGACCTGCTTCGGATTCTGTGTCTCCCCCCCCTCTCTGCCCTTCCCCTGCTCATGCTCTGTCTCTCCGTCTCTCTCTCAAAAATAAACATAAAAAAAAAAAAAAGGATCCTATTAAGTCCATCTGAAAAGAATTCTCCACCCTTGATATCTGCTCATTCTGGGATGCCTTCATCAAGAATCCTGTCAAGTCCGTCTAGCCAGAATCTCCCCTGGTGTTTCCTGAATTTTCCACCCTCTGATTCCCACCCTGCTCCTTGGTTATAAATCCCCCCATCTTGTCCATGCTGTATTAGGAACTGAGCCAGTTCTATACTGAGGTCTCTTTCTCCTATTCCAGTAGTTCTAAATAAGGTCTGCTTTTATTCCTTTGAGAACAGTCTGGCACTGTTTTTTTTCTTCCTTTCTTTTCTTTTCTTTTTGTTGTTGTTGTTGTTGTTGACATTCATGGTGCTGTGACTTGAATACGCTTGGATTCATTATTGGACCCCAGGACCTCTCACTCGAGCCCTACCTGCATACCTTTGAAGCATCGCCTTTATTCCTGTCTGATTGATCAGCGGTTCGTTGGTGAGTCTAGCCTCTGAGCCAGTGCTCCAGATGACAGCCCATTGACAAATTTCGATTCTTCGGATTCGGAGTGTAGTCAAGAAGCTGTGTTAAAGGGCCTAGTCTCCTTTGTCTGCAAGGCACCTACCAGGATGTCTTTCTTACTGACTCTCTATTTTGAATAGAGATTCACTCCCTGACGCCTGAGCTTTGTTCTTTGCTTTGAATGGGAAATTCACTTTCTGACTCCTTGGGCTGGAGAATTCTTCCTGGCTCTTTGTTTTGAGTGGGAACTTACTTTCTGACTTCCTGGGTTAGGAAATTCCTCCTGGATCTTTGTCAAGTGAGAATTCATTCGGTGACTCCTGTGGACATCCCCCCCAACCCCCGCCCCGCCTTGGATCTCCGTGAGCTCTGTTTTCTCTTTTTGATCCTGCTTTTCCTGTGAGAGCCTCTCAGTTGACTGAAGCTCTCTTCTCGCACCTGCTGACTATGTGTTCTGCTAACTCTGCTTGCTTTCTTGCCGGCTTGATTTTACTGAGGATAGTATGGTACTTCAGTGGCTTCCTTGAGAAACTTACGATTCGCCCCAAGCTGCTTCCCCTAAGACCTCTCCCTTCCCATTGTGTCCACTCCTTTCTCCTTCATTTCCTTCAGCTCCTCTGAACCCTTCGATCTGTCCCCTTTCAAGCCCCTACCTCCTGCCTCCTCTGTCCAACCCTACTTGGACCTTTGCTCCCATCACTCCGCAGGTGCTTGAACTTTGTGCTCCCTGTCCCCACGAGGACTCTCCAGGGATTCTGGGGCCCCCTAAAAGCAATTGCATGAGGTAGAAAAGAAAAGGCCGACTGGAAACAGACTGGATATTTTATCCACTCAGACTTTGGAGACATCCAGACGGTTGCTTGGGGTCCCCTCGGTCTCTCTCCTAAACTGTAGCCCAGAGCCTCTGTAAGATGACTTATCAGGGCAAAAGAAAATTTTAATCTCCTCTGCAAATATTGGCAGAAATAGTTAGGCCTCACGTTGAGGAGGTAATCTTAAGTTATTCCATCTGTCAGACCATTTGGATAAAAACAAAGAGCAGAGCTATAAGCCAGTGAGGTTTCTGTATTACTGTATTTACCTGACTCATGGCTAAAATTTTAGAATGAAAGGTAGAAGTTTGTTTGCATCTGGCTGTGTGTTCGTACCTATGTGTACACATGTTGCGCATATGTGATATTTTTCTACTTCTGGATGGTATTACCAAGTTAGTTTATAAAATCCTGTAAAGGAGCTCTACTCAAGTCAGCTTAGCAATAAACGAGTATTTGTATGAATCTTTCGAAAACTTCCAGAAATACAAAAACTACCCTGGGTGCTTCTCAGGTACATGAGATTTGAGCACATCTTTGCGACCAGTTTCATCACCGATTCCATAAAAGCAGCTATGTCTGAGTTATCAGCAGTGAGTATCAAATGGGCATACATTTTTATCCTGCGTGGATATACTAATAAAATAAGGTAGTATTTACTGGATGTTTAAGATTAGAAAAATTATAAATTCAATTTAAAAACGAACGTACGGGTAGAAAAGCCGCAGTCAAAGCACCCTGCTTGGTATTCATTACTTTATCAACCGCAGCAACAAAACAGGTGTTTGGCTTTTTTCAGTGTTTTGCTTTATTTTGCTTTTGTGAGGCTTCCCTAACATGCGTGTTCTGTACAAATACTTCAGAGGGAAATCACTTGAGACCACGGCTGCTTTCGTTTACCGGTACGTCTTCCTAAACACCGTTCCTAAAATCTTTTGGTAACTTACAACCTTAAAATTACGCTAAGTTAAGTAATAGTCATTAAATACTTCCATCATTTCTAAGATGAACAGCTGAGACATTTATTACTGAACATAAACTTAAATTTAGATACTGTCGGCTCCTTAATTTTGCATGGTCTAGAGAAGCAAAACGTGAGGCTGTTAAACACTGAAAAATGAGGAAGCATGTACCTACAGACTTGAGATGGTATATCCATAAGACATGCTATAATGCTGATATGTGACAATTCACAATGGTCTACTTCCTAGTTTTCTCTAAAATTTACTAGTCGTTGGGGCGCCTGGGTGGCTCAGTCGGTTGAGTGTTCAACTTTGGCCTTCGGCTCAGGTCGTGATCTCACAGTTCGTGAGTCTGAGCCCCACGTCGGGCTCTGTGCGGACAGCTCAGAGCCTGGATCCTGCTTCGGATTCTGTGTCTCCCTCTCTCTCTGCCTCACCCCTGCTTGCAGTCTCTCTCTCTCTCTCTCTCTCTCTCTCAAAAATAAACATTAAGGGGCGCCTGGGTGGCGCAGTCGGTTAAGCGTCCGACTTCAGCCAGGTCACGGTCTCGCGGTCCGTGAGTTCGAGCCCCGCGTCAGGCTCTGGGCTGATGGCTCAGAGCCTGGAGCCTGTTTCCAATTCTGTGTGTCCCTCTCTCTCTGCCCCTCCCCCGTTTATGCTCTGTCTCTCTCTGTCCCAAAAAATAAATAAAAATATTGAAAAAAAAATTAAAAAAAAAACATTAAAAAAACAGTTAATGGCTAAAGAATTATAATCAATATATGAAAACAAAACGACCAAAAATAAGGGAAAGAACCTTTTGGGCAAAATGCATAAGAAAAATGGGATATGGGAAATAATCTCTTTGCAAAGGGAAATTGGCAACGTGTAAAGGACGTGTTTTCATTAAAGGAAAACAAGACTAATTTTGTCTCAAGGTTAAGCGACTGGTTCAGAATGAGAAAGAAGAAAAATACAGGGAGAACCCTCTCACTGGATATAGCAAGTTGTAGAAGGTGTTGAGGAAAAGTAATTTTATATGGGGTTAAGCTGGTGGAGATTGGATGGATTTATTTGTAAGGTTATAAAAAGAGTTCAAACATAACTGATCCCAAACTAGAATTTGACTGTCTCTCTGTTAAAATAACAAAATGTTCTTGCATTATTGGCCTGTTCTTAGTAGATTGTAAGAGGTTTTTCTTTACTTCTTAAGTAATTCACCTTGGAAACAAAGATTCTAGGTCTTATCAGACCAACTTCCTGTGCTAACGTTAACCTTATGGTGCATGTTCTTGATTATGTAGGAACGCCAAGTCTTATCACTTCTTAGAGCTAAGGTTTTTTTTTTACACTTTTGACAATTTTGCTCTCCCCAAATCAAATCCTAAATGAAATCTTCTTGGCTTCAAACTGGCTTTGAGATTTCCCAGAGGTACATTTGAAAATCACAATGGATTTGTTCTCGTACCTTGTAAAAAGAGCTGTTCATCTCATTGGGTTTTCTTGATATGTTGGATGGCCTGGAAAGACGTTGTCAAATAAGAAAGAGATTAACTTTCCATAGGTTATATTTGTATGTGTAAATATTAATGTTTCAGACATTGTACGAAGTTGCTAGAAATTGGTCAGTACTCTATCCATGATATGTCCAACGGAATGTTATCAGCCATATTCTAGTAATTATTTTAAAATGTGTGTCACAGAAACAACCAGATATTCTTATCCATGGCTATTTCAAGTCCATGTTATTCACAGATGTCTTTTATTTCACTCTGATTCTTCCCTGAAAGCATTTGCAGTTAGCTGTAGGTCAGAATGCTTGCTCTTCTCAGACCCGTGGAAAGGACTGTGGCAGACGTTCTGGGCTTCCAGGCTTCTGATGGCATTGCTTAGATAACATTGAGACCACGCTACTCGATTGCGTAAAGATTTCCAGAACTCTGAGAAGCTGACGGGTTCATAAAACTGGCAGGATAAAGCAGAACAAGAATTGATTACATAGGACTGAATGGACGAATGGAAGACAATGGTGCGTTCAGTTTGGAACATGAGCAGGGAGGGTCAGAGAGAGAGGGAGACAACAGAATCTGAAGCAGGCTCCAGGCTCCGAGCCATCAGCACGGAGCCCAGTGCAGGGCTCGAACTCACAAACCCAAGGTCACGACCTCAGCTGAAGTTGGACACTTCACCAACTGAGCCACCCAGGCACCCCCGGAGCCTTGCTAGATTTTTAATTGGAAACATCTGTTTCCAAGATGTTAGAACCCCCTTTCTCTGTTTCCGAAGTTACCTAGACCTCTAACAATCAGACTATAATTTTGTAAACAAAAATGAAACCTTTGTCTCTTGTCTCTACCTGTTCCCTCCAGACCTTGGAAAACCTTACTGAGTATTCTTATTTTCATGGCCATGTTTTCTGCAAAAATTCACTAAGAATATGTTCTGTTTATAACAGGATGTGATTGGCGACACTGGTTATATGAAGGCTTGGGCTAGAATGTCATATTTGAAAATGGCACATAGAATCCGATATGACCACATAGTATGAAGGGACTAAGGTTGACCTTATGGAACCAGTGCCCACAGAGGCCTCTTGGAAAGATCAGCTTGCTATCTGGCTTATAGGCTTTCCAGCCTCACCACCTGAGTAAGGAAGGTCACTTCCTGTTAAGCTCAACAAGCTTAGGGTATTTTGAGGATCTTGAAGAGAGGAATTTATCGGTATCTATAGGTACTGAAAATGAATCCAGGTGGTGAGTTGTTGGCTCAGGTACCTAGACCTGAGGCTTTTGAAAGTCTGAGAGTCCTTATGGAAAGTTCTAGCAAAGCAACTCGCACAACCTTATATGAGGTCAGTGTCAGTTGCTGCATTTATGTAAATAAGAGACCAGACCTAATGAACCCAGACTTACTTTATAAGCAGGAAATCAAAAAGGGAGGTAACTATAGAGAAATTTTCTGTTTTGATAGAAAACTGTAATTTACTTGCATGGATTATTAGGTTCTAGCCCTGTTCGTTGTCTTTGGGGCTTTATCTGTGAAATGGACTGGAGCCAGTTTCCACATTTTTCCAGCCCTCACCAAATTCTCAGTTGTTCGAGTTTTCTCCACTATCTGCCTCCAACTCTCCAAACCAACGTTGCCATGTTTTCTTCCACTCTCCTGACCTGGATCCACTGAGAGCCAGAACCTGACCCCTGGGGGATGCTTACTGGGGCTAAGGAAGGGTCTACAAGCTGATGCTGGATGTATCATTCAGCAGATATTTTCTACCAAGTCCCCGCAGAGCGTTCAGCTGGCCCCCAATGAGCAAAAGGCAACTGAACAAGAATGGCCTTACGTTGTTCACAGGAAGAGTCTCTGGTCTTCTCGAATAACAGGAGGGACTGGCAGTCTCCTTGAGCAGACTTGAGTCAGGCTTCTCTAAGCCCTCTTCTCCACTAGGCTTTGGCTTTGGGCTTCAGGGTCAGTCCTTGTAGAGCCTGCAGTCCACCCAATTCTGGAAAGAATCTTGTCAAGTCAGTTCAGAGAGGCTCCCTTAGCCTTAATGTCTGACCGGAATCCTCCTCCTCTACCCTTGGTATGTATGCGATCACCCTGGCCTGCCTTCAGCAAGATTCCTGTCAGGTCGGTTGCACCAGAATCCCTCCTACTTCTGGTGTTTCTGCTCGGTAATTTTCCACCCCCTCACGGCTACCCTGCCCCTTGGCTGTAAATCTCCCTCATTCGTGCTGCGTTCAGAATTGAGCCCGCTTCTGGACCGAGCTCTCTTTCCCCTATTCCAATAATTCTGAATAAGGTCTATTTTCTGCTTTAATGACTGTCAGGGTCTGCTTTCTCCTTGACGGGGGGGGGGGGGGGGGGAGCTTCTGTGTCTTGTCTTTCTCATTTGGAAACAAAGATCACAAGTTAAGCTAAATTTCTAGGTCCGTCTTCCTAACCAGATCGAGCCACCAGATTCACTTTGCTGGGACAATTCCAGCGATGAGGGAGGCAGCTCGGAGTGAATGGCCAGGATACACATCCAACGTGTTCTTCTTTGTCTTCAGTTGGTCTTTATCATCGTACCAGGAGTCTCTGAGGTTCTACATAATGTAGTGCATATTCAATACAAACTGGGAGACGGGGGGCTCACTGTCATCACTTAGGGATCCAGGCTGATGGTGGTGCCACCTTGTAGCTGCACCAGAGTGCATCTGGTAGACTTTCCCACGGGAGTGGGAGAGAATTCCTGGAGATCTCACACCTCCTCTTGAATATGTCTGCAAGGAGGTGACATGAGACCCTTCTCATGGTCACTGAACTAGTAGCAGGGTCCTGACTTCTGGCAAGAGGACTCAGAAGTCTGCTCTTCCAACAGGAGTGCAAGATCTAGGTGAGCATCGTATTATCTATGGTAGTCTTCTTAGAGGAAACGTTTTATCTTCCCACTAAACTCATCTTCCTAGAGCACGCTTGCCCTGGAATCATCTATCACGTGGCTTAGCGGGAGGGAGGCTGCACAGGGGAGATGCTTTAGAGGAGAAACTAAAAATGCATTAAGGTTTGCAAAATTACATCTGTTTAAATAGACTAAACCAATTACTTTTGTTTAAATAGAATAGGTAGGGTCGTACCTGTTTTTCTTCTTCGTATTCAAAATATAAAATTATGGAGCTGTAGCGTGAATGGAAAGTATGTGGTTAAGTCAGGAGATAAGGGACGTGTTTGGCCTCCCTTTGCTATCAACAAGCCACCTGCCTGGCTGTCTTGGTCCATCTACCCACTCTCTTCCCACTCGCTGGGGAGGCTCGTGGGACCTGGCCCAGAAGAAAACCAGGCAGCAGCTCTTTCTGAGCCCCTGGGAAATCTTTGTGTGCTCCAGTGGCCGCTCTCTATGTCACCTGATCTAGTTTCTGGAGCCTTGTGTTTTCATTACATCGTGCTGTGCTTTTCACCTGTACTTCTTTTTATTTTTATTTTTTATTTTTTATTTATTTATTTATTTATTTTTCAACGTTCTTATTTATTTTTGGGACAGAGAGAGACAGAGCATGAACGGGGGAGGGGCAGAGAGAGAGGGAGACACAGAATCGGAAACAGGCTCCAGGCTCCGAGCCATCAGCCCAGAGCCCGACCCGGGGCTCGAACTCACGGACCGCGAGATCGTGACCTGGCTGAGGTCGGACGCTTAACCGACTGTGCCACCCAGGCGCCCCTGCTTTTCACCTGTACTTCTAAGTGGCCTCCTTGGCATGGTTTCAGCAGGTTTCTTGTTCAAACCCTGGATTTATCCAGAATTCTTCCTTTACCGACTCCATTCTCTGGAAACTGGGACCAACGTGCCTGTGCTGTTCTTAGCTGGGACTCCACCCCCCCACCCCCGCCCATTCCAGCATCATTTGCTCTTTTCTCTTGGGAGACGAGTTACAAGTTGAAATCCACTCCCACTAAGCACCAACTAACAGCATGACAGTGTGCCGGCTGCTCTACAGAAAAACAGCAGCAACAATAATATACTAATAACTTAGCATAATACATATTTACTGCATACTAGTCAGCGGGCGAACACCCTATATGCACAGCCTTCAGACAAGCAGTCAGATGCTGCAGGATCCTGTATTCCATGCTGAGATGTCTGGCTTTTATCATCAGTGCCCGGCGATCTTATACGGACTTGAAGCAAAGGTAACATGAGGATTCGGTGTGTGTGCTATGTTTTTGATGACACGGGAGCACTGTTCTGATCAACAGCTGTCCGACAGTGTTCCAGGGGCTGCTGGACGTGAAGAATATTTTCCTTGGACTTTGTGCCCCAGACAGCCCGGCTCCCCTACTTGTCAGGTTTGTAATTTTTTTTTTTTAAGTTTATTTATTTTGAGGAAGAGATCATGCAGGCTCGGGGCAGAGAGAGAAGGAGAGAGAGAAACCCAAGCAGGCTGTGCACTGTCAGCGCGGAGCCCTACGCAGGGCTCGAACTCCCAAGCCGTGAGATTGTGACCTGAGCTGAAACCAAGGGTCAGACTGAACCACCCAGGCGCCCCGCAGGCTTGCATTTTATTAGAGCAGATCTGGGGCTGTGCTCTTATGGAGTAGAGCAACCCCAGACCTGTTCTGCCTTTCTGTTTCTATTGTGACCTGGAAATCCAACTTTGCAGGACTTCAGTGAAATTGCATAGAAATCGTTGAGTAAAAGAAGAATAAATTCCATCAAGTGGGACATAGAAAAGCTTCTACTGATCGAGTTCTACTTTTTCCCCCTACAACAAAGTTTTATTACATCCTGGTTGTTCCCTACTTTTTTTGAACGATAGAAAAACTCAACCTGACCCCTGAATAAGAGATGCTGGGGCCACGAAAAATACTGAGTGAATGCTAGGAGGCATTGTACTTCCGTTATACATTAAGCAGCTCAACAGATAGGAAAGGAAATTCAAAGGAAACAGCACTAGCCCGCAGGCACGAAGGGTAACTGACTTCAGAGCTGCTCCTTCCGGCTGTGACGTCGGTGACTTTGCTTCCCAGTGACTTTGTCCTGCGGGAGCAGACCTTTGGCTCCACTTCTGGGGCTTGGTCAGCCCGCCATCCCACAGCCCCTAGTTCGGCCAGTGTTGGCCTCGGTGTGGACCCCCCAGGACACGAACCCGATCTTATTTGAGGAACCAGGCAAAGTCCCGCACGTACAGATCCCAGTGTCTCTCACAAAGGGCTGTCTCTCCTCACACCTGCCTCCGTGGGAATCCTGCTGTTTTCCCAGGACAGTCTTGGGGTGAGCTCCCCCCGAGTAACCCGGCCTCAGCCGCTTTCTCACCAAGGCTGTAGTTGACCCAGAGCTCGGCAATGTTCTTGGAGGAATCCCAACCTGCACAGGTGTGTGTTGGGCGGGGGATCCCTCCTGACCTTGGAGAAAACCTTGTCACCTGCCCCCCCCCCATAACGTTGTTCATCCCCTCTTTGCTCTGGATGCTGCAGGAGAGGAGGCCCCTTGGGCATGGGGAGCACAGAGGTGTGGGGGCTGTTCTGTAGAAGCTTCTCCAACGCTGTGATCAAGATCAACGAGCATTATTACCTTAGGAAAACAAACACGTTCCCACTCGTGTCTGTTAGACATGGAAAGGGATAAAATAACCTTCGCCTGAAATGTGAACAGGAAAAAAAAATTGAGAAATTCAGTCTCGTTTTCCGCAATTTCTTGTCTTTCCCCCCTGCGGCCTGTCCCTCCCGTCCCCGCGTCCCCTGCCACACTTGCCCCTATGCATCCCTCATCTTCCAACCTGTCTGAGCAAAGGCTCCCACGCCCAAAGCAGTGGCTGGTCCCTGCTCTGGGCCTGGGGCCGTGCTGGCAGCAGAGTGAGAGGGTGGGGTACAGAAGGCTCCGTGCTTGGACCCCTCTCCCCGCACTTGCAGCCGAGGCTCACCTCTTAGACCTGAGGCTCTCTGAGACTCCCCAGGGCTTTATATGCACGGTAGTTTCCAGCCTGCCTCCAGGGCCGACAGACAGAGCCCCTGGTTGAAGGCAGGTGGGGCCTGGCCAGGAAAGAAAGCACTGGGGTTATTTATTAGGTACAGAGGCTGCCAGGGAGTCACCCCCGTGACCTGGTTGCCGGCAGGGAGGGGCCCAATCATCCCTTGGAGGTGGGGGGCTCCCCCCTGTTCTCTCTAGGGGCCTCTGCCAACGCCTTCTGAGCTCCGGCCTCCCGGGCTGTGTGTGCAAGGCCTCTCCCTTTCGTCTTTGTGTGAAGTAGACTTCTGTTCGTAGGACTTGGTCTCCGATGAAGACCCCACAAACCCTCCCCTTTCCCATCAATGCAAAACATGCCCGCACTTGGCTGTGGAGACGCAGGCAAGTGGCAGACGCCGCCTCTGGGTTCCCGGGGAAGCGCCCTGACCTCTCTCAGGTGCCTCTCCTCCTTCCCCCTTTCTTCTTATGACCTGACCTCCCAGAGCCTCCTCCTGGGCCCTCGGATGTCGGCACGTGGCCGACGGTGGTATGTTCCCTGCCGCCTCCAGCCGCTCAGGGTGAGCCCCACCGTCCGTCCGTGGCGATGCTGCCTCAGCGTTCACTCAGGGGGTGTGCTCCCTGCGTGCAGTTCTCACGCACCTCTCCCCTGCCGGGCGGTGTGGAGGTTTGGCAGATGAGAGAGTGGCTTTTCCGAGGGGCTGTGGATGTCCAGGGACTGCCCCTCTCCCTGGAGCTGAACGTCACGTATTGGGGTTGCGACGACGGGCTTAGTTACTGTATGTGTCTTCGATGAAATGCAGACTCGCTGTCCTGGGATCCAGGGCCAGCCACGAGGCTTTCCCGGTCCACTGCCGTTGTCCTATTCCCTCCACGAACCTCCTTCATGTCCTGATCCGGGCTCTGTAAACTGAAGGAGCTTTCAGACCCAGCCCTGCTTCTCGAAAGCCCCTTGGTTGAGTTCATCTCTTAGGCCATGTGCCTCGTGAAGCCTCTCCTGACCTCCTGATGGGAGAGGCCACTCCCGTCTTCTAGACACCACGGAGTTGTGAAGGGCGAAGATTATGGAATCGGAAAAACGTGGAGTCCATCCAGGTCCTGGGCTGTTGTTTTCCAAATGTGAACACGTAAGCATGCAGACTTTGTGAATCTCTCTGTCACTCGTGCGTGAAACGGCGATACAACCACGCACCTTGCTGGGGGTTTTAGTGGCCTAGTCCTTGGCGTGGTGCTTTGCACAGAATGAGCATTTGACAACCAGTGGCATTGTGACGTTTTATGGAAGCCCAGGATTCCGTCTCATGGTACAGATATTTGTGTATTCCTCTAAACACGGGCACGGAACCTTATCAAAGATTCTATTTTATCTTTCTCTGGATCCTGTCCACCGCTCACCGCTTTGCTTCACGTACACTGGTGACTCGGTGGATATTTGTTGAATTAAACAAGCAGGGATGCAAATTTGTGTAGGGTTTTTAAAAAGTGAAGAGACGCGGGAAAAGAAGGAAAATGCCCACTTTGATCAAGCACTTTGCCGTGCTTCTTCCCATGGAATTAAAGATTCTTCCCAGAGAATCTAGCAAATGCCTAGTACTTAGAATTCCTTATTGTGAATGAAATTGCCATGTAGTTTGTGAAAAGCACCCCCAAAGGAATAGGGTTCTTCTCCTCTTCCCTTACTTGGAAGATTTAGAATTATGTCACTAGATGGGACCAAGCAAGGCACACACGCTCAGGGGAGGGAATATTTAGGGAAGTGGGGGGCGGCCCAGAGCGATGCAGGGGGCAGCGAAGGGGGATGGGGGTAGGGCAGGGAGTAGGAGCCAGTAACGGGTCAGGGAGGTGGAGCAGGGTGAGGAGACCACCTTGCAGGGGAGGAGGCAGTGGGGGAGGGAGGCTGCTTGCTTGCAAGGGAACTGGTCTAATAAAACAATAAGGATGATGGGCATCTGGTTTCTTGCTGTCAAAAAGGAGAGTTCGATGTAGAAGTGGAGAAGCCCTGAATTACCCTGTGGTGTTCGATGAGAATTCACGGCAATGGGGTGAATTTGCGGTCTTTGGTGCGTGTGTCCAACAGGTTTCCAGTAAGAGTGCCTGGAAGCAGATCCTGCCTTGCCTCCTAGATGCTGTTTGCCACTAAGGGGAACTGCCGATCCTTGGAGGAATATTCTGGGTCTCAGGCAGGGAAAGCGTAAGAGGAACCTGAACTGGTATCTTGTGCGGGAAGGGAAGGAAATGACCCAAGGATGATGGAGACGTGTCAAACGGACGCCAGAGCCAGATCGAAGGGGGTCCCACTGACCACGTCGGGAGTAATCTGAGGGTCCGTGGAAATAACGGAAGTAATTACAGCTCATTAGATAAGAGTAAACAAGGAATCTAAAATGATATTGATGAAGAAATATGTTTGAAGAGCAGGATATTGATAGTTTCAAACCACATCCTTGTAAAATATTAATTTAAAAGAGAGAGTGATTTTAAAGTAGAGAACCATGATTTATACCGATCGAGTGTCCTCAGATACCGCATCATTCAGAATCCCATGCTGGTCGATAGCATTCAGTGAAGAAATATAGCATTACCCTGTCCTGCCAGAGACGTGACCTGAGTCTACTCACTAGAAGACATTAAACTTTCAGGATATTCAACAAAATAACTGGCCTGTAACCTTTGGGAGCGTCCAGGTTATGAAAGACAAAGACGGACCAAAGAACTGTTCTAGAAAAAAGGAGGCTAACGAGCCATTCCCGTAATTGCAAAGCTTGACTCTGCAGTGGGTTGTTTTTGAGAACATGACTGGAACTCTTGGCAAAACATTGAATGGGATCTGAGAATTAGATGATGGTGAATCAGTGTTAATCTCCTTATTGGGATGATGGTTTTGTGGGGGAGTGTCCTTGTTTCTGGGGAGTACTGGAGTATTTGAGGGCGATGAACTGTGTATCAACAACCTCATGAGTTCTGGTCCTTCGTACTGCACTTGGAACTTCTCTGTAAATTTGCGGAGATAAAAGTGTTAAAAATTTGAGAAGGTGGTACTCAGTCTTGCCTGGGACAATGATTGAGCCATAGTCAATGGGAAAGTATGATGGATGATTTGGGTCATGGAAAGCAGGGACTATTTACACATTTTCTAGATGACCCTGTATATCGGGTGATCGGTCACTCTGCAGAGACCAGCCTTTTGTGGAAAGTAACGTTCTTGATCAGGTGGAAGGAACGGTAAGGGGAGAGGTAAGGCAAGGGAGGGGTTTGATTCTCCTATTCTTTGATACAATAAGTCTTTCTTGTGGTCTTGGGGGAAAGCATTTGAGGATGGGGAAGACCCAAGAAGGAATAGGGTATTCTCCAGTCTAAGAAGAGGAAGAATTGGAATTGTGGAAAACTGAGCTCTGGGTCCCAATTTCGCTTTTTGCCGGTACAGTGTTTAGGTGAGACGCCATAGTTCCTGATTCAGTGTCTCTAATTTTGTTATGTAAGGCAATGCTCACTGAAGTATTTAAGAATAAAGAGGCATGATGTCTCCAACTTACTTTCAACTAATTGAGAGTTAGAGATGATGATGAGGAAAACGGGGCAAAACATAAACAGTTGCTGAATCTGGGGAAGGGTACGCAGGAGTTGCTTATATTAGACTTGTGACTTTTTTGTGGGCTTGAAAGCTTGTTAAAAATGTCCAAAGAACGTCGGGGGAATAGGAGTCAGTGAAGGCACTGCCTGTGTCGGGGCCAAGGGAAGCCCAGAGGAGGGGAGGGGCAGAGATGTTGGGGGTAACTGAGGATGAAAGTATTTATGAGTGTGCTTCAAGTAACTTCCAAAGTCAGGGGGTATGCAAGACAGCAAGGTCACTGTAAAGTTAGGTCCAGACCGGATCAAGAGGTTGCTGAGTTTGAATCTAGTAGAACAGGCTTTGGGAGCTACTTAATTCCTTACTGAGACTTCCATTGAGATACTTGGGAAGTTTAAGGACATTTAACTGCAGTGGATGGAAACAGGCACTGTAGTTGATGTGACTGCTTGATCCTGATCCTGGTGTGGTGTGGTGTGTGTGTGTGTGTGTGTGTGTGTGTGTGTGTGTGTATTAAATGTACCATCCTAGTCTGCTGGAATGGTCTTATAAAGGATGAGGTAAAAGTACATTAAAATCTATACCATTTCATAACTTCTATGCAGGTAAGAGATAAATAACCACAGATCAAATGGAAAAAATTAAACATTTACTGTAGTCTCAGAAGGTTCTTGAGAGATGGGGGAGAGGGGCTTGCATGCTTCAAGATGAGTGGGCACTTGGCAAAGATCAGGAACTCTGGATACCAGGAACATGACTGGCTCATCAGAAAGTCTCCCACAAGGAATCCAACTATGATACTCACACTATGATTCACTAAGGTAAGCTATCCTACTGAAATGGAACCTATTAACAAATGAGTGTTGTTGGGAAATAATGAATTTTACTTAAGCGCCCAATGTCTTAGAAATATTCCACAGACTAATCCCCCATCTTCTAAAGGCGAAAGTTCCTGCACACCACACACACACACACACACACACACACACACACACACACCCATGACATCCCCTCAATAAAGTCAAAGATAAGGGAAAGAAACCACTTGAGAAAATGGCTCTGGAATTACAAAGCACCAACCACTTGGAAAAATACTGGAGTCCCATTTTTTTTTATTAACGTTTATTTATTTTTGAGACAGAGAGAGACAGAGCATGAACGGGGGAGGGTCAGAGAGAGAGGAAGACACAGAATCCGAAACAGGCTCCAGGCTCCGAGCTGTCAGCACGGAGCCCAATGCGGGGCTCGAACTCACAGACTATGAGATCATGACCTGAGCCGAAGTCGGACGCTCAACCGACTGAGCCACTCAGGCGCCCCGGGAGTCCCATTTTTTTTAATTAATTAATTAATTATTTTTTTGGGGAGTCCCATTTTTTTTTCCAACGTTTATTTATTTTTGGGACAGAGAGAGACAGAGCATGAACGGGGGAGGGGCAGAGAGAGAGGGAGACACAGAATCGGAAACAGGCTCCAGGCTCCGAGCCATCAGCCCAGAGCCCGACATGGGGCTCGAACTCACGGACCACGAGATCGTGACCTGGCTGAAGTCGGACGCTTAACCGACTGCGCCACCCAGGCGCCCCTGGGAGTCCCATTTTTAATAAGATCCCTTAATACCTGTCTGGAGTCTAACTCTCCTGGTTCCCTTGAGATACTTAGGAAGTTCGGAGGAAGAGATTGAGGAAAGCAACAAGTCCACAAGGCTTTTCCTTGGAGATTCCTCTCATGATGGCTGAGTTTATAGGTCTTCTCTTATAGACAGCTATCCGAGCCAGGGGGACCAGAGTGCATGTCACCTGCCCTTTCTCTGAACTATAGTCCAATCTGGAGAGATGTAGACGGTTGTAAGATTGCACATTCTTGAAACAGGCACCGGGTTTTATGGGTTTTGCTATAGATGCTGTTAGAATAGATTCGGGAGGTGTTGGGGGTGCCGGTACGTTCTCCTGGGGCGGGCTCTAGTCCCACCTGCTTCTGCATCCATCTTGGGCTGGGATCTGGAGTTCTAGGATGGGAAACCACAAAGATCTGCCCATTGAGCTCCTGTCCTAAAATCCCAGCCTTGCAAATTCTCTTCCACCCATCCTGCAATCAAGTGTTTTTCTTCCACTGCCTTCAGATAGTTCTAATAATGAGAGAACTTTAAAGCGGTCACTTCATCCATCGCTGGCATCTTAGAATTTTTGTGTCAGGCTCTTTGGAGGCGAGACCACAGGGTTTTGTTTATTTTCTGCAAGAGTAGTTTACATGTAATACCAATTTTCAGGAGGTTGGCCTAAATGGCAGATCTAAAATTCTTCCCCTGCTAGGGAGCAGGTTCACTTGGATTTAAATAACAGATGTGATTTGTTGTATGAAATTCTGTAGTAGTTTCTTTCCTTAAAAATGCATTTCCTTTGCAACTTTGAACTTTTTTCCCTCTTTTATTTGGAATATGATCTTCATGACTAAAACATTGGCTGCACTAACTCTTCATTATGTGAGGCTGTTTCGGTGTTTTTATTTTCCCAAAAGGATAATCTGCAAATGCATTTTCTGTCTCTCTTGTCTTTCATTGTCTCAGTGTTTTTCTTCATTTTGTTCATTTTTTAAAAAAATTCTTGGATGGCTGCTGCTTATCACAGAGCTGATACCAAGGATAATTTTAAGTGATTTGCCCAAAACTACATGTTTTGATGTCGAGAGATTCCAGATCAGTTTCCAGATCTCCCAAGCCCTGGACAGTTCCCGTGTTTCGCACATTCTAATGAGCCCCTGAAGAATTGTGGGTGACAGATTTGCAGGGATAGTCTGATTTGTGGCTGAGAGTCTTTTTAAAAATCAACTTTGAGGTATAAAACATTACAATGTATGATGGAATAATATGATGGAATACCATGCAATGCAATATAAATAATGTAACAAAAGCACCAATTTTAGGTATACGTTTTGTTGAGTTTTGATGAATTTATACACCTGTGTAACTACCACCATAATCAACAGTTCTTTCGTCCCAGAAAGTTCCCTTGTGTTCTTTTGCAGTCAATTTGCTAACAATTCTGGCAACCACTGATCTGTTTTCTTGCACCACAGATTAAATTAGCATTTTCTAGAGTTTCACATAAATAGAATTCTACTGTATGTACTCTTTTGTGTCTGACTTCTGTGATTCAGTACGTTAAGATTCAGGCGTCTTTTGTTTGTAATTCATTCCTTTTATTGCTGAGTATTTCATGAAATGGATATACCATAATGGATTTACCATAAACTGCTTCTCTGAAAACTTGCCAAACGGTTGTACAAATTGGTTGTACCATTTTACATTGCCACGATCAGTGCTTAAAGGTTACGATTCCTTCACCTCCCTGCCCAAATTAGGCGTTTAACTGTTAATTTTCGCCATGCGAGTGGGTGTGTACTTCATGGTTCTATTTGACATTCGTCTGATGCCTAATTGGACATCTTTTATGTGCTCCGGAGCCATTTGTGTATCTTCTGTGAAATGTCCAAATATTTTTTCCGATGTAAGAAGCGTCTTAGTATTGAGTTAAGGATTCTTTATATATTCCGAATACAAGTTGAGACGTATGTATTGTGAATAGCTTCTCCCAATCAGTGGCTCTCCTGCTCATTTTTCTAAGCATCTTTTTCAAGAATAAAAGATCTCGTTTTGACGAAATTTAGTTTGTGATTGTTTTTTGATGGTGTATGCTTTTTGTTTAGTATCTAAGAACTCTTATTCCACGGTTGTGAACATTTTATCACCATTTTGTCTAGACTTTTTGGGTTCAGCTTTTATATATGTATGTCTTTGCATCATTTTGAGTTATTTTCTGTGTATGGTAAGAGGTAAGGTTTGGGGTTTACTTTTTTTCCCCATACGGATCTCCAGTTCCAGCAACAGTTATTGAAAATACTATCATTGAGGTATCTCAGAACTTTATCAAAAATCGATTGACCCTACATATGTGGATCATTTTTAGACTCTGGTTTTGTTCCATTGAGCTGTGTTTACTCTTTTTTTTTCACTTTTTTTTAATGTTTATTTTTGAGAGAGAGAGAGAGAGAGAGACAGAGTATGAGCAGGAGAGGGGTAGAGAGAGAGGAAGACACAGAAACTGAAGCAGGTTCCATGCTCTGAGCTGTCAGCACAGAGCCCGACATGGGGCTCAACCCCGTGAACTATGAGATCATGAGCTGAGCTGAAGTTGGATGCTTAACTATCTGAGACACCCAGGGGCCCCTGTGGCTACTCTTATGCCAGTTCTGTGCCTCTTTGATTGCTGGAGTCTTCAGATGAAGTAGCACAAATATTTTGTTCTATTTGAAATTGTTTTGACATTCTTGGTTCTTTGTATTTCCATGTAAATTTTGTAACGGGAATGTTGTTTATTATCCTGGATAGAGGACTTGGGTAGCCTAGCCTTACATGGAATTGTTGCGAATCCAGAAACTGGGACAGACTTGTGACCTTGTGTAAGGAGAAAATTTCACCGAATGTGATCTTCAAATACATGTGGACCCGACGTGCCGACTGTGATCGGCTGGGATGATGGTGGGGTCGCAGAGGAAGTTGGAAAAGTAGAGGTGGAGAGCTTTTTTTCTGTGTATCAGAGGGGGAGATATTTTATTTGCTTTGGAAATTACAAAATTACATTCACAAGGCCCACAAGTAGGTAAGTCCAGAGGAAGTTGTAGACTTGGAAGAAAAGATTGATGGAAATAGAAATTTGGGAGCAATCAACGTAGAAATAATAACTGGAGGAAGAACATTGTGGGGGGGGGTGGAGAGCGAAAACGCAAGACCAAGGATTAAGCAGAAAACAGCATTTACAATTTCAATGTAGGTGGGGTGAGCAGATTCATGGAAGACGATGACACGAGCCCTGAGAACAGGGAGAAATAGCAGAGCGTCATGGAAACCAAGGTCAGACCAGGTTTCTAGGAGGCAGAGTTTTGAGAAGTGTCAAATGAATAAGAAGGACGGAAACAGAGGCAAAAGCAGTCTGACAGTTTTAGCAGTGGGGACTCTGGTGACATTTGAGGGAACAGTTTGATGGAAGTGAACATGATGAAGCCAACTTATGAGGCCTTCAGGGTGGTGGGGGAGGAAGTCTGTCTCGGTAACTGAAAATGAAGAGACAGAGGACAGTAGAACGGTCACTGTAGAGACCCACTGCATCAGCTGTGGGCTCTCTGCGTAGGATGTGGATTCTTGTTGATTAAAGAGGACTAGGGAACGGTTTCTCATCATTATATCAAATCCTGTGTGCACCAGATTTTTATTTTTTATTTTTTTATTGAAAAAAATTTTTTTAACGTTTATTTATTTTTGAGACACAGAGCATGAACAGGGAAGGGTCAGAGAAAGAGGGAGACACAGAATCTGAAACAGGCTCCAGGCTCTGAGCTGTCAACACAGAGCCTGACGCGGGGCTCGAACTCACAGACCGTGAGATCATGACCTGAGCCAAAGTTGGATGCTTAACCGACTGAGCCACTCAGGTGCCCTTTGCCAGAGTTTTAAAAACGAGCAAGCCAGTTTAGCCCAAAGCAATTAGGAGACTTGTTCTCTCCTCCTCAACTCTGGTGGGTACGTCCCCTCGTCCATGCCTTGAATCATTCTAACCCTCTCCTGTTGCACTGCAGGAGAAGCAATGTCTTACACCATCCTCTCTTCCTGATTCCACCTCTTAAAAGGGTGACCGGAGTCAGCAAAAGAGATTTCTTCAGTGCCAACTGAGTAAAGAGTGGAGTGATCACGGCAGTCCCATGACCTATTTGCACCACATTAGCTCTCTGAAAGGAGGTTTCTAGACTCAGAGCTCAACTGAAGCACCATGTAAAAGTCCATGGTAACCCTGTCACCAGATCCGGCGACCACCTCCCAAAGGTCCTCTTTCTCAACCCTTCCGTCCTGCTGTCGCATTCGCACCGAAACACTCAACTCTGTGGTTTCCTGGACACGCACCTGGCTGGTGTTCCGCCCTGTTGAGTTTGTTCTGAGCGGTGGATGTCGTTACTGACTGGGACACAGAGCAGGACTTCTCCTTGCTGGTCGCCTCACCTTGTGTCAGAATGAGGTGTGTGAGGTAAATGTTTATTCAGAAGTCTTTTCCATGCGCAGGAGACGGTTTGCTCCGCGGTGATGACCGACATGTGGGTGAGACCCAAGGTGGCTCTGGTAGTCCTTCCTCTTCGTGTTCAAGGGCCCTGAGCCTGAGCTTGCTCGTCATAAAGGAAGGAATTGGGCTCACTCCCTCAGGGCGGCTATCATTGCCCCTTCTTGTGAAGTCCAGTTGCCAAGGGGAATTTTCTCCTTGATGACTTCCTTCATTGCTTTCAGACACTGGTCTGGCAGATGCAGAGAAAGAACGTCACAGAAGTGACAGAATTCATCTTCCTGGGATTCCCTATCTTTGGAAAGCACCAGATAACCCTCTTTGTGGTTTTCCTAACCATCTACATTTTAACTCTAGCTGGTGACATCGTCAATGTGACCATCATCCGTGTTGACCATCATCTCCGCACTCCCATGTACTTCTCCCTGAGCATGCTGGCGAGTTCCGAGGCTGCGTACACACTGGTCATTGTCCCACGAATGCTTTTCAGTCTCATTCTTCATCACCAGCCTATCTCCTTGGAAGGCTGTGCCACTCCGATGTTCTTTTTTGTCACCTTGGCCATAAATAGTTGCTTCTTGCTCATGGCAATGGGCTATGACCGCTATGTGGCTATCTGCAACCCTCTGAGTTACACTGTCGTCATGAGTAAAGGAACGTGTGCCGGGTTGGCATGTGGGTCCTTTGGCACTGGTCTGGTAATGGCAGTTCTCCACGTAGCAGCCATGTTCCACTTGTCCTTCTGTGGCACAGTGGTGGACCATTTCTTCTGTGACATTTACCCTGTCATGAAGCTTTCTTGCACTGATTCCACTATCAATGAGATGATCAATTATGGTGTCCATTCCTTTGTGATCCTGGTCCCCGTGGGCTTGAACTTCATCACCTACATCCTCCTCGTCTCCACCAGCCTCAAGATCCCCTCTGCCTGGGGCCGGAAGAAGGCCTTTGCCACCTGCGCCTCCCACCTCACGGTGGTCATCGTCCACTATGGCTGTGCCTCTGTCATCTACCTCAAGGCTAAGTCAGAGAACTCAATAGAAAAAGACCTTCTCTCAGTGACTTATACCATCATCACTCCTTTGTTGAGCCCTGTTGTTGAACCCTGGTGTTTACAGTCTGAGGAACAGGGAGGTCAGGGATGCTCTACGCAGAGCCGTGGGCAAAAACACTTCTTAACAGATCGAATCATTTTGTCAGGAGACCTTTAGCCCAGTGTAATGTGTGTCTGCTCACAAACACGCCACAGTACATAAGTTCATCAAGTACAGTGCTTCCTGAGAAGAACGCCAAAGAGTAGAAATGCTTTTCTTTTTCATGCTCTAGGGACAAGGCAGAAAGCAGGGTTACGCTCTAGTGAATTTGGTTCCTTCGACACAGGAATCCTGGCAAGCCGGATGAGAACTACTTGTTTCTGTGACTCAGGATTTGGGTTTTTTTTTTTTTAATTTTTTTTTCAACGTTTATTTATTTTTGGGACAGAGAGAGACAGAGCATGAACGGGGGAGGGGCAGAGAGAGAGGGAGACACAGAATCGGAAACAGGCTCCAGGCTCTGAGCCATCAGCCCAGAGCCCGACGCGGGGCTCGAACTCACGGACCGTGAGATCGTGACCTGGCTGAAGTCGGATGCTCAACCGACTGCGCCACCCAGGCGCCCCAGGATTTGGGTTTTCAAACCTCTTCTGGCCCCCACTTTGCCTGGCTCCTCTTAGACCGTCAAATCCTTGGCCTCATCTGCAGATGCGGAGAGGAGGCGGTTGGAACAGATGTGGACAGGGTCTGAGGAAAACGAGCAGCAGACACAGCCCGGCGATGGCTTTTATCCTCAGGAGTTAAATCACTTGCCCCGTGACAGTCATTTCAGAAAGGTTTCCTAATCCTTGCTGACTGAAAAATGAACAGCTTGGGGTTCCCGGGTGGCTCAGTCGGTTGAGCGTCCAACTTTGGCTCAGGTCATGATCTCACAGTTCATGGGTTCAAGCCCTGCGTCGGGTGGAGCCCGGAGCCTGCTTCAGGTTCTGTGTCTCCCTCTCTCTCTCTCTGCCCCTCCCCAGCTTGCACCCTGTATCTCCCTCTCAAAAATAAACAAACATTAAAAAAATTAAAAAAAAAAACAAACGAACGGCTTTCGCAAAATCCCTTCTTTCGTTATCCAGCCATGTGAGCTCCTGCGGAAGTATTCATTCGTTTCTACGTGTGTTATTCCTCCTGTGCAATCAAGGCAAAAACTCTCGTCCCCTAGAGGCTAAGCAGGGAGAGAAGGTATTGGTGGCTTTTGTCTGTAATTGCACTTTGATCCAGGTGCATTTCTTTTTTCATAGAGACTGTTTTCAACCAGTAGAGGCTTTTGGGATTTTTTATTTCTATGTAGCAGCTACGGTGGATGGATAGTGGTCAGGTATTGGCTGTGCTGATTCTAGAGCCTGAAGCAGATGCCATTAAATCCCCTTCTGTCAGTAAACAGTAAAAACTTCCTGCTTGTCCTGTGTTTTTATCAGAAGAGGCATAGCCATGCTACATGATGTTATACCCTCAACGAGGAAGGTTGTTGGAATGTTTTTATAGACCTTCCTTCCCATCAGTTTATCTCCGCCCCAGGACGGAGCTGGAAGGCACTAAGAGACAGATCCGGAAGCATTTGTTCCCATACAGTCCTGGTCCTTCCTCAGTGTTACTCTGTCCCTAAGTCGGCTCCTGTCCCTTACTTTCTTTCCACGTGTATTTTTCGATTCTGCACCGTAGAAGTAGCACTGAGGTCTCTTGTAGGTGACCTGTCGTTTTCTCCTGCTCTGTAGATCCTTCTGTGAGGAGATCAATGGCTGGAGGCTGAGAGGTCTCTGTCCAGCGTCCCCTGCGACAGGTTGTCACAGTCGGCCGCTCTTAAGAGCGGTCGTTGGCTAATTACGAGCACCTGCTGTCCTTCTAGAAGAGGTATCCCAGTCATGTAAGGAGTGCTTGGAGGGGCCTCACAGGGCTTTGGAACTTTTTGAAATCACCCAATTGTGAGTACGAAGGTGAACGTGGCTCTCCTTTCAGCTTCTTCAAGAATTTTTCCTGGTGTAACTGTTTCTTCCCTGACGTCCTAGCAGAGATGTGACAACATCCAGCTTCCCTCTTCTACAGATCCGTTGCTTCCACAGTTGCCCTAAACTCTCCCAAAGAAGCACTCTTTGATCCCGTCCACATTTGCTGCTGTGGGTCCTGCTGCCTGGCCATTGAGTTGGGGGAAAAGGAGGAGGGGGTGGGTGCTGCTTAGCTGGGAGGCTGAGGGAAGGGGGTAGGGGTGGATCTCCCAGGGCACATGTGGTCGTCTATACTGGGTTTTCTTGCCTTCTCCCATCCCTTCCCCCCGCCCAGCCCCTAAGTATTTGAGCACCAGTCCTGCCACTCCTGTCTTGCCTCGAGGACAGGTGAGCACTTGCCTGGCCTCACCTGCACCGCATACTCAGCATGGCTTCAGGTTCACGGGAGGAAGCCGCCTCTACCAGGGCTCGGCAGCAAACGGTTCGAGTGCGGGCAGGGCTGTGCGGCCACGGGGCCTCCCCGTGGGATGAATCGAGAACAGGGATTCATTTTACTGCAGCCTGCTGTAATTGTAATCCTTGGGCGCCGTGTGAGCCCATCACCTCCTTCACTGTCTTTATCATCATCATCCTGCAAAATCTCTCCACTCCTGCTCCTTCGTCTTCTCTTCCATGCGGCAAATACCTCTCTTCTCTTAGCACTTCTTTTGTTCGGCTCTTTTGTGCATCAGACAAATAACTCACGACCGTTTAGTCAATCTCTGTACATTTTCCAAACACTGTCAAGCAGTTAACCAGTTCCGGGTTCAGGATAGTGAGTACTGATGCAGGGACTCTGTTTCCTGTTATTCACAGTTCAGTGAAGACAAGATAGCACCGGGGCATCTGGGTGGCTCCGTCGGTTAATCTGACTTCGGCTCAGGTCATGATCTCGCAGTCCGTGAGTTCGAGCCCCGCGTCAGGCTCTGTGCTGACAGCTCAGAGCCTGGAGCCTGCTTCGGATTTGGTGTTTCCCTCTCTCTCTGCTCCTCCCCTGCTCATGCTCTGTCTCTCTCTGTCTCAAAAATAAATAAAAACGTTAAAAAAAAGTAAAAAAAAAAAAAAAAGACAAGATAGCACCAAGGTCAAAATCTTGCGATGGGCAGGTGCACGGGATTCTTGTCTGGGGTCAGGGGTGTGGAACAAAAAAGAACTGATCCAATCTGTTTAGCAGGTCAGGAGAGAATTCATAGAGAGATGCTTCATTAACATTGTGGCATTGGGTCCGGTGAAGTCCGGCATTGCGGTGAAGTCCGGAGGCAGTCGAGGCAAAGAGAGGAACCTAAGCAGAGAGGTGCAGCCTGTAAAAGCTGGAAGCGTCTGGAAGGTAGATGTCTTACTCATCTCTGTGGGCCTCCCTCCATGACACATGCTAGCCAGGCAAATAGTAGATGCTTAATGTATCTTCGGATATATGAACGTGGACGCCTATTAAGTGTAACGTCTTGTGCTGGGATTTGCAGGTTTTTTGGGTAGATCTGGCATAATGCCTCTGCCTGCCTGACAGACTTTCCTCGCCTAAAGTAGACCAACAGAAAATAACAGTAAAGCATACCTGAAATTATTTTGCCCCGTTGCAGGATTGCCTACCCGCAGTTCGTACTTGCTCTGTAAACCATTGACATTCATATGTTTGGCCAGTCGCTTAAAATTGGACTAGAGGAAAATCCTCCTTTTGAAGGAAACTGGATTAACACCGAGTTAGTGTGTTTTAGCCATCACGAAGTCAAGGACAAACCTAAAAAATGATTGTTTGATAGCTTGACCTATAAAACCAAGAGTTAAAGTGCTTTGAAACTGACCTTTTAGAAAAAATTACGAAACCCAACTATTATGGATGTTAAGGCTTCTGAAATACAGCGTTCACGGCGTTGAGTTTGTAGCTTCTCTAGAGAAATACTAGTTTCACCTGGTCTCCTTCCACATTCCCTACTTACAATGCATGATGGAGTAGAGGCGAAAATGGTTGGAGCTCTCCCAACAGTAAATAGAACATTCTCTTAATGAGTACAAATGTTTCAGGAAGAAGAGAGAGGCGGGAGGTGAGCAGGAGAGACCAGCCAAAAGGCAGACCCAGACTGTGTGGTGCACAGAGCTTAACTTTTACACAGGCATGTTTATTTTATTTATTTATTTATTTATTTATTTATTTATTTATTTATTTATTTATTAACGTTTATTTATTTTTGAGACGGAGAGAGACAGAGCATGAACAGGGGAGGGGCAGAGAGAGAGGAAGACACAGAATCTGAAACAGGCTCCAGGCTCTGAGCGGTCAGCCCAGAGCCCGACGCGGGGCTCGAACTCACGGACCGTGAGATCATGACCTGAATCGACTGAGCCACCCACGCGCCCCTACACAGGCATGTTTAAAAAGTGTAAGGCTCCAAGTCGGTTTTGTTACTCTGGAAGTGTGTACGCGTGTGAGTGCATGTGCACGATTGTGTGTGTGCATGCACGTGTGTGTGTTTTGTGGGAAGAGATCACAGTTGGGAGCTGTAGATCCGATGAGTGCCACGGGTAAGCAGTGATGTCTCATTTATATTATTTCACTGAATGACGATCCCTAACATTTATGTAGCTCTTTACGGTTCACAAAGGTCTGTCACATTCATGACCTCATTTGATCGTCCCAGCGCTCCCGTTAGGTACATAGTACTGTACCACTTCTCAGATACATACAATGAGGATAGATAAAGTGCCTCTCCTGAGGTTGCATACACCATTAGAGATCGGACTAACCCAGAAGTCAGCCTCACAGAGCTGTTATTTCTGAATGCCATGCTCTATTATGCTGTGTCTACATACACACTTCATTCTTACCAGGGGATAAGGTATGAGGAGTAAATTTTGTTTAAATGCTAAAGCTTCATTTCAATCAGTAGCGATAGGATCTTTCTGAAATGTCCCATTTCCTTCTCTGCCTTTGTAAACAAAACCTAGTGAACATCGGGAATATATTTCCTGAAATGTTGACTAGGAGGCACTTAAATTTATCTTGTGGCCCATTGATGTCTTCACTTGGAGCAGAGCTTATAACAGAGTGTTGGCTTCTGAATCAAATGATCCACATAGTCCAGTATTTCGAGTTTTGTATTAGCATTGCATGTTTTCCAAATTTTAAATGATTCGGTTTGTCACATCGACAGATACGCATGTCTACTCTGAGTATCAGGCACTGGGTTAGGCACGAGGGATGCAGATATAAGACCTGAACCTTGCTCTTGAGTAGCTAATAATTCACTTGCAAGCCATTTCAATAAAGAGTGATTAGTGCTATACACAGAGTACCCATGGAGCCACAGAGAAGACCCAGGTAATGACATTCATCTTTGCAGGTATTGGTAGGAACAGGTCACAGCGAATGAGTTCGCTAAGTCCACACACTGTGCTCCAGGGAAGCTTCCCGACATTGTTTCTACTCAGAGCAAGTGCATCAGGATTAATGAATCCAGAATTTCTGTAATGTGTCATCCACCATATCTAGTATACAATTATGAGATGCTCAACATGGGAACAAAAAGAGACATATGGCTCCTGGTCAAGAGAAAAGCATTCTCTACAAATTTATATGAAGATGGCCCGAATTAGTGGTCAGGGACCTAAAAACAGCTAGTGTATATAGGCTCAAAGACTTGCAGGAAAATATGTTTGTAATGAACAAACCTATGTGGAATGTTAGTCAAGAAGTTGTAATAAAGGAGAGATTGAATTTATAGCTGTGAAAAGTATTTGAAGTGAACTATTTACTAATCTGTACAACAGATTGGAGTTGGTGAAAGGGCCAATGAACTCGAAGACGTGTCGATAGGAATTATTCAATATGAAGAAGACAATGAAAAAAAAAATGAAGTCTCAGTGATTCATGCAACAATATCCGTAATCTAATTTCCATGTAATTGGAGCCTCAAAAAGACAACCGGATATGTTAAACATTTGAAGACCTGTTGGTCAGAGATTTCCCAAATTAGGAATATAAACTTTTGTGTATCCAAGGATCTCCGTGAATCCGAAGCAGCGTAAATGAAAGGAATATCAAATCTATGTGTTTCAGAGCCAAATCTTTAAAGCCAAAGAGAAAGGAAAAAGTTTGAAAGTTACCAATTAACAGGTTACATTTCAGGGAAGAGCGATAACTTGACTTCTGATCGGAAACAATGGAGACCAGTAAACAATTAGATGACATTTTTAGCGTTTAGCCAGAGTTCTGTAACCAGTAAAAATATCATTCAAAGACAAAGGTGAAGTGGATATTTTCAGATAAGGGAACTTCGAGATGATTTATTTGCTACTAGGATGCTGAAAGGAGTTCTTCAGGTTGAAGGGATAGGACACCAGATGCAAGCTATAGATTTCCAAAGAGGAATGAAGATAACAAGGGAAATGGTCAATAGTGAGTAAACATAAAATGATACCTTGTTCTTCTGTATATGTATATTTTAAGGAATATATTTAAAGAAAACTATAAGGAGGCTTATAACGTCTGTATATGTCATACAGAGGACAACTGTAGCTCAAAGGCAAGTAAATGTGACTATACTCTTGAGATGCTTTTAACAACAATTGGTACAATTTGACTCTAAGAAAGATTGTGCAAAATTAAGAATGTATGGGTTAAGGGGCGCCTGGGTGGCTCAGTCGGTTGGGCGCCCGACTTCAGCTCAGGTCATGATCTCCCGGTTCATGGGTTCAGGCTCCACATCGGGCTCTGTGCTGACGGTTCGGAGTCTGGAGCCTGCTTCCGATTCTGTGTCTCCCTCTCTCTCTGCCCCTCCCCTGCTCTGCTCTCTCTCTCTCTCTCTCACTCTCAAAAATAAAATGAACATTAAAAAATTTAAAAAGAATACGTGGGTTAAAAGAGCAATGAGGTATAGCTGGGAAGGCGATAGAGAAAACAGAACACAACATAGTTAATACAGAAGAAGGAATAAAGGGAGGGACAGAGGAATAGACAACAAATGGGCCAAATAAAAAGATAGCAAAAAAATAAAAAATAAAAAAATAACACAGCCAAAGAGTAAATTTAAACACAGCAATATTAATAATTATGTTCAACCTAAATAGACAAACCATATCAATAAAAAGGCAGACACTGTCAGAATGGATAAAAACAAGCAAGACAACTCTATGCTATTCATAAGAGAGACTTTTGAAATAAAAATACATAAATCGAAAAAAAAAGGGGAAAGATACACCATGCAAATTCTAATTATACTGCAGTGGTGACCTTCCAGAACTTCCGTTAGCATTTCTGGTAGTCTAGGAATTATTTCAGTTTTATCTAAAAGTGTCAGTATTTCACTTTTATGTTGAAATTAATATCCAATAAAGTAGGTATCAAAAAAGGAAATATTACCGTAAAGGAGACTGCATTAAAATAAAGGGCAGCCTTAAGATCTTAGAGTCTTAAATGTGCATGTTCCTGCTACCCGAGCTCCAAAATAAATAAAAACTAAGTTAAATAGAGAAGTAGATCTATAGTATTGGTTGGAGATCTCAATATTTCTCTCTCAGCCATTGAGTAGTTGGAAAATAAGCATAAAAAAAGCTGCTGCAATTTCAGTCAACTGAACCTATTGATATTTTTAGAACATTCCAGCTAATGGCAGGATACTTTCAAGTGCACGTGGAACTGACAGCACATGATGAATTGTAAAGCAAGATTCAGTAAATTTTTAAGGACTGATATCCCACAAGCTGTGTTCTCTGTCCATAATGGAATTCAATTATAAGTAAAAAAAAAAAATACCTAAACATTCAGAAGTTAAACAACACAGCCTGATAACTGATGGGTTAAAGAATAATAGAAATCAGAAAATATTTTGAGAGGCATAGACACAAAAATGTAAGATATTAAAACCCATGAGATGTACCAGTGCTTAGAAAGTTACAGACGGAATAGCGTAGAGAAGCAGTGTATCAGTTGTGGTCCATTCAAGAGGCAGAAATCAGAGCAATTTGAACAATGCCAGTTTAATGTAAAGAATTATCCCGAGATTGCCTATTGATTCAGGCGACACAGGGCTGCAAGTGGCCAGGTGACCGTCTCCTCTTCGAATTATGTGGAAGTCTTTTTATTTCCTCGTGGAAATAGTTTCCCCATGAGGATGAAGACCAGTGGAGCTCAGGGATGCTGGGACAGGAAGAAGAATTCTGCAGGTGAGTTACTAGGTACAATAGGAGCAAGAGAAGCCACTCCTGCTTTCGCCTCTTCTGAACGCGCAAATTGTGGCCACACAGTTGTCTGGTTCACCTTGTACACTGCTTGCTTTAAAACAGAACCCGGGGCGCCTGGGTGGCGCAGTCGGTTAAGCGTCCGACTTCAGCCAGGTCACGATCTCGCAGTCCGTGAGTTCGAGCCCCGCGTCGGGCTCTGGGCTGATGGCTCAGAGCCTGGAGCCTGTTTCCGATTCTGTGTCTCCCTCTCTCTCTGCCCCTCCCCCATTCATGCTCTGTCTCTCTCTGTCCCAAAAATAAATAAACGTTGAAAAAAAAATTAAAAAAAACAGAACCCTAGTATTTCAAGATCTCTCTCACCTGGTGATATAACCAAGTCATTAGTGAGCTATTCATCTTTCCGGTACAGCAGCTCTTTCTGAACGATGGACTCGGTGGTAAGACTAGTTAGTTTCATGAACATGAGTCCATTGCTGTACTTCCTTTACTGTGAAATGAGTCTCTAGATCAGCTGCAATGCTGGCGAACACTGTGATGGTGGTTAAGGCCTTCTGAGTGTCCACCAACAGTGTCCTGGCAGAAGCATTATGGGCAGGGAAAGCAAATCCGTTTCCAGAATATGTGCCTATCCCAGCAGAGATGAATTTCTGCCCCTTCCATGGTGGAAGAGATCCAATATAATTGGCGCTAAGCTGGTTTAATATATATATATATATATATATATATATATATATATACACACACACACACATATATATATGTATATATATGTATATGTATATGTGTGTATATATAGGTATGTATAGGTATATGTACGTATATATATGTAGGTGTGTATATAAATGTGTATATATGTATAAGGAATGGTGCCATGCTTGAGGCTGCTAATGGGCCTAATCTTGGGAGATTAGACGCTCAACAATAGTATTAGGTCAGCCTTGGTAAGGGGAAGTCCATATCACTGAGGCCATTCCTGACAATGTGGCCACTTTGTTCATGAGGCCTTTGAACAAATACCTAGGTATCTAGGGAGAGAAGCTGAGTGCCATCCATAGAGCATCCTATTTTGTCCACGTGACCTCTGTAAGCCCTCATTTTGATCAGTGGACCATGGTGAGATCTTGGATCCTGCGATATTGGCACGAATTCAGGGTCCCCATCCAGTCATCCTTAAAATGTCCAGGTATTTTCTCTTCCTCAGTGTGGTCACTCTAGTATATGGGCACTTTCCCCTTTGGGGGAAGCTTTGGCAGAAGATTTACAGTGTAGGTTTAAATTAATGATGCAGGATATGTCCTCAAGGAGATTTGGCCTCCCTTTCAATCCAGAGGCTCTGGGCCTGTGGCTTGTGTAGGTTTGGAAGCTGGTGGAGAGACTGGATTGGTCGATTCCACTGTGTTGCCTCAAGTCAGGTGGCGGATGGTAGTGTTAGTTCAGGTCTGAGCAGCAGTGGGTCGTTGGGTTCCAGGTCTCTCACCCTGTGGTTCTTTCCTCAATTCTTGAATGTAAAATGAGAGTAGACACACTTAGCAGTTGGCAAAGTTTCCACAGTGACTCCCTGGCATGCACTTTTAGTAGGCAATATTCTTTCCCCTGCCAAGATAATAAACAAGAAACAATATCATATTCTATGGTAATTGTAGAGATTAATGGCACTATAAAAGACTTGAAAGAAACAGGGATGGTAATACCCATCCCAGCTCTATTTAGTTCCTCTTGTTTGGCCTATGAAGAAGTCAGGTGTATGTTAGAGAATGACTGTGGCTATTATAAACTCAATCACCTGGTGACATCAATTGCAGTTCTGGCCCCCAGATGTCATATTTTTGCTGGACAAATTGACATGTCATTTGGTATGTAACTATTCACCTGAATAAAGAATTTTTCTCCATTCGAAACATGCAAACTACCAAAACTGAAACAGGAAGAAATAGGAATAGGAACAGACCCATGACCAGCAAAGAAATTGAATCAGTCATCAAAAATCTCCCAACAAAAGTCCAGGGCCAGATGGCTTCCCAGGAGCATCCTATCAGATGTTTAAAGAAGAGCTAATATCTATTCTTCTCAAATTGTTCCAAAAATAGAAATAGAAGGAAAACTTCCAAACTCATTCTACAAGGCCAGCATTACCTTGATTCTAAAACCAGACAAAAATCCCACTAAAAAGGAGAATTAGAGGCCAATATCCCTGATGAACATGGATGCAAAAATTCTCATCAAGATACTCGCAAATCACATCCAACAGTACATTAAAAGGATCCTTCACCATGATCAAGTGGGAATTATTCCTGGGTTGCAAGGGTGGTTTAATATTGACAGATCAATCAACATGATACACCACACAAATAAAAGAAAGGATAAGAACCGTCTGATCCCGTCGATAGATGCAGAAAAAGTGTTTGACAAAATACAGCCCATCCTGGATAAAAACTCTCAGCAGAGTAGGGATAGCTGGAGCATACCTTAACATCATAAAGGTCCACAGCTAATATAATCATCAATGTGGAAAAACTAGGGGCTCTTTCTCTATTGTCAGGAACAAGACAGGATGTCTACTCTCCCCATTGTTATTTAACATGGTATTGGAAGTCCTAGCTTTAGCAATCAGACAACAACAACAACAACAACAACAAAGATAAAAGGCATCCAAATCAGCAAGGAAGAAGTCAAACTTTCACTATTTGGAGAGGACATAATAGATTCTATGTAGAAAACCCAAAAGACTCCACCAAAAAATTGCTTGAACTGATACGAATTCATCAGTCACAGGATATAAAATCAATGTACAGAAATCAGTTTCATTTCTATACACCAGTAACGAAGCAGAAAGCGAAATCAAGGACTAGATCTCATTAACAATTGCACCAAAAACCGTAAGATACCAAGGAATAAACCTGACCAAAAAGGTAAAAGGTCTATACTCTGAAAACTCTAGAACACTTCTGAAAGAACTTGAAGAGAACACAAAGAAATGGAAAAACCTTCCAGGCTCATGGATTAGGAGAGCAAACCTTGTTAACATGCCTATATGACTTAGAGCAATCTACACATTTAACGTGATCCCTATCAAAATACCACCAGCATACTTAGCAGCTAGAAGAAACAATTCTAAAATTTGTATGGAGCCATAAAAGACCCCAAATAGCCAAAGCAATCTTGAAAAAGAGAAAGCTGGAGACATCACAATTCTGGACTTGAAGCTATATTACAAAGCTGTAGTCATCAAGACAATATGGTGCCAGGGCAAAAATAGACACATAGATCAATAGAACAGAATAGAAAGCCTAGAAATGGACGCACAACTATGTGGTCAACTAATCTTCAACAAAGCAGGAAAGAGTATCCAATGGAAAAAAGACCGTTTCTTCGACAAATGGTGTCGGGAAAACTGGACAGCAGCATGCAGAGGAATGAAGCTGGACTACTTTCTTACACCAGACACAAAAACTCAAAATGGATGAAAGATCTAAATGTGAGACAGGGAACCATCAAAATCCTAGAGGAAAACACAGGCAGCAACCTCTTTGCCCTTGGCCGGAGCAACTTCTTACTAGACACGTCACCAGAGGCATGGAAACAAAAGCAAACATGAACTATTAGGACTATATCAAGATAAAAAGCTTAAGCACAGGGGGACCTGAGTGGCTTAGTTGGTTGAGCGTCCAACTCTTGGTTTTGGCTCGGGTCATGATCTCACAGTTTTCTGAGTTCAAGCCCTGTGTTGGGCTCTGTGCTGAAAGTGTGGAACCTGCTTGAGATTCTCCCTCTGTCCCTCCCCCACTCGCAGTCTCTCTGTCTCTCTCAAAATAAGTAAACTTAAAAAAAAAAGTTTCTGTACAGTAAAGGATACAATCAACAAAACTAAAAGGCAACCTATGGAATGGGAGAAGATATTTGCAAATGACATATCTGATAAAGGGTTACTATCCAAAATCTATAAAGAACTTATCAAACTCCACACCCCCAAAAACAATCCAATGAAGAAATGGGCAGAAGACATGAATAGACACTTTTCCAGAGAAGACATCCAGATGGCCAACAGACATGTGAAAAGATGCTCAACATCACTCATCAGGGAAATACAAATCAAAATCACAATGAGGTCATAATGATATCACAATGAGGTATCACCTCACGCCGGTCAGAATGGCTACATTAACAACACAAACGACAGGTATTCAGGAGGATGTGGACAAAGGGGAGCCCTCTTGGACTCTTGGTGGGAATGCAATCTGGTGCAGCCACTCGGGAAAACAGTGTGGAAGTTCCTCGGAGTTAAAAATAGAACCACCCTACTACTCAGCAATTGCACTACTAGGTGTTTACCCAGAGGATACAAAAATACAGATTCAAAGGGGCACAGGCACCCTGATGTTTATAGCAGCATTATTGACAATAGCCAAAGATGGAAAGAGCCCAAATGCCTGCCAGTAGATGAATGGATAAAAAAGATGTGGTATATGTATACAATCAAATATTAGTCATCAGAGAATGAAATCTTGCCAGATACAACAACGTGGATGGAACTAGAGGGTATTATGCTAAGTGAAATAAGTCCATCAGAGAAAGACAAATACCATATGATTTCACACATATGTGGAATTTAAGAACCAAAACAGATGAGCATAGGGGAAGGGGAAAAAAAAGAGGGAAGCTACCGATAAGAGACTCTTAACGATAGAGAAGGAGGTGGGTGGGAGGTGAGCTGGATGGGTGATGGGCAGTAAGGGAAGGCACTTGTGTTGAGCACTGGTTGCTATATGTAAGTGATGAATCACTGAATTCTACTCTTGAAACCAGTATTATCCTATGCATTAACTAACTAGAATTTAATAAAAATTGAAAAAAATGTCAGCATATACATACAAAAATTTTTTTTCTTTCCCTCCATACCAATTTTAAAGATAACCAGAAGCAGTTGCTTTTATTTGGGAGGGCCAACGGTATATTTTCGTCATCTTGCTGTAAGGCCATGACCTTCCTGCTCCCGGTCATTGGATAGACCACAGAAATCTTGCTTGTCATGACGTTTCATAAGACCTCACACTTATCAACTGTACTGGTGAGATTGTACAAATTGGGTCTGTTGGACAGAAAGTGGCAATTACGGTAGGCGTTTATCAAGACACGAATGAGAGGGTAAGTTCAAACACTCTATCAGTCAGCGTCTAATTAGAAGAAGTGTCACACTGGGGTGCCTGGGTGGCGTAGTCGGTTAAGCGTCTGACTCTTTGATGTTGGCTCAGGTCGTGTGACCTTGTGGTCGTGAGATCGAGCCCCACATTGGGCTCTGAGCATGGAGTCTGCTTGTGATTCTCTCTCTCCCCCTCTTTTTCTGCCCCTCCCCTGCTTATGCTCGCGCTTTCAAAATAAACATTAAAAAAAAAGTGTCATGCAGTAACTTGAATAGGGAGGTTAATATAAAGAATTATTACCTTTAATGAACTGGAGCCATGAGAGATTGATAGCAATTAGTGAAGATCATGGTGAAGAATCTAGGACTAGCAGAGAAAAGGACCTGACACTCTCCCCAGGGCTAAGATGGGGTGGTGTGGAAAGACCAACGTTCTGGGGGAACTTTTAGTGTTCCCGAGTCACGGAAGTGTATATGCTGTAAGAATAGGGGGCTTGCTTTCATTTCCCAGAGACATTCTCCTTTTTATGTACAATGAGGGTTAGATGTGCAGCCATTTGTTTCTTCAATGGTGGAGCTAATTGCTTCGGTATGATAAAGCTGCTCTTCTCTTCGCTAAAGCCAAGGGTTACAGTTTTTGTTTAGGCACCTGAGTTAGAGTATTGTCTCCCTGCTTGTTTCCATTTCTGAAGGGGTGGAGCCGGGAGCCCTGAAGAAATTTCTAGGTTGTCAGAGTCGTAGACACTGGGTTTATCTTCCTCCTGGAGAGATTTCCGTAACAGAGGATTAAAGAGTCTTTGCATCTGTCTCCAAGGAGACTCTCAGGGCAGAAAGAATAGTCTTCCCCACCCCCACCCCGGGTACAAATGGAGGACACTCCTGTTTCTTCACCTCTTGAATCCAGAGTAAGTGTGCCACTTATGTAGGATATATTTTCCGTGTGGTTCTTATCACATCACTCTGCAGGACTGCAGACGTGGGGAGACGAATGCTCCCGTGTCACTCTGACTGTTGATTGTGCAGTGAGCATAATAAGAGATCTGTGATTCAGAAACCTCGTGTGCATTTAGGAAAATTTAATAAAGATGAATATTAAAAACCCAGCAAGCACCCAGGGAAGAAGCAACCCTTCCTGCATGAAGGTTAAGGCCCAGAACTCATTGGAGAGGTGCCCAGCATTGACTTTGACTCACTTTGGAATTAGCCCCCAAATTGCCCTCTGGGGTGCTGGGGGAAAGCTGTTCCAAGGATGGGGCGTTGCCGGAAGCAGTGCATCATGGAAAAGAGGCAGGCTGAGGCAACCTGCCGATCTCTGGGTGCTGTTGATGTGCCGTTACAGGAGCCGGGTACTGGAGAAGCCACCCGTGTTGCAAGAACGTGGTGCTGGAGAAGCCACCCAGGGTGAAGAAACTTGCCAGGTGGAGCCCAGTGGAACCAGGGAGGGAACTCCCTTCCTCCTGCAGTAGGTCTACAGCACCCCGTCCCGACCAAGCTTAACGTGCCAGTTGTCAAGGGCCCGGCTCAGTTTCCACAGAGCAAGCAATGAAGGGAAATTTGAAATTCAAGGGCAATACATTCATAAATGGCACATTTATGTCAATTGCATACTGCGGCGTGCAGTCAGGAGGGAAGCACTGCTTGCTACTTGATTAATCCTTGCAGCGTAAAAAATTATAAAGTAGAAGAAGACACGAATCTCTTTTCAGGTTTTGGACAATGGACAGCACAAGACTGATTCTGGAGGGAAGATAAATACAAAAGTTAAGCCCCGCGGTCGCCCTGGCCTTTGGCCGAAAGGTACTTTGCGAGAGATGGCAGAGGGGAGTGGCGTCTAAGCAGAAGACCGGGTCTTCCTGAGCTGAGATAAATATTGAAATTGGGAGCGGGCAGTGTGGTTGAGAATTGTGGGGCAGGGTGTGGGAGAAGAGGAAGCTGCACAAAACGGGAGCCCTAGAAAGGTGCACGAAGCACCTCGGTGCTTCGCGTATGTGGGGTCAGGCTCTGTAGGGCTGGCTGTGGGGAAATGAAGTTTGCCTTTGACCGTGAGACATCGGTGTCTGCCCGAGTAGGGAAGCTTAGCACTCTGGGCCCTCAGCTGAGAGTCCAGTAGGATTATATCTCAGGAATAGGGCTACTCTAACCCTAAAGTGAGACATCGGTGTCTGCCCGAGTAGGGAAGCTTAGCACTCTGGGCCCTCAGCTGAGAGTCCAGTAGGATTATATCTCAGGAATAGGGCTACTCTAACCCTAAAGTGAAGGCTAAGGACACCTGCCTGTCAGAGCTGAATAGGGTCCACAGGTAACCTATTTATAGAACAGAACAAAATTCAGTGCTCTTAAAGGTAAACAAGAAAAAATGTAGCATTCTACCCATAAAATTAAAAATCTCTGGCCTTCACTAAAACAATACTAGATACCTGAAGTGGAAACATGTCACTTGTAGTCAGAAAAAAAATCAAAAGGTATGAAAAATAGGATGGAATGAGCAGACAAGGATGTTGAAGCAATCGCAAATACTGTGGGTACGTCCAAGGATTCAAAGAACATACGGAAGAAACGGAGGGGTGAAAAGAACGAAATGTACCTTCTAGGTGTAAAAGAGATACATTATCTCCAATGAATTTCACCAGTAAGGTTAATAGATGGGGAACCATGGAAGCAAAGATCCCTGACCGTGAAGAAAAAGCAATAGAAATTACCTGAGAGAGCTACAAATGGAAGAATGGAAACAGGGCTCCAGTAACCTGTGGGAAAAGTGCAGCGCCCCAGTGTAAACACCGTTAGAATCCCAGAAGGTGGGGCGCCTGGTGGCTCAGTTGGTTAAATGTCCCACTCATGATCTCTGCTCAGGTCACGCTCTCACGGCTCGTGGGTCTGAGCCCCGGGTCCGGCTCTGCCTCGCAGCATGGAGCCTGCTTGTGATTCTCTGCTCCTCCCCTGCTTGCATTCGTTCTCCCTCTCCCTCTCTCTCTCCCCCACCCCAAAACATTAAACAAAAAATCCCAGAAGGAAAGAATAAACAAGAGCACAGTAAAGGTATTTGGGAAAATAACAATATCACTTCTAAATTTAAAAGTGAAAATTATGAACCCACGTAACAAGAAGTTCTGGCAAATAGGAGTAAGGAATACACTTACACCCCACCCGCCCCAGAGCACATCCAGATCGCATCACTGAAACCGGTGATGAAGAAAACATTAGAAGACAGAAAAAGAGAAGTTATATACATGAGAATGTAGGAAAAAAAGAAAACCCTCAGATTTCTCGTCAAAAGCAATGCGAGTCAGAAGACAATGGAACAAGATGTTTGAAGTGATAATGACAAAGTCTGTAAGCTTGATTTTATGTTCGGAGAAAATAGGACCAAGAAAGGGGGCTGAATAATTTTTCAGACAAACCAAAGTTAGGAATTTATTACCAACAGACCTGCCCCACAAGCAACGTTGAATTCCTTAGACAGAAGGGAAATTGTCCCAAATGGAAATGGGGAGGTATACAAAAAGTGAAGAAAAGTGTTTTTGCCCCGACAAAGTGAAAACAAAGTAGAGTTAATAAGTCAGTATTGCCAATAAGATGGAATCCTAAAACATACTTGACTAACTCAAAGAAGTCAGCATAAGGGGGAAAAGTGGGAGGAGGAGGAGATGGGTCAAATATAACAAATCATAAAACGGTAGTCCAACTGTATCGACCATTACATCAAGTCTGATTGATGCGGGAACACTCCCAGTTACAGTGGAGAGTTCGTCAGGAGAAAAAAGACTTAGCTATGTGCTTTCTATGTGAAGTACACTTGAAATACAAAGAAAGGTTAAAATGATGCAATATCACATACCATCCAAACACTAGGCATCAGCTCTGATATTCATCACCAGACACAGGAGGGATATTTCACAATAATGGGACACTCCGTCAGGAAGATGTAATAGTCTTTTTTTTTTTAATTTTTTTTTAACGTTTATTTTTGAGACAGAGACAGAGCATGAATGGGGGAGGGTCAGAGAGAGGGAGACACAGAATCTGAAACAGGCTCCAGGCTCTGAGCTGTCAGCACAGAGCCCGACGCGGGGCTCGAACTCACGGACCGCGAGATCATGACCCGAGCCAAAGTTGGCCACTTAACTGACTGAGCCACCCAGGCACCCCAGGAAGATGTAACAGTCTTACATGTGTACATTTCTAATAGAGCTTTGAAACCCATGATAGAAAAACTGACAGCACTGACAATAGAATAGATCCACAATTATCCTTGGATATTTCAACAGTTTTCCCTCAATAACCATTAACGAGTAGGCACAAAATCAGTACAAAAATAAAAAAATAAAAAAAATATGTACATGTATATAATGTATATATGTGTGTATATGTATATAATGTATATGTGTATATATGTATGCAATGTATATATGAGACTACAGTTTCAACCAATTTGACCTAATTGCTGCTTATAGAACACTTCATCTGAGAACAGAATACATGTTCAAGTTCATGAAACATTCACCAAGACGGAACATTTTCTGGGCTTTAAAACAAGTCTTCTATCTAAAAGAATTAAAATTGTAGTTTCTTCTATGACCATAATGGAATTACATTAGACATAAACACCAGAAATGTGTATGAAAACATATATAAAATGTAGATCACAGAATCCACAAAGCAGACACCACCACGCTTTGGAATATTTCGTAGGTCAGAGAAGAAATCCCGGGGATAACTGGGGCATATTTTGAACTGCACGATGATGAAAACGCAAGATCTAAAACCTTGTGCGATAGAGCTAAAGCAGTTCTTAGAATTTTATAGCTTGAATGCTTATGTTGGTAAGGAAAAGTCCAAATTCAGTGACCTAAACTTCCACTTTAAGAAGATAAAAAGGAAATTAAAGCCAAATTGAATAAAAGAAAATAAGACGAAATAGGAAACCAAATCAACAAAACCCAAAGCTTTAAAAAAATTGATGAGCTTCTAGTCAGACTAAGCAAGAAAGAAAGGATAAAGCGGGAACATCACTACAGACTGGATAAATAAGATTAAGGAAGGAGTGTTATGAGAAACTGTGTCAACCAATTTAATCACTTACATGAAGTTGATAAAAAACAAACAACAAAACCTAGGATGTCAGATGATCAAATTTGGCCCAAGGGGAAAAAAAATGGAATATCTGAATGGCTCATTATATCTATTAACATTAAATTTTCCCCACAAAGACTACTACAGGGCTCTCAGTGGCATCGTTGGTAAATTCTATCAAGCAGTTAAGAAATAACTTGTACAAATTATTCACAAACTTCTAGCTTAGAGAGGAGATGAATATTTTCCACTCTGAGACCAGCTTTATTCAAATCCAAAATCAGACGAAGTCTTTCTGCATAACCCACGAAAGAGAAAAGGAAAGAAAACGAACCCTTGTAAACATACGTACAAAACTCATTAAGAAAAGGCTAGGAATGAAAATACACAAAATGGATCCTGCACAATGAAATTCACCATATCTATATGCCATATGTTTAATAAAGGAGAAAAGTCCTGTGATTAACTCGATTGACTCAGAAAAAGGACATTTAGCCCCTGCTCACAAAAAACAAAACAAAAACAAAAACAAAAACAAAAAAAACAACAAAAAAAACCCAACAACTTGGCAATGGATCATAAAAGGGAGTTTTTTTCAACTGACAGGTATCACTGTAATTAATGGTGAAACACTGAATGTTTTGTCTCTCAAAACAAGGAGAAGGCAAAGCACCGTCTTTGGTCACCTCTATCCAACATTGTCCTGCAACAAGGAAGAGACATTAAGGGCACTGAGATGGTAAAGGAATACACGTAACTTGTGTTTATTCAAGTATGATCTGCCTTGTGTGTGGACTAAAGTCTAAAAAATCAATAGAAAATGTACTAGAATTCAAAGTAAGTGCAGCCAGTTTTCAGGATGCGAGACCATTATGCACAAACTTCTCGTACTCGGACATTAGCAAGCAATTAGAAATGGAAATAATTTATAATTAAGTTTTATCCACATAATATAATAACTTCTACAAGCATGTAATGCCCTCTGCACAAAAAACTATAAAATATTGCTGAAAGGAAGTGAAGGCCTAAATAGGATACGTGCAATGCATACGGAGTGGAAAATAATTGTTGTCAGTTCTCCCTAAGTTAGTGTATAAATTTAAATAATCTCCACCAAAATTCCAGCAGGCTTTTAAAAATAGAAATTGACAAGTCAATTTAAAATTTATATGTAAATGCAAAAGACTTAGAACTAGCAAAACAGTATTTTAAAAGGAGACTATCAAGGCTTACCATAAATCTACATTAATCTAGTTACCACAGCTACAGGATAATAACATACATGTAAATCAGAGTGGGGATTGCAGGAATAGATCCTATGCACACACAGGAAAATATTTTTCAACAACAAGGCTACTGTTTTTTTAGTCTAAAAATACTTCCAAACGTTTTTGAGTTATTTGTCTTTATGGTTGAGTTGTGAGAGTTCTCTATATATTCTGGATACTAGACCTTTACGTGATTTGGAAATACTTTGTCCTTTCTGGGGGTTGTATTTTCTTTACTAAGACTTTATTTTTAGAATGGTTTTCGGTGTGCAGCAAAATTGAGGAGAAAGTGACCAAAATTTCCCATATATCCCCTGCCCCTACACATGGCCTCCCCCATTACCAACCTCTCTCAATAGAATGTACACTTTTACAGTCGATGAACCTATATTGACCACCTGGGCCTGTACTTTCTGTTTAGGTTATCAGTGATTCAATTACTTTTTTATTTTTTATTTTTTATGTTTTGTTTAAATCCAAGTTAGCTAACATATAGTGTAATGGTTTTGGGAGTTGAATTTAGTGATTCATCACATATATATAACCCCCAGTGCTCATCCCAACAAGTGCCCTCCTTAATGCCCATCACCCATCTAGCCCACCCCCCCACCCACCTGCCCTCCAACAACCCTGTTTGTTCTCTGTATGGAAGAGTCTCTCATGGTTTGCCTCCCTCTCTGTTTTTATCTTATTTTTCTTTCCCTCCCCCTATGTTCCTCTATTTTGTTTCTTAAGTTCCCCATATGAGTGAAATCGTAGATTTGTCTTTCTCTGACTTATTTCATTTAGCATAATACATTCTAGCTCCATCCACGTTGTTGCAAATGGCAAGATTTCATTCTTTTTGATCACCAAGTAACAGATTTGATTACTTTTCTATTCAGCTTATCTGTTTCATCTTGTGTGAATTTTGGCAGCTGTGTTTTTCAAGAAATTGGTCTCTTTCATGAATTCAGTTCACAACGAATTGTGAATTTGTTGCCCAAAAGGTATATAGGTTTATTTTTGGACCCTCAATTCTACTCCATTGATCTATGCGCGTGCCTTTATTCCAGTAGTACACAGTCCTGGTTATTCTAGTTTTATAGTAAGTTATTGAAATTGGGAAGTGTGTGTGTGTGTGTGTGTGTGTGTGTAATGGAATATTACTCAGCCATCCAAAAGAATGAACTCTTGCCATTTGCAATGATGTGGATAGAGCTAGAGTGTATTATGCTAAGAGAAGTAAGTTCATCAGAGAAAGACAAATACCATATAATTTCACTCATATGTGGAATTTAAGAACCAAAACAGATGAACATAGGGGATGGGGGGAAATAAGAGAGAGAAACCACAAGAGACTCTTAATGATAGAGAACAAACTGAGGGTTGATGGAGGGAGGTGGGTAGGAGACAGGCTAGATGGGTGATGGGTCCTAAGGAGGGCGCATGTTGTGGTGAGTCCTGGGTGTTGTATGTAAGTGATGAATCACTGAATTCTCCTGAAACTGATATTGCAATGTATATTAACTACCTAAAATTTAAATTAAAAAAATAAAACCACATTGTCAACATGGGTAAAAAAGCAGGACCTGTTACGTGTTTACATGCAATGCATATTAAATATAATAGCCATGTTAAAAGTCAACTAAGGGAAAAGACACGCCATGCAAACACTAGGCATGATGGGCCTCAGAGGAAAAATGCTATCAGGATAAGTAATATTACCATCAATAAACAGGGACCATTCAAAATGATAAAAGGGTCAATTTCTCAAGAAGACCTAAGTCTTAAACGTCTATGCATTAAATATCAGTGTTCAAAACGAAAGAAACTGATAGAACTGAAAGAAAAAAATCGATGAATCTGCTTGGTTGGAGTCTCAATAATTGATGTAACAGACATAATATCAGTACACACTTAGAAGGAAAGATCTAGAAGAATATAGATGAAAAAGAAAAATGTACTGAAGAATAAAGACCTACAATTTCAACTAATTTGACCTAATTTCTCTTCATTGAGCATTTGTTTTAAAACAATACACATTCTTTTTGGGTGTTCATAGGACGTTCACCGGGACAGATCATTTGCTTGGATTTAGAACAAGTATAACTACATTTTAAAAGGATTAAAATGACACAGAGTATCCTCTAATACCGTAATGAAATTAAATCAGAAATTTCTAACAAATATATGTGGAAGATACCTGAATATTTGGAAGTTAAGCACCACACTCCTAAATAATCGATAAGTTGATGGAGAAATCACAAGAAAAATTGAGACACATTTTGAATTGAATGCAAATGAGAGCAAACCCCATAACGTTTGTGTGCAATGCAGCTAAAGCCGTCTTTTGGGAGAAATCATAGCATTAAATTTTCATATAAGGTTAGAAGAATGGCCTAAAGTCTGATCTATCCCTCTTAAAAGCTAAAGGACCATTAAACCCAATGTAAGTGGCTCCAACCAAGTTGTTCTATGCATCAGTAGCTGCTTCTTTTGTATTGCTGAGTAGTAGTCCATGACGTGGATGTGTTTTTTTTTTCTTTGCCTATTTTCAATTGAATTGTTTCTGTTACTGTTGAATTTTGAGTTTTAACATTTCTTAGGAATCCACTGCCATTATCTTCCAAGTCTTCACCAAAATTAGATTGTCGTGGCACTAGTGGATGGAACTCTGATGTGGTAGAAAGAGGGAGAAGTGACGGTCTCTAAGAACCATGGCAAACGAAGTCCTATGATTACATTCGTGACTCTCGGTTTATTTTTTTTTTAATTTTTATTAAAAATTTTTTTTCTCAACATTTATTTATTTTTGGGACAGAGAAAGACAGAGCATGAACAGGAGAGGGGCAGAGAGAGAGGGAGACACAGAATCGGAAACAGGCTCCAGGCTCTGAGCCATCAGCCCAGAGCCTGACACGGGGCTCGAACTCACGGACCGCGAGATCGTGACCTGGCCGAAGTCGGACGCTTAACCGACTGCGCCACCCAGGCGCCCCTCCCTCTCGGTTTAATTTTTAAACGTCAAAGTTTTTATTAGAAAAGAAGCAGAATGTGGCTGCACTTGGGAAATGGGTTTGCCCAGAAATTTATTTGTACTAGGTGCCCGTAAGTCTTTATTGGCTTATGACTAGCAAAACTTTAAGCTCGAACTGAAATTTCTTAAAAGTTTAAAGTGATAGGGAATACTACTTGCAGAACTAGCAACTTGAGTGCATTTTTTTCTCTGACATGCTGACTCCACAGTCTCATTTATGGACCATCAGCAGTTTCCACGTCTTCCTCAAACTATACATTGTGAAGCAGAAATTATTTGCAGGGCTGTCTGTTCTTAGGTCTGGGTTTGGAGCAGCAGTAGGGATACGTTTTCTCCAAAGAAGATGAGGCCAGAGAGGGAGGGCTTAAAGTATGGGGGTTGGTGTTCCTTAGTGGAAAGACCCATTAAATCTTGCCTGTAAAGTAGCTTGATACAATCTGAGTGTGAGGGTGCTGAGTGAGGTTGGGAGCTTGAACAGGAGAGACTGGGAGATCCCTCTATGGATGGTGCTGTGGGGGCTGGTATGCAAACAAGAAATGAACCAAAGTATGACGTCCCACACACCAAGGACAGGGCCGTCCCAGTCTCTCCCCTGGGACCAATGACCTGGGAACAAGAGACGTTAGCCATTTCTTTTTTTTTCTTTTTTCTTTTTTAAATTTTGTTAACGTTTATTTATTTTTGAGAGAGAGAGAGAGAGAGAGAGAGAGAGAGAGAGAGAGAGAGAGAATATGAATGGGGGAGGAGCAGAGAGAGAGGGAGGCACAGAATCCGAAGCAGGCTCCAGGCTCTGAGCTGTCAGCACAGAGCCTGACGCGGGGCTCGAACTCACGGGCCACGAGATCATGACCTGAGCCGAAGTGAGACACTCAACTGCCTGAGCCACCCAGGTGCCCCTGGACGTTAGCCATTTCTACTCTGAGTGTCCAGTGTATCCCAAGTCCTCAGCACTGCAGTTTATCTGTGGGTGAAGCAGAATTCACAAAAGGTTCTTGCATGTGTGTAAAGACTAACGAGATGGGACTGAGGGCAGTGAAGGGTATGACAGGAGCTTTAAAAGGGACTTTTTTAACTTAGGGTGACTGGGGTACTGTAAGCTCCTGGAATTGTATGTTTCTTTGTGTCTACCTCTGATTGGTAATTCTGCAGCCCCTCTCCCTCCCATTCCGTGTATGTAAACCCTGGAAGGCCTGAGCGCTGGGACCGAAGCTCCTACGGGCTGGTGAGAAACTTCACACTTTGTGTTGTGCTGTGTGTGTGCACGCTGCTGTTGGCCATAGGCTTTTCTGAGTCAGGGGAGGCAGTGGGGTGGGCAGGGGGACACTCAGTAAGAGGAGGGAAAGGTGATTGCCTGAAAAAAAAGTTCCATCTGGTCTTTTCCTGCCTGATAAGTTCTTGGGTAAATATTTTTCTGCTTTTTCATGGACAACCAGGAGGAGAGGTTATTGTCCTCTAGAGAATCTACTTGCCATGTGAGCTTGGTTGTATAGCTGGAGAAACTTCTGCAGAATTGTATTCTTTGCTGTGGAGCCTTCATGGGCTCCTCCCTTAATGGCAGCCCCCTTTTCTCTAGTACTTAGAGCGAGGACAGTGAATTAGTTCTCGCTAGGCCTGTGATTGGAGCACACAATTTATAGAATGGGGCTACAGTATGGCCTCCAAAGTCAGCAGAGACTCAACCACTCAGTGCTCACAAGTGCTGGCGTTGAGGGCCCTCCTGGGGCATCGGTGGGCTCTGGGTTGGTGGGAAGGCCTTGGTGAGGAAGGGTCTGTGGCAGAGACACTTAGGAAGGGCTCATCCCAAGACTGTCCTGGGACAGGAGTAGGATTCCTATGAGAATGGGTTCTAGAACGGCTGTTGTGGGTGGAAGTGATTAGATTTGACTCTCTGAGATTCTGTATCTGTTGCATGTGAGAGCTACTTTTCCAGTCCTGATATTTGCTGGCAGTAGAAAAGAGTATCTTTGAACTCAGGGTCACATATTTTGTGTCACCGAGCCCCACGCACAAACTGGGAAACAGCTATGAGTGGCATTTGAATGGCATTGTTGCTAGGATCTCGTCCTTATATTTCTAATATGACTTTCGCATTGCTTGTGTTTTCAGTTGCCCATTGAACTGTTAATTTCCTAAATGCCTTGTTGAGATTATGAAATGCTTTTTTTCCTAAACAGAGGGCTTTCATGTATAGTTATTAAGCTCTTCCTTAATCAGATCTTTATTGCCCCAAGCAAAAGAGAATTGAGGAGCAAACCAGCATATATTTGGAACAGCCAGAATGATGTCACATAACCTGTGCTCTACAGTAGGTTTTCAGTATTCTCACGTGATTCCAGACTGCTAAATTTCATCAGGATTGGGTGCTAAATTTCATGAATGGCTTTCTCTGAGTCCACTGAGATGATAGTTTTCCTTCTCCTTTCTACAATTGTGAAATAAATTGATTTTGATGTGTCAACCCCATCTTGCATTCCTGGAATAAATCCAACATGATTTTGAGATTACCAGTTTTAAATATTGCTGCTGTCCCTTTCAGATTTTGGTATCCGGTCACACTTGTATAAAATTTGTTGGGGAGGGGGTGCCTGGGTGGTGCACTCAGTGGAGCCTCCGACTCTTGGTTTCAGCTCAGGTCATCGTCTTGCAGTTTGTGAGTTCGAGCCCTGCATCGGGTTCTGTGCTGACAGTGCGGAGCCTGCTTGGGATCCTCTCTCTCCTTTCTCTGCCCCTCTCCTGCTCATGTTTGTTCTCTTGCTCTCTCTCCCCTTGCTTCACCCCTCCTTCTAGAAATAAAATAAAATTGGTTGGAGAGGGTGACATATGCAAGATGACTGAATAAGACCCCCCTACTCGACATCAACAATTTGGCATCCAACCTCCCACAAAAGCACCTTTGTGGGAGCTCTGGGATCCAGGGAGGACACTGTGAGACCCCAGTGTAGTCCAAGGCCAAGGAGAACCGTTTTGAGAAGGTAGGCTCTTCCTCACAGGGCCGACCGTGACTGTGGTCCCAATTATGGGCCTGCAGACAGCTCCGGCCCCCCTCAGAACTTGGCTACCGCCCTGTTTGGCTTTGCTTCTGTCACCAGCACCACATGCCGGGTGACCCAGGAGGACTCAGGCACACGGACCTCTGTCCTGGCTGTGTTTCCCAATCCAGTGGGTTGGACTTCCACATGTACCTGTTTCAGAAAGACCCTTTCTTTAAAAACTGTGTTAGAGCAATGGGGTACTACTTGGCAATGAGAAAGAATGAAATCTGGCCCTTTGTAGCAACGTGGATGGAACTGGAGAGTGTTACGCTAAGCGAAACAAGTCATACAGAGAAAGACAGGTACCCTATGTTTTCACTCTTATGCGGATCCTGAGAAACTTAACAGAAGACCATGGGGGGAGGGGAAGGAAAAAAAAAGTCAGAGAGGGAGGGAGCCAAACCATAAGAGACTCTTAAAAACTGAGAATGAACTGAGGGTTGGTGGAGGGTGGGAGGGCGGGGAAAGTGGGGGATGGGCATTGAGGAGGGCGCCTGTTGGGAGGAGCACTGGGCGTTGCATGGAAACCAGTTTGACAATAAATTTCATATTAAAAATAAATAAATAAACAAACAAATAAATAAATAAAATTTGTGTTAGAGGACTTAAGTATAACATCCGCCCCCTCAGGGGTTATGAGGCAGATAGTCGTAGGTGGGGCACAGGTGATTTTATTTAGGGCAGGGAAACGATTTTGTATGATTCTGTGTAACGGTGGATCGCATTATAAGTTTGTCAGCATTTTGTGTACAAAACTCTAAAACCATTGCCTTTGGCGGATAATGATATATCAGTGTTGGTTCATGGACGAGAACAGATGCTGATGGGGGAGGGGACGTGGGGACTTTTCCTACTGTCGGCTCGACTTTGCTGTAAACCTAAAACTGCTCTAAAAACTAAAGCCTATTAATTTAAAACAGAAAAAGCGCAAAAACAGAACACCCATTTTCTCTCCCTCAGAAAAGCTTGTGAAGACAAAAAGAAAGACCAATGTCCCCCAAACACAGGAATAGACACTTAGTGTGACTAGCGAGGACAGGCAAGGCGAGGGTATCGGGGGACCGTTTTCACTCCAAGCCTGCAGAACTTTGTAGCTCCTGTCAAAATGGAAAAATGGCTAATTATATTCTGTTGGCACAACTGTGAAAGGCTACAAGACATTTTAACGATTAGCTGGAACACTATTATGAAACTTAAAAAAATGTACCCATTTGGCTCATAAGTCACTGAGGAATAAGGTCTAAACACACAGGTCTCGGTGGGTTAAAAATATATGTGAAAAGATGTTTCTATTGCATTTTGATCATTAATATTTTTAATCAGTGGAATGGTTGGGTAAATTATAGTTCATCATACTATGGATTATGATGCTGCTATGCAAAACAGCGAGCTTGATCTGTTTGTATGAAATGACACTTATATTTTCTTTTTTTTTTTTTTAGGCTTATTTAGGGAGCTCATGCAGGAGGGACAAAGAGAGAGGGAGAGAGAGAATCCCAAGCAGGCTCCACACTGTCAGCATAGAGTCCAAGGTGGGGCTCAAACTCACAAACTATGAGATCATGACTTGAGCCGAAATCAAGAGTCAGACACTTAACTGAGGTGCCCCAACACGTGTATTTAAATTGAGAAAATGCATATTGGGTAATGTGTGTGGTCTCAGGAGAAAATAAAGGAAAACACGTGCCTTTATATCTGTTCGTAAACGTAGAGTGGGGGGTAAGAGGATACAGAACAAGACATTAACATTGATTGTTTTGGGAATGGGGGAAAAGAGGAAGATCGTTGGCTTTTTCTTGTTACACTGACAGTCCTATTGTTGCAAAAAGTAGGTACTACTTTTGTGGCTTGAAAGGAAAAGCCAACAAATTGTTGTAGAATAAAACAAAGACCGCAGAAGAGAAGCCCTGACGATATGGCCTCAGGGTCCAACAGACCTGTCCTACCGACCTGTTCACAGTGACTGCCTCTTAGTGTAACTCCTGAGCATCAGTATCCTAGAAATCCATTTGTTTTCTATGCTTTGAGGGATGTTACTTAAAACAAAAACCCTCTTGCTATCAGAGCTTCGTGCACAGCTTACCAGCGTGAGGTGTCTGGTTAATCAAAGCTTAGTGAGTGAGCAAAGGGAAAGATCTCTCCTCCCACCCCATCTCCATTCTGTTTTTAAAATTATTTTTTTGTGTATTTATTTTTATTTCTTTTGAGAGAGAGCAAGCAGGGGAGGGGCAGAGAAAGAGAGGGAGACAGAGAGAATCCCAAGCGGGCTCCCCGCTGTCAGCGCAGAGCCTGATGCGGGGCTTGAACCCACGGATCGTGAGATCATGACCTGAGCTGAAATCAAGAGTTGGACACTTAACTGACTGAGCCACCCGTTCTGTTTTTAGATTGGTATGCATCCAGTGTAAGAAGGGCGTGGGGGGGTAATGTGTCATGCCCCCAAAAGAGAGTATGGGGATCTGGAAAACTTAAACAATTTGTAAGCCTAGTCTAACATCAAAACTCAAACATGGCACACTAGCCATCTAATGATGCATGGCCCCCAAACTTCTATCAGCTTGAAACAGCACACATTATCTCATGTGGTTTCTGTGGCTCAGGACACTGGGGGTGGCTTCGCTGGGTGGTTCTGTCTCCGTCTCTCATGAGGTCAGGGTGTTGGCCTGGGTGCACTGAAGACTTGGTCAGCACTGGGGCTCTGTTCCATGTTGGCTGACTCACATGGCTGCTGGGTTAGAGCTGGCGCTTGGAGAAGGGCCTCAGTTTCTCCTATGCTTCTACATACGGTTGCTTAGTGTCAGGACGTGGCCGCTGGTTTCGCCCAGAGCTAGTGATCCGAGAAGAGGGGGAAGGAGAAGGGCACAGCATCTTCTGGGACCACACCTCAGAAGTTATGTGCCATTAGTCTTGTACATTCTCCTCCATTAGAAGCAAGTCCCTAAGTACAGGCCACCCTCCAGAGGAGGGGAATTCACTGCACCTTTTGAAGGGAGGAGTATCTGAGAATGTGTGAGTCAAAGTTCATCACCACCCAGTGCTCACTGCAGCACTGTTGTCTAGTTTCAGAAATTTCTAGAAATTTTCAGGAATGCCTCTTAGGCATTCTTTCTCTCCAGAGGTTTATGGATTTTTTTTTTCCTTAGTAGCTTCTTTTTAATTTTAAAGGATTTTGGTGATGCAGCATTCTCCATTCCCTTTTATGTACTTGCTCCTGTTTCCACAGGGCCACAACTTCCTATCCCAATTCCTATGCTTACCCACCCCCCTGAATCATAGATTCACCAATACAGTCCTCCTAAAGGTCTGTTGGGACTAATACCATCATGATCTACATCCCTCTGTGCATCAGTGACCATACTATGAACAATAGCTGACATTTACACGGAAATTACTATATACCAGCCGCTGTTTGAAGGGCTCTACGAGTGCCAGAATGTGCCACGTACACCAGGTCCTCGCTCATGACTCAGGTCTCCTTTCCTAACCTAACTTACGCTCCCACCCCCTCGACTCCCATGGCGGAGCCCTGGCCCGTCCCTGGCAACATCCCCAGTATCTTCAGTGTCTTCCCTTGAATGTGTCCTTTGCCTTGTGCTCACACGGAGACCTGGCTCCTGGATGGGTGCAGCTTCTGTGGCCTTATTCTACGGCAGGCATTTCCTCTCTTGCTTCCTTTGTATGTTTGGGCCGGGAGATGTGCTAGCTCTTTCCTCCCACACGGCTGCTTCCAGTCTGTTTTCCCTCCTTCCTTAAACACCTCGCAGATTTGAAGCTCCTGCTATCAGACTGTACTGCCCTGGCCCCTCTTTGTGATAGTACATCATAGACATCTCTGCTTACTCTTTTCCATTCTTTGAATGTTTTGACCTCCTAGATTACTCGCTCTGCTGCTATAATTCATGGTGATTATGATAACAACAAACAGATTAGCCATCCAAAACTCTGGCCCCTCGGTTTTTGTCTTAGCTTCCAAAGTTGTTTGTTGTTGTTGTTTTTTCTTTCCACTATACCTCGATCGTCTACTTCTGTGGTCCCATGCTAGATCTTTCCGTTATTAAGAACTACATCTCCTCTGTAATGTCTGTATCCAGCACCGCCTCCCTCTCCACCTCTCTTTCTAGTACTTCAGGGAACAAATCTTCAGCCCAAGTAGGACTTGGGTTCTGTTTGTGGTTATAAGAAATATGTGTTTGTGGTCTTCGTCTTGTTTCTGGCACAGAGCTCTCCAAGTCACAGGAATTTCCTGTAATCAGACCCATCAAGATGTCTTTTGCGAATGAGGTGACTTTTGGAAACCACCTAAAGATGGGGGCTGGCTGCCCGCAAAGCCAACCGTGTGATTATAGGGTTGGAGCTTCCAACCTCAGCCCTGACCTCTGGGGAGCAGAAGGGGACTGGACGTTGAATCAGTTACCCATGGCCGACAGTTCAATCAATCATGCCTACGTAATGAAGCTACCATAAAAACCCAAATGGACAGCGTTCTGAGAACTTCCAGATCCGGGAACACATGGAGGTCTAGGGAGAGTGGCGTACCCGGAGAGGGCAAGGAACATAGAGGCTCAGTGCCCTTCCCCTCACACCTTGCCCCATGCGTCTCTTCCGTCCGTTAGCTAGTAAGTAATCTGTTTTCTTGAGTTCTGCGATCGGCCCTGGCAAATTAGACCTGAGAAAGGGCTGGTGGGACCCTCTTACTTTAGCCAGTTTGGTCAGAGGCTGGACTTGTGACTGGCATCTTAAGTGGGGCGTGGCAGTCGTGTGGGACTGAGCCGCCAACCTGTGGGATCTGATGCCGTCTCTGGGCAGATAGTGTCAGGACCGGGTTGGGGGATAGCCAGCTGGTGTCAGAGAACTGCTTGGTGGTGTGAGGAAAAACCCGCACTTTGTAATTCGGAGCAGACATGCAGGTTCGTTGATCACAACCCTGGCCATCCCTCTCTGGTCCTGACTGCTGACCTGCCAAGATTCCGTGGTCCCCCTCTCCAGCCACTCTCTTGTGTAGTCTCAGCCCCTTGTTTCTTTCTTCATTGCACTTACGGGTGCAATGTGAAATCCACTTTCCAGCACTTTGTATCTAATCCAGGCAGCAGAACTGGCTGGAGAAAAATACAACCTCTCTGAGTCATCTCTGTTGATGTGGGCTGAAGGGTTGCTAGGCAACGTCACCGTATTTTCATAGTCCAGACTCTCCTGCGCGTTAGAGTCTCTTGGGCAGGTTTTTAAAGAATCCTGATGTCAGGCCATGCCCCCAGACTGATTAAGCCACAGTCCCAAGGGGTGGACCCAGACACCAGCGTGCTGGTTTCTAAAGCCCCCTGGTGATTCCGAGGTGTGGCCACGTCCAGGGACTGCTGCCCCAGTGCCTTTGCTCCTCTACTCCTTGCATAACTACATTTCATCCACTATGCTCTTCCTCTGACATGCCCAGCACGGTTCCACTGCAATGTCTGTGAAAGGATTCTCTTCCTTCTAGAACTCTCTTTCCCCAGAAAGTTGCCTGCTTGGCTTCCTCATTCCTTCATGTTTCTGCGGTAAATGTCTGTTAGTAATACCTTTCTGAGCTATGCCTTATAAAATAGGACCCTGTACCCACCTTAGCACTTCCTAGCCCCCTTGACTGCCTTTTCCTTAGCATTTGTTAGCATCTAATGCATTCTGTATTTATTTGTTAATCATTTGTTACCACCTGCCAGAAAAACAGCAGGGACTTTGTGCATTTTGTTCATTTTCCATAACAGAATATGCACAGTAAATTTATTTTACCAGCAGATCAATCGGTGCTCCATACCAATTTTTTTTTATTTAAAGCTTTTTTTTTCCATATTTGTTTATTTTTGAGCGCACAAGCCAGGCAGAGGCAGAGAGAGACGGGGACAGAGGATCTGAGGCGGGTCTGCACCGACAGCAGCGAGCCCGAGGCGAGGCTTGAACTCGCAAACCATGAGATCATGACCTGAGCCGGAGTGGGATGTTTCACCACCCAGGCGCCCCACCACACATATTTCTTGGGCAGCAAAAACGTCTCAGGAGTTTATTGTGTGCAAGACAACTGTTCTTTGATGCAGTAAATGCATTTGTAAACCTGACCAGAATGGTTGCGGTGGGGCTTGGGTTGGGGGTCGGGCCCCTGGATGCCTTGAGGGCCGGTTCCTACCGTAAAGGGCGAGGCTCGCCGGGGCGGTGGGGAGAGCAGCAGGGAACAAATAGGAAACAGCACCATGCGGAGCGCACAGGCTTGTGTTTTCAGCAACCAGAAGAGAATCAGGACGGGAACTTTGACTTCAGCTCAAAGCCCAGTGGGACTTAGCTGGTGATCAGAGAGTGACCAGTCCTGTCACCACAACACAGACCACGAACGGCTCTGGTGGACGTTGGGGAGGAGGGAGTGTCTAGAGGCCACAGAGGTGAAGACTCAGCCTATTACAATTGGTTTGAGTACCCGGGGGGTTTCTTTGCAAAGTTTGGTGGCTGGGAAAGTACGGATTCCACCTGCGCTCCTAGAAAGACCGAAGACACAAAAGGAAAGAGAACTTACAGACTAGTAGCAGGTTACGTTTTCTTAAGCGGTGGACAGGTCATGTAGAGCTTAATTTTTTTCTATTAAGTATAATCGTAACAAAAGATCAAAAATGAGTCTGGGGGTGGGGGGGGGGTGCCTGCGTGGCTCAGTCAATTGAGCGACTGACTTCGGCTCAGGTCATGATCTCGTGGTTTGTGAGTTCAAGCCCCGTGTCGGGCTCTGTGCTGACAGCTCAGAGCCTCGAGCCTGCTTCAGATTCTGTGTCTCCCTCTCTCTCTAACACTCCACTGCTCACACACACACACACTCTCTCTCTCTCTCTCTCAAATATAAATAAACATTAAAAATTAAAAAAAAAAGGAGTCTTGGGGCACCTGGGTCGGTTGAGCGTCCGACTTCGGCTCAGGTCATGATCTCATGGTTCCTGAGTCCAAACCCTGCACCAGGCGCACAGCTGTCATCGTGGAGCCCGCTTCAGATCCTCTGTCCTCCTCTCTCTCTCCGACTCTTCCACGCTCATTCTCTCTCTCCCTCCCCCCCCTCAAAAATATTTTTAAAAAGAGTCTCTAGTCAACATTGTTCAACTTTGCTCAAATGATCCTGTTTGAGTCATAAACACAGGAGTGTCTTAGGCATAGATTGTCAGCATGCAAAGTAGTAGATCTGAATCAATTCACAAATCTCTAGGGACAATGAATGGCACATTTCCTTTTTTAAATGAAGCTTGGCACAAGTTCCCAGCCATCAGATCCCATGCAAAGTGGCACTGTTGAGTCCCTTCTCTCCACTGGACTGGACTGGGACTGTTTCTGAGGCAGTTCAGAGAGCCGTGGACGGGCTGAACTTTGGACAGTGACAAAGAGGTTTCATGTCTACATCTGCAGGTACGTCTGACGCTGCTCCCCTTTAGTGCCAGCTTGGTCTTGGGGACCCCTATTGGTTAGGGTTGTAGGTAGAAATTATCCTAAAGTCTTTTACTTACCCGTGATCACATTTTTTTTTTTAATGTGTTGATGAAAAGCCCCCAGTAAGAAAGATCCAAGTTGTGTTAGGTTGTTTGTATTTTCGACATACAGAGCTGATCGTTTCTTAGGTCAATGAGACGAGGCTGTACAACTTCTTTTATGGTCCAGTGACGTTGTGAGCACAGAGCGCTGAAAGAGCCGGGACCTTAAGTTTATAGAGAGGGGCACACGCTTGGCTCAGTCAATTAAGCATCCAACTCTTGATTTCGACTCAGGTCAGATCTCATGGTTTGTGGGTTCAAGCCCTGTGTCGGGCTCTGTGCTGACAACGTGGAGCCTGCTTGGAATTCTCTTTCTCCTTCTGTCTGCCCCTTCCTGACTCACGTGTGCTTGCTCTCTCTCTCAATTAACAAACTTTAAAAAATAAAAGCAAATAGGGTGTCCGGGTGGCTCAGTCGGTTGAGCGTCCGACTTTGGCTCAGGTCATGATCTCACCATTTGTGAGTTCAAGCCCCGTGTCAGGCTCTGTGCTGACAGCTTGGAGCCTGGAGCCTTCTTTGGATTCTGTGTCTCCCTCTCTCTCTCTCTTTCTGCCCCTCCCTTGCTCCCACTCTGTCTCTCTCAAAAATAAACATTAGGGGCGCCTGGGTGGTGCAGTCGGTTAAGCGTCCGACTTCAGCCAGGTCACGATCTCGCGGTCCGTGAGTTCGAGCCCCGCGTCAGGCTCTGGGCTGATGGCTCAGAGCCTGGAGCCTGTTTCTGATTCTGTGTCTCCCTCTCACTCTGCCCCTCCCCCGTTCATGCTCTGTCTCTCTCTGTCCCCAAAATAAATAAAACGTTAAAAAAAATTAAAAAAAATAAACATTAAAAAATAAAATAAATGTATAGAGGTCCTGTGTCTTAACAGAAAGTTCTGTTAGCATTTCTGAGATAGTCACAGGTTCTTCGGGGGCTATTTGTCCACAAATCTCCCGTAGAATATTCTTTCATTAAATACCTAACTTACCTGAGTTAAGTTCCTCTCGAGATGGAATCGTCAACTGGGGAGCATGTAAGACCTCCGTTCATTTTCTGTATACAAATATGTTATACGTTACGTCTAGAAAACCAAATTTTTCATTAAAATCACAAGTGAGCACATCGCCCGTCTGGTAATCTAATGCATTACTCTCAACAAAAGGGAAGGCAGCTGGGAAGGAAACCCTTCATGTCCCCTGACCTGCTTTTTGTCCTTCCAGCAAGCAACAAAGAAAGGATGCCCTTAGGTATTCTAATTTCAAAATATGAAACTGGTTCTTTTCATAAGAGTTTAGTCTCCAGGGGTATTCACACAACTGTTTCCCCCTCCGAGGTCTATTTCTGGGGTGCTGTGTATGAGGAACGTGCAGATTTCCATGCCACCAGCCCTTTCAGCCTGCCATTGCCTCTCGGGGTTGGCGGAGTTGAGCCCCCTTGGAGCTGTGCCCCCCACTTCTTCCCTGAAAGCCACCATCTCCCTCATTACCGCTCATGGACCAACCATCCCCCATCCCCGTGGCCCTGGTGGGCTCCATGTTTGAAACACAAAGATTTCTAGTTCAGAGAATTATGCAGAAGGCAGTGTTCACCTCTCTCCTGCTTCACAGAGCTTCTTTTTTTGGAGTGATGGGGGCGTGGGGGGTGACAGAGAGTAGGTATGTTGGTGTCCGTGAGGAAGGGAGAAGATGTCTTCTTTCTTCCCCGGTAAAGCTATAGCAGAAGAAAGAAAACACTCCATCCTTTCCCAAATAAATCAAAAATCAAAATAGCATTTTGAACTATTCGCCCTGAGCAGCCCGGACCTCAATGACGCAAGTCCATTGCAGGCTCACGAGCGGTGAGCGCATCTACTGAACAGGTGTGAAAGGCTGGGTGACCAGAATGGAGCCCGTGGGCTGTTGACCTCCAGCCTTCTCACGCGGACACTGTAGTTCGAATATCGCAGGCTGCCGTGATTCATTCCTAAGATTGTCTTTTCTAATTTCTTTCCACCCTTCAGATTTCTTTCTACTTTTAATCATTGTGTTGAGTTTCCTGCAGCTGCCCTAACAAATTATCTCAAGCGTGGTGACTTAAATGTATTCTTTTACAGTTCTGGAGGCCAGAAGTCAGAAGTCCGGGTCTCCCCAGGGTTAGCTCGTTTCATGCGTGTCCCCTAGCTGCTGGGGGCTCGGTGGCTGCCGGCCAGTGGTCCTCAGTGTTCGTTGGCTGCCTTGGTCCCCACCTCAACTTCCTCTTCCTTGTTTTCCTCGTTTATAAAGTGTACTTATCGTTGGAATTAAGGACCACCCTGATCGGGATGATCTCTTCTCAGGGACCTTCGTTACAGCTGCAAAGACTTTTTTCCCGAATAAAGTTACAGGTACAGGTTCCTAGTGGACATATCTTTTGGGGGATGCCAGTTAACCTACAACTGACTTGGCTGTTTCAGTTTTTGTGCTCTTTCCTTCCGAACTGACTGTATAAACCTTTCTGTGCTATCTCTCGATCTAAGTAGGTGTCCCTAGGATAGAACAACTCTTTATAGTTAATGGACTAGAAGTCAGGGACTTGGAGTTTGATTTTGAATTTTTCTGCCACTCTCCAACCACGTGAACTTGGGTGAATGCGATCCCTCTGAAGCTTACCTTTTTTATGGTGGTTGCAAATATAGAAACCAATTAGGCCTAGCTTAAAGAAAAGACCATTGTAAGTGCCAGCACCATCCCACAAAACTCAAGGGCAAGAATGTCGCCAGACCTTGGGAAGAAATTAGGCCATGGGACTGAAATGTCAGCATTCTGTCTCATGTTGGGGGCCTGTTCCTTTGTACAAACTATGTGATTCTTTTTCCCCACATGGCTATTTTTCTGACCCGAGCTCTCCAACTTCATGTTCGGTCTCTACTGTTTGTTTTCTTCTCTCCTGTCTCCACTTGTGCACGTTGCTGTCTTCCTGTCTAGGAATCAGTTCTAGATTCCTGATTGAGGGAATAAGACTGATGCCATCGAGATCTTTCCTGATGCAACCAATTTTTTTAAATGTTTTTATTTATTTTTGAGACAGAGCATAAGCAGGGGAGGGGCAGAGAGAGAGGAGACACAGGATCTGAAGCAGGCTCCAGGCTCTGAGCTGCCAGCACAGAGCCCGACGTGGGGCTCGAACTCACGGACTGTGAGTTGACGACCTGAGCCGAAGTCGGATGCTCAACCGACTGAGCCACCCAGGCGCCCCTCAACCAATTTTTGACCAGAGAGGGTGTCATATACTACAGAGATGGGTTTTGAGGGTCAGACCATATAGGTTGGGGAGGCAGGCAGTTCCGCGGAAGAATTTTTCTATAAGATGCAGTTAACAGTTCCTGCTGTGCTCATTTCCTCTGTGTTTGAAGATCAGAGTGGACAGTGTGCCTACGAACACGCTGCAAATGATATACTGAACACTTGGACAGATTGTTTTAAAGTTTCTAGCCCTGGATTTGGATTCTGGGCAAGTCGCAGACTTGATTTTTGCTTTCGATGAGAAAAAGACGAGGATTGCATCCAGTTGTGAGGTTTGGGTAAAGATTTTTCCATGAGGTCCTTGCCGTGGCTCCCGAGCTTCCACTGTTTCCACAATGGCAGCAAACCCCGATTTCAGAAATAGGAATGAAGTTGCAGGAGGGGGGAAGAGAGTGGAGCTACCAGGTCTAAGTGGGCGAGGTCTTACACGGAGGCATCTCTTCAGCGTTTTCTAGAAGGCAGTGGCGAGAGTGCGAACTGGGCTCGCGTCCTCGTACACAGAAAACATTGAGCTCTTTGTGGATCCATTTCTCAGCCACTTAGCATGGGGTTATTTTGGACAGGTCCTGTAAAGCAGGGTGAGCACTCGACGAGAGAAATAACTACCAGCCCTAGAATAAAGCAAAGGTTTTTCAGTTTCTTGGGAATCCACAATTCAGTGTCGGTGTTGGGAGGAAGCAGGTTTGTCCTTCAGCAGGTGGATCAAAGAGGTTGGGTGTGTTTTGCCAAGAAGCCGTCAGTTGGGATTGTTGTTGCTTCTCTTCTTATTTCCAACCGGGCTGGAGTAGCAGTGGTGTCTACTCCTCCCAGCTTTGGAGCCCCCCTGCACCAGGAACAGCCACCAGCGCTGACATGGGCACAGAGGGAAGCCTGGAGTAAGCTCCTCGGGGCGCTGTACTCTGGGCCTTACGAAGCCAGGTTCCTACACTTACGATCTAGCTTTCCCTCATTGTACTATTTTATTAAAAAAGATCATTGGCTCCAATTCCTGGAATAGACCTGGTAGAGAAAGCCAAGAAAGAGGTCATCTTAAGGCTTTAAGTCGGGCCTTCAAGTTAGATTGGCTGAGGGACGTTGTGGGCAGTGCATGTGAGCTGGCCTAAGTCATCCAAACTAGGGCACTGCACTCTGTTTGGGGACAAGTATGCATTTTCCTAGTGTCACCCATGCAAAATATGGCCTATTAGGAATCTACAAGAATGGGCTCCATTAAGAATTCTTAGAACGCCCTATTAACAGGAGACAGCTGGTCGAAGATTTGGGGTGCTGGCTATCTTTCTACCATCGCTGCCGAAACCAGGCACATGAGCAGGTGCTCACGAGGTGATGAATGAACAAACACTTTACTGAACACGTCCTTTTTCAGTGTGGCACGGAGATTCATTAGTCTTACTTTATGAAGCATCAGCAGTTTCTGATTCGTACTCTGTGAAAATGGCAGTGTTCCCTGGAGGCAGAAATGCATAATTTTTTCTTGGCAGTTGAGAACACCATTACATTGCTTGTATTCAGTTACAAATGGAGAGATTAGTATTGGCCATGAGAACACAGTCTTCCCCAGAGAGAGGGTCATGGGCAAAGAAAGGAAAATAAAGAGATTTGGAGGAATCCAGGTCAAAATGCCTTGGTGTTTTTGGTATGATTATACCAAAAGGATTGGTATACCGGAAGGATTATATGATTGATTCTGCGATGATGTACAAGACACCAGGTCATGAGCTAAGAACACAGTGAACAGGGCCAAGGTTGATTTGGAAAATGCACCCTGGCGGACGTGGGAGAAAGTGAAAACCACTCCATGTTCGCACTTCTGTTGCACGGATCTGTGCTCTATTCAGGTCTCTATTCACGTGCGTCTTCTCAGAGAAGCCTTAATGGCCCAGCCCGTTAATAATGCCTCTGTTACTCACTATACCCTTGCCGTATATTATTTCTTTGGAGGTCACGGTTAACGTATTTTTTATTATGCTTCTCGCTACCAAGAAGTGAATCTCCTGAAAAAAGTAACCCTTGGTCTTACCTGGGTCCTCCAGGAAAGAACCTGAATTGGAGATGGGGGGGGGGGGGCAAAAGATTTACCATCGAGAAACACGTGTGGAAAATGGGGGAGAGTAAGGACAGGGGAGGGCGGTCGTCAGACCACGGTATGTATTTGACAAGATCTCCGCCAGCCCAACAGGCAACACAGGAGGAAATACTGCTTGTTAAAGGGATCCCTTCGTGGGAATGGCCCTGCCGCTGTGCTAGCTGTTAGCCTGGGGACCCCACAGGAGTGTGACCTTGACATCAAAGCCCAGGTGGCTCTTACACATGGGTAACGAACCCTTTCCTGGAAGGGGAATCGGAGCGCTGTGTCTCCGTGTCTGCCCCGGTCCACCTCTTAGCTTGCACCCATCATTCTCTGCCTACGTTTTGGAGATAGCACGTTGAGGCTCCTTTTGTACCTCTTACTGAAGGGAAACCTACAAGGTGGAGGGTGGTGGGGAAATTACAGCCTTCATCGTCACAGTTACTCTCGGGGTCACAACCGATACTAGTAATTTCTTTCCTCCGCTATCACTTCTAAGTTCTCCCTCTCCTCAGCTGTCAGCTCTAAAGGTCTCGGCGGTTGACTTGCGGTGTTCCCAAACCGCCACACTTCAGGCGTCCCAGAGAGCCCCTGGTGATCCCATCCTTCACAGTTTGGGCTGCCGTCCGAGTCCGCTCGTGATCACAGCCAGGCAGGGGCGTACCCGGAGCTGTCCAAGTGGATCACAGTCCCACACATACTCCGCCCTGGCCGCGCTGCGTAAAAAACATTCCCACCTCTTCCTGCTGATCAGGGTTCCTTTGCCCTACCAGGGTGAGGGCTCGAGTGGCCCCAGGTGACAGTCATGGGTTGTGATTCAGTGGCACCCTTGCTGTGTCTCTGCAGAACGCGCCCTTCTCGAGGACCGGGACCTCCGACCCTGCACAGCCCGGAATAAAACAGATGGTAAACACACATTCTTCCAGATGTCTCCGGAATGACTGTAGGGAGGCTTTCTCCTACTTTTGCTCCTTGCTCTTGGACCTTGTGTCCTTCCTCCTGGGGACACAGTGCCATAGAGAAGTGTGATTTGCTGTGCGTGCTGTGTTCTGGAGGAAAGTACTGTGTCCTTGCAGAGTATTATTTCTGAGCTGGTACTTCAGCCACACCTTTGGCAGGCCCTAGTCTCTGTCACTAGTCATGCTTCTGAATCGTACAGTATGTGATGCCACGGTCATGGGCCCACAGCTGTACCGCCCTCACCGTGAGGAAGGTCCAGTAGTTGGATGTTTAATGGTTCCAAGCCAACCCACTCTAGTTTCTAGTACTTGTGAAGTTTCTAGTACGAGTTTCTAGTACTTGTGAAACCACCGCTCGCCCACCCCTGTCACTGGCTCAGGTTGAGGGTCTGCAGGCAGGACAAGCAAACCCTTACCCAGAGGAAGCTTCTATTCTTGCGAGGCTGACTCCAGGCCCTCCAGGAGGGAAGGAGCCTAGTATAATCCACTTGATACGAGATAGCTGGTGTGCCTCTTTGAGAAATGGTGCCATACTGGGGGCTTGCTACAGGTCCCCATTTGGCAGTTGGGCGATCAGAGGGGGCAGTGATGATAAGAAGGCTCAGTCACTGGCAGTGCACATTGTAGGGCTCACGTGGGACGTCTCCCTCAGCCACAGCGGTGGGTGTAGCTGTGGCCCTCAAGCCAGGACTTGGGAGTAGCCACTGATGAAGTTAGGCCAATATCAACTGACCCAGTCATTTTGTCTCCTTGCTTGTTTGGTGGTTGATGGCTCGGGGTGGGCCTAAATGGGTGATGCAAAGATCTTTACACTTAGTGCCCGCTCCCAAGCATCCCACCCATCTATGCGGCTCTACCCCTGGCTTTTCTCTCCAATCTTTTCCTTTCAGGCACCTGACCAACCCGCCGAGCTATTGGCTATGCTCACGAGGCCATATATATTCTAACGTTGAGACATTTTGCATTTAGCATGGTCACCGACCAGATACCCCATTCCAAGCTCTGCCAGCTGGGAAAGTTTTCCTTCTTCACTGTCTTTGAGAGCCACCCCTGACTGGTGCTCTAATGCAGTCACCATGGATTTTTTACCTGCACCGATGTACTGAGCCAAACCATCCATAAACCAAGCTTGGGCTTTTTCTCCCTCTTAGTTGGCTATACGGAACCCCCTGCCCCTGCCCCGCCAACCCTGTCCTGCAGGACCACTGCGGTGATTTGAGAAAGTCGGGTGCTGAGCAACCCTGGTGACATTGGGGTCTAGGTGACATGCTTTTGCAGCTTGCTTGTGCCTTGTGCCCCCGCTCCGTCCCAGACTGATTGGATCTCATAATGGATTATTACCGGGCCTACTTGACTTTGTGACTTTGAGGGTCAAACGGGATGAAGGACAACATGTGAGGGAAATTTCTAGGGGACATGGTCCCTTGGTGTCTTACTGCCAAAGACTTACTCTCAGCTAGAGCTCAGCAGCCCTGGGAGCTGATTTTCTACAAATGTATATAATTCTCTGCTCTAGATGATCTCACCTCGCTCCAGAACCTGAGATCTGTGTTGTGATCCTCCCCCTGGAGTTCGCTATAAACTATGCGCTGCATTTTTTCTTCCCCTGACCGACCCAATACAACGAGGTCTGCCAAATTGTATGGCCCAAGTGGCGGGGCTGATCGTGCCCAACCAGGATCCGCTGCGGTGCCCTTTCCTACTCTAAGCCCTGCTCAGAGTTGGAAGCTTCTCGTGTAATATTGAGGGCCAGAGAATTTTGCTGGGGGAAGGTGTATATTGCCTCCAGAACCCAAAGGGATGTATCAGATGCCAATGCTTCCTAGTTCGTGGTAAGGGATAAAAGATACAGCACTTTGTTGTTCACTTTGGAGGCGATGTCCTAGCATACCTCTGACCACTGGACCTCTAAAACTGGTGTTGCAGATTTCTCAGCGTTCAGGACTTCTCACTCTTGGAAGAGCATGTGTCGTACCGAGCCGTGCGGTACACTAGCCATCTTGAATTCACCCCGTCTGATCAGTGTGATACCACTGACGTGATGGGTCAGCGTGGTGTTCTGTGGGAATGGCTTATGGAATCATTGGGAGAAAAGAACGGAATCTAGCGTGACATTAGAGAATAACCTGTGCGTTCACGCTGCAGAATTGAGCCATCAAGGAAACTCCTATTTCCTTTCATCATCGGGACAGATGACTCCGGAACCTATAGCATCAGTGGGAATCTACAACATTCAGAAGTCCACGGAATTAGGTGCTGCCCCTGTTGCCAGTGCCTCCAGAGCCACATGGTATCTGCTCAGGTGTGGCCCAGCAGCACGGGTGCCCAGGAACCTGCTTCCCGAGGTCCGCGAGTGAAGACTGGATAATGGCACCTCTCTAATTCTGCTGAAAAATCTGTGCCTGTGCCAGAAGAAAGGGCGAAAATGGCCAATGTGCTGTCTCTGCCTCACTTCCGGGCCCTGGATCTTATACATGTAGATCCGATGGGCTGAATACAAATCATACTGAGAAAGTTTCAGAGTCAAGGAAATGCAGTAGCTTTCTACCCTTTCAGGAAGGCAAAGGGATGAACTAGATGTTGGGCACCAGTCGGCCATGTCCGTCTCCAGAACGATCCGTAGATGTTTTCTTTGAGAGGATTAGATGTAAGGGAAGGGCCCGTTCCAACAGGTGCGTACACTAATGCTCAATAATTGTTGGGTCTGCTTGCTTAAGCCACATATTCATAATTTAAGAAGAATAAATTTCCAGAACCCAGTACTGTCCAATTAATATTCCACATGTGGATTAACTGTCAGTTTATCCATGGATCCAGTTGGGAATTACATCTACTTGCCCGTGATCGTAACCGCATGGGACTCACACCTGAAATCAGTACTGTCCAGGACAAGTGGCCCCCAGCCACGTGTGGCTGTTGAGCACTCGAAATGTGGCCAGTCCGGATTGAGTGATGTCAACAGCTGAGCGTAAAAAATGTAGAATACCTCAACTTTTTGTGCTGATTACACGGTGACATGACAGTATAGGGAGGTTGGGTGAAATACGAGACATCATTAAATTAAGCCTTTATTTTTACAATTTTTAATTTGGCTATTAGAACAATTAAAACTACATATGTGGCTCGCATTCTGTTTCCTTTGGACAGCTCTGTCTTATAAAGAACCTAAAATTCTCCACGGAGCAAGCTAGGCAGTTCCCTTCCAGGGGTGTTCTGTGGGAAGGACTGAGACGTGCTCCTTGAACTTGGCCTTCCGAGTGTGTGTCCTCCCCGCCCCCCTTGGGGGAGGGTCCTCCTACCACACTTGAGTTCTGTCTCTCTGGTCTTCATCTGCCATACAACAGTACGGATGAGGTAATTTTTTTTTTAAAACTTCATTAAAAATATTATGAGAAACCATAAAGAAACAGGACTGTGTCTGACTCCGATATTAGCTCTTTCTCCCCTATTCCCACTGCTCTCCAAGTTACGATTCCCTGGAACATTGTGTTCTCCCTGTACGAACTTGAACACAGAACTCAGCAGTTCTTCAGCTCTACAAAACAATGCAGGAAAACATAGGGGGCAATACAAACGGCATTCTTGCGAATCTCTTAGGGGAAACGGAGGGAGGGCTTGGAATTGCACACTCAAAGCAAACAACGTACCTACTCCCATTAGACATTTTTAATCTTTTCCTGACTCCCTTCTCTGCCACTCAGCCTGTGAGGGCTCCCTCTCCCTCCCGCCCCTTTGCCCTCTCCTCCCCGTCTTCCCACCTCCTGCCCTTTCTCCCTCTCCAGGCCTCTCCCTTGCTAGAATCTCTCTAACAAGGAACCATTATTAGGTGGAACCATTTAATTGCTGTACTGTGTTACTTGAGCATTTCCTTAGGGTCTCATGCTCCAAAGAAAGTAATTTCTTTTGAATAAATACAGCGTCTCCCTAAGAGGAATTTTGGGGAATATGATTTTCTTCATTTCATTACACAGAATAAATTGGGTGAGTTTTAAAAGTAAAGGGTTTCAACGTTGAGAAATTTGGTAAATAGAATAAAGAGCTTTACCAAGTCCCAAGTCTCCTTAGTGTAAGATAGCCTCTCTCTAACCACATCTGGGCTGAGAAAGGCTGCCTGCAGCTCGAACCTTTCTTTGTAGATCGTTGTTTCGGCGAGACCAGGGCCAGTCGGTTGACGTTATCAGCAGCCGTCCATCAGCTCAAGGACAAAGGCCAGCTTGTCTTTTGAACTGAAATTGTCCCTGGGATCCTTAATAATCTTTCTCTGAGAACAGGTTTCTTGATTTTGGATCAAAAATAGATTCCTTGTGGAGTGGTGGTCTATGAGCCGCCCCCCGCCCAACTCTGGTCTGTGATCGAGTCCTTATTGGCTCATGATCAACTCTCCCCAGCTTTATTGAGGCTGGAGCCCATTAGAAAAATAATAATGAGGGCCACCTGGGTGGCTCAGTTGGTTGCGTGTCCGGCTTTGGCTCAGGTCGTGATCTCCTGGTTTCTGAGTCCGAGCCCCACGCGGGGCTCTCTGCTGTCAGCACAGAGCCCCTTTTGGGTCCTCTGTCCCCCTCCCTGTCTTTCCCCTGCTCATGCTCCCTCTCTCAGAGATAAACCTTTAAAAAACAATATTAGTTTCCATTTATTAGCAAGGTGCAGCTCCAAGTGCTCTCTAGGCGCTTAGTATGTTCTGATTGTCACGACCACACAAGAGGCGGGCATTGTTGTTTCCGTATTGTCCCAGGCAACTGAGGCCGTGAGTGATTAAGGGGCTCCCCACAAACCACACAGCACTGTAATTTCCATCGATGTGTCCTCGGTGTCCGTGTTCTGCAGTGCCCCGAAGTCTCTGGTGGGCATCCTGGAAGCACGGGTTCTTCTAACTAAAGGGGCTGCAGAGATCATTAATCCTATACCCTCATTTGACACATTTGTAAATTGATCGCAGACGTCCCGGTTAGAGCCATTCTGATCCCAAGCAAGAATTGTGTGATAGTATATGACACGTTCAGAGACACCTTGGAGGTAAATTTAGTAACTTGGCTTCCTGAAGCTTTGAAACACCTTGTCCTTAACGACCTTCTAAACGAAGACAGTTGGGCAGTGATTGCATCACGGGAAGGAGGGGAGACAGACAAAGTCGCTGAGCTCAAACGGCAAACTGCTTACTTCGAAGTGTTTTCTAGGACTCTCCCAGAGCAAACTCCTCTCCCCGCGGAAACCTTCCAGATGCTTCTGCCTCGTTATTGCAGATAGGTCTGTGATACTGCACTGACAATGAAGTTAGAGTGTACTCCGCGTTTCGTAGTCTTTATGCTTTTCCTGAGGGCGGTGTGATGCCTGTCTCTACTGTGTCTGAAATAGATCTGCGGAATTGAGCAAAGTTTGCTTAATTACACATTGTTCTTTCCTACGGCCGGAGCGTTCTTTTCTTGTGAGAACGTCTAAGACAGTGGAAAATATTGAGTTGCAATAATAAAAACCAAGGGGACCATCATGTATTCATTTATTAAAAATACTCATCATAGATTATTCTGTGCCGATAACTAGCAAATGTTGTAAATAAGACTTGGAATGCCACAGCTCTCCTGGAATGCATATTCTAAGGAGGGGAGTTTGGTAAGAAACAAGGAATAAATGAATAAAATAAGTGTTCTAAGGACAGGAATACAGATGATAGGGTTTGTGGCAAGGAGCTGCCTTATACTGACGGGGTGGTCGGGACAGTCCGCTCCTTGGAAATGACATTTGGGGTGGAAACCTCTTCTGAGTGACCGCATAGAACCAACCAGGCCATGATACAGGGCGGGGATTGGCACTTTTTTTCCCCCCCGAAGAAGATCAGAGAGTAAATATTCGAGGCTTTGCAACCTGTGTACTCTCCGTCTTAACTCTGCAACTCGGCCATTGTAGTCTGAAAGCAGGAGTAGGGAAAAGAAATGGGTGTGGTCGTGTTCCAATAAAACTTTATTTGTAATAACAGGCAGGGGCAGAGGACCTGAATTTGGCCCGCAGACCATGATTTGCCATTCTCTGATCCAGGGGAAGGAGCATTTGCAGGCAGGCGGATAGCAAGTTGAGAGACCCAAACCTGGATTCAGGCTTTGTATTCTTGGAACGGGAGGGAGGTGTGTGGCTGCGGAATGGTGAGTGGGAGGGAGAATTAGGGGTCAGAGATACAGGTAACAGGTAGGTCTTTGCAGACCCGAAAAAGACATTGGCCTCTTATTCTAAGTGCAGAGGGAAGCCACAGGATGGTTCGGTCAGGGGACAGTGACACTATCTGCTCTGCATTGTAGACGGTTTCTGGTGTTGGGTGGTGACTATTGCATGGTACAGGAGAGGGCAGCAAGGAGGTGTCTTAGGGGCTGGGCTGTTCGAGGAATCCAAGCTAAATACGGTAGTGAAGGCAGGGAGAACTGGGCAGGGGTAGCAGTTTGAATCTCTCTCCACAGTCCCTTAACTACATATGAGCTCTGAGCTTCATTTCCTCCAATAGCTAAGTACAGATAAAATTCCTATTTTATTTGTTAGGACAAAATAAAACCGCGAGTCAAATGTCCAACACCTGGTTGGCTTTCAGTTATATTGGTTCTTTTCCCCATCTTGGTCTATAGATCACATTCTGTCTCCTTTCTCCCGTCCCTTTTCTCCTCCTTACCTCCTTTTTCCATATTTCTTTCTTTCCGTCCACAGATACTTAATGGTGAACTGGATTAAGTACTTGGTACTTAATCACGCTGGCAGACACAGAGGTATCTTGTTTTTAAACATGTGCTGGCTTGGGTTGTTGGGTGCCCCCAAAAGCGAAACTTACTCTGGTCTCTTTTGTTTTTCTCTGTTATTTCCTTGATAAGACAAGCTGCCACTTTAAAAGTTCCAGCTATTTGTATAGATAATTAGAGACCATGTCACCTTGGGGAAGATCTCATTTGTTCTGGGAAGAATCACTTAAAGAATCCCAGTGATTATGAAAATATATTGGAAGGTATGTCCTGGGGTGGGAGAAGATACATATACATTTTCGATGGCCTGACACGGACGCCTTAACGTGTGACCCTTGCAAGTATGCAGCCCCAGAGGATTGCTGGGAAGGACAAGATTATTAACATATTCACAGTGATCGAGGTGGTGAGGCAGGGTTCAAGATCCCTCATTGTGTCCCATCACCACGGCCCGGGGTGGGACAGAAGAATCACAGGTCGGACTTTGCTCCAACTCTCCCTGTCTGACACATCTTTTGCATTTGTACTTTCAACGAAATTTAAAATTAAAGCCTATAGTCATCCCACATTTTCCCACTGAGTGATTTACCTTCCCAGGGGAAATATATTTGCAGCCAGCTTTTAATGATCTATCTTTCTGTTGCAGGATGGTATTGAAAAGTATACTAATTTCAAATCGGCTAGCTTGGGCTGGCTAGCTTCGTATTGTTGGACAGGTCCCCTAAAATTTTCTGGACTCTGTTTAGTACTTGATCCTCTCCACGTCTCCTCTAGCTCAGTGACGCCACAACAGGGCCGACCTGCAGACCGGCACTATGACTTTGGAGGTCCAGAGGGGTCAGGGATGAGCAGGGCAAAAGTAAACTCTAACAGAAGCAGTGGTCTGTAGAGAAAATACCCTATAGATCCTTTTTGAAACTAGGTTCTACTCAGAGGACATATTTTCAGAAATCACTTTGGTTGAAGAAGTGTTTGGAATCTGTCAACAGATTTTTAGTCCTCGATCATCGCTATCTGCCCCATACCCAGACCCCACTGTGCACCTTTCCTGAGGATCCGGTCCAGGAGAACACATCAGAAAAGCCTTAAGATAGTATCTTACGGCAATAGGCACATTGATCCGGATGCTTGAGTGTAAGAAAGATAGACGTTCTTTCTTCTTGGGAGGATACCTGTAAATCACCAAAGCCGGGTGAATGTTATGGCAAAAAATGATTGAAGGCAATTAGAATAGGGGCGCCTGGGTGGCTCCGTCGGTTAAGCGTCCAACTTCTGCTCAGGTCATGATCTCACCGTTTGTGAGTGTGAGCCCCGCATCCGGCTCTGTGCTGACAGCTCAGAGCCTGGAATCTGCTTTGGATTCTGTGTGTGTCTCTCTCTCTGCCCCTCCCCTGCTCACCCTCTGTCTCTCTCTCTAAAAAATAAACATTAAAAAAAAAGAAAGTAATTAGAATGAAATTTTTTAAGGGAAAGGAAATAGAGTTATTAGAAGAGAGATTTGGGGTTAATGCACTGAAGGAGAAAGATTAACTCTAGGTTCACATTCATCACCCAGAAAAAATCATTGGACCATTTTTTGTACACATGCGGAGAGGACCTACACATCGTGGGACCCGTGGATGCCACTTTTTTGCATTTAACTGAAATTGGTATTCATATTAAATCTGTTTCATGTGACGATGAGCCAAAATGGATTATTTTAAACATGAGAAGCCACGTTTTCTTACAGATTTCTTTCTTTCTTTCTTTTTTTTTTTTGCGCTGAATAAAATGAGGTGGCAATCCAAATGCTAACTAATTAATGACTGAATGCTAAACTAATTAATGGCTGAGGAAAATAGTGAGCATCTATATGATGGTGTATTTTGAAGCCTTTAATTTAAGTATCATCCTTATGAAGAGTCCCCAGTAGTATAGAGAAAAGCTTCTACTGTATTAAGCGAAAAAGCAACATGTGACTTTTTTATATAAAATATCTCTGTGAAGTAAAAAACCAATGAGAGGAAACGTGCTTTCCAGTTAGTTGGATTTTTACAATCTCTCCTATATTCTTCCTTATATATTTTGATATTTTATTTTTCCAGAATGGGCATTTATTACTTTAGAATTGGGAAACTAGTCTATAGCCATACCACCCTGAACGCACCCGATCTCGTCTGATCTCGGAAGCTAAGCAGGGTCGGGCCTGGTTAGTACTTGGATGGGAAAACTGGGAAACTAAACACTCCTATGAAAACCTTGTGTATAGTCGGTACCATTTCTGAATATACGAGAAATCTGTTGGATCGTTGTGAAAACAAGAGCTGTGGATAGATGCAAATAATCAGAAAGGATCCGGAAGCCGCAGAATGGCTGACGGGAAGGGATGGTCTTTTTTGGAAGGATACAATTGGAAATGATTCTTACAGGGTATCCTATTTTGGGGTGTTGGTGTAGAGTTTCAGAAGGGTTCCCGGACCACAGATACCAGAAGCTTCTTTCCTCTTCTTCAAGAAGAGAGAACACGAGGCAAGTTGGGTAGATGGCGATGCCACTGAGTGTTGGTTAGCGGAGCAAGTGCCCAAAATGACACCAACGGCCAACGACACAAAACACTGCTTACGTGAAAGCTGAAATTAATTTCATGCCTTCAGCAGAGGGGAGCTCTTTGCCCCTTTTCAATTAGCCCCTTTCTGTTTACATAGACACCTCTGCCACCGGGTCTTCTCAGTCACCCACTTGAATGCTACTCATGAATTTTGAGGCCGAGTCCTCAGTTTTCCATTTATCTCTGTGGGACTCTCCTCAGAGAAATCCTTTGCTCTCCCAGCCTGACTCTTCCCCTTGTGTGGATGGCTCCCCATTTCAGTTTCTCAGAGGCTCTCACCTGCATTTCCAACTTTCTGTTGAGTATTTCCACTCGAAGTCTTTAGAAATTTTTTTTAATGTTTATTTATTTTTGAGAGAGAGACAGAGCACGAGCAAGGGAGGGGCAGAGAGAGCGGGAGACACAGAATCCGAAGCAGGTTCCGAGCTCCCGGCTGTCAGCACAGAGCCCGACATGGGGCTCGAACTCACAGACTGTGAGATCGTGACCTGAGCTGAAGTCGGACGCTTAACCGACTGAGCCACCCAGGCGCCCCTTGAAGTTTTTATAATCACCTCAAAGTCTACATTGTGTTCACAACACAACTGCTCCATATTTCATATTCTTTACGAATCCCCTCATGACCGAGAGTGACCAGAGTGATTTTGTACTCCACCCTCTTCCTCAAGCTCCTCCTTGAATCTGGGCCCAGAACGTGGTTTGTCATATTTATATAATGAGTTACATTGTTTCCTCCCCTGATGCTCTCATCATTGTGGTTCAGGTTCCAGTCCTCTCGTTATAAATGACGTTTGGGGAACAGGGAGAAATGTTCTGAATGTGGTATAGGGTCTCCATTATAGACTAGGTTGTGTCTCCACTGGGATTTGGACACGTCAGGGGCAGGCCTCCAGGAATCCACTTACATAAAATACTTTGGTGAAGGGATTCCTACAGGGAGGGAGGGGGCGTGGAGGAGGAGGCTGGAGAGAGGCACGTTTTCTTCCCTGGTGTGGAGTCGGGAAGAGGGGCCGCATGACAGGCCGGCTCTGTGGGCGCTGTTGTGCATACACAAGTCTGCCCCTGCTGTCCGGTAACAGTGATGGAGATTGGGGAAGTTTCTCTACTCTCGAAACTGCAGGGACTCAGTGGCAGGCAGCCTAGGGCCTGTCGCTAAAATACCAGACATAACCAAAGCACATCAAGACAAAATGAAGCCATGCACAGAAGGTGGTGGTGGGTGGTGTGTATAGGGGGTTAGAGCTTAAGAGATGTGTCCTCTTCCTGAATGGGAATGGTCAATATTATACAAATATGGAGAATCGATTTTTTTTTTTAATTTAAGTTCAAGTGAGTCAACATGCAGTGTAGTCTTGGCTTCAGGAGTAGAACCCAGTGATTCATCACTTACATACAACACCCAGCGCTCATCCCAACAAGCGCCCTCCTTAATCCCCATCACCCATCTAGCCCATGCCCCACCCACCTCCCCTCCGGCAACCCTCAGCTTGTTCTCTGTACTTAAGAGTCTCTTCTGGTTTGCCTCCCTCCCTTTTTTTTTTTTTAATTTTTTTAATGTTTATTTATTTTTGAGAGAGACAGAGACAGAATGGAGTGGGTTAGAGGCAGAGATAGAGAGGGAGACACTGAATCCGAAGCAGGTTCCAGGCTCTGAGCTGTCAGCACAGAGCCCGACATGGGGCTCAAACTCACAGACCGTGAGATCATGACCCGAGCCGAAGTCGGATGCCCAACCGACGGAGCCACCCAGCCCCACCTCCCTCTCTGTTTTTATCTTATTTTTCCTTCCCTTCCCCTCTGTTCATCTGTTGTGTTTCTCTAATTCCACGTATGACATCTTTCTCTGAATTATTTCACTGAACATAATACCCTCTAGTTCCATCTACGTTGTTGCAAATGGTGGATTCTATTCTTTTTCATTACCAAGTAGTGTTCCATTATATATACCACATTCACATGCACCCCAGTGTTTATAGGAGTGCCGTCAACAATAGTCAAAGTATGGAAAGAGCTCAAATGTGGAATTGATTTTTGGCAAATTGCCAAAGCAATTCAGTGCAGAAAGGATAATCTTTTCAAAACAGGATGTTGTAATAACTGGATTTCTGGATGGGAAAAAAAGGAACCTTGACCTAAACCCCGTATCTGACACAAAAGGTAAACGTATCCCACATCTGTCTGTGTACAACCTAACACCATGGAACTTTTAGGAGAAAATCTTCCTCAACCGGAGTTAGGCAGCACATTTTCAGATAGGATACAAAAACATAATCGTTAAAGACAAAATTGATAAATTGAACTTCCGAATTGAAAAATCTTGCTTTGTGAAATAACTATAATGCAAAGGAAAAGACAAGCCACGGACCAGCATAAAATATTTGCAAATAATATATCTGCCAGTAGACCTCTATCCAGAATGTGTGAAGAACTCTCAACGCTTAAGATGAGGAGACAGCCCAATTAAAAAAGGCACAATAGTTGCTCACTTTACCAAAAAGATGTAAGGATGATAAAGACGTGAAATGCTGTTCAACCTTGTTAGCCATTAGATAAATATAAAGTAAAATCACTATAACACAACTGCACACCTATCAGGATGGCAGAAATAAAAAATACCAACAATACCAGCAGTTGACGAAGATGAAGAGCCTCAGGGATTTTCCTATTGGGAAAGCATGTCGGTATAGCCACTCTGGAAAACAGTTTGATGGTTTCTTATAAAGTCAAACACACACTCATCCTATGACCTAGCGACTCAATTCCTTGTTATTGCCCCAAAGGAGCAACCACTAGAAAAGCTGTACGAAGGGAGACACTCGAAATACTATGGAAAAATCAAGATGTAATTCTCAAACATGTTCAAATAAACCAAAGGAAGGCATGAAAAAGAGATAAAATAGAAAACGAAATACAGTGGGCTTGAGCCCTGAAATATCAATCATTACTTTAAGCGGTCTAAATAGGTCCTCTTAAAACAGAGATTGGTACGGTGGATTTAATAACAATGACCCAGCTATATACGCTCTACAAAACACTAAATATGGTATTGGCTAGTAGAAAATAAAAGGACGGAAAATAACAATCGAAAGAAAGGAGGAGTGGCTATTTTAATAGCAGATTAAAGTAGACGTCAAAGAAAAGTACTGAGGGTTATAGATTTGGGGAGGAAGACCACAGAAAGTGCCGTTCTCATTACATCAGAAACATTCTCCCAATAGGACTTCCCACTGTTGATGTTAATCTGGGTGACCTGGATAGGGTGGTTTTACAGGTTTCTGAAATAAGTGACTCTTTGTATCCCACCTCCCTACCGTACTCTTTGGAAAGAAATCACCATGTGTGCCTCACTCTTCTTTTTGTTTGTTTGTTTATTTTTGAGAGAGAGCTAGATGCAAGCAGGGGAGGGGCAGAGAGAGAGGGAGAGGAAGAGAATCCCAAGCAGGCTCGGCACCATTGTTAGTGCAGAACTCAGCGCGGGACTCGAACTCACAAACTGCGAGGTCCTCACCTGAGCCAAAATCAAGAGTGGGATGCTTAACCGACTGAGCCACCCAGGCGCCCCTGCAGTTCACTCTTAATGCAGTTATACTCCACCACCTTGAGAGTAGGGTATGTATAGAAACTATTTGGAATTCTTCTCCGCCCAGATTTGTCTGTTTTCCTCCACTTATTTCTATCATATCAGTATGGACTTGAACGTATTTATTTTATCTTTTGGTTTATAATCAGACACTACTTTGTTGCTGAGATTGCTCCCGTGTTGGCCACGGAGACCTTCTGGCATACCCAAACGATTGAGTGGTCTGACCACCTTCTTTCAGGCTCTACAGGTGTTTCAGGCTCCTCTTGAATATTTCCTGTCCTACGGTAGCCACTTACGCAAGATTCCTAGATCCTTCTAATGGAGAATGGTATGAGAAACCAAGATCTGGGTTCCTATGATCCGTTACCACACAGATCATTCCTAGCCCTCGCTTCTTGCTTGTCTGTAACTTCCCACACTCACTCACAATTCTGCCATCTGCCATCCATTTTCTTATGGTGCGATTCCAGGATACCTTTATGGCACTTTAAGAATTGTTAACCTGAACCCCTGTGGGCAGCAAATTTCAAAATTTGAAGACACTGCTTGTGTGTAGGTCCTTTTGTGTTTAGCCTTCGGGGAGTTGACTCCTTTTCAGAGTTATTGAGGTCAGCATTTCCCCCTTCCGCCTTCAGTGGGGTTGTTTTGTGTGTTTGTAATACAGTTAAGACTCTCTTGCTTCAGCCTGCATTCTATTCTGGGATCTCAGTCTCCTGAAATGATTTCTCTTTCATTTGCATACATTAAGGTTCACTCTACTGCAACATGCTATGGGGGTTGACGGATGCATAGTGTCGTAGCCACCGTGATAGTATTCTGTGGAATAGTTTCACAACCCTAAAAAAAATCCCCTGTGCTTCCTCGTTTCAACTTTCTCTCTTTCTCAGGCCCCTGGCAACCACTGATCAGTGATCTGTGTGCAGTCTCTATTGCTTTGCCTTTTACATATGTGTGTGTGTGTGTGTGTGTGTGTGTGTGTGTGTAAATATGTGCGTGTGTGTGTATAATCTTTCTCTCTAGAGTCCAGAAATTCACTTCACCACTACACTCTCAGCAGTTAGCACCAGCTCTAATCCTCTTAACAGAGGGCCAGGCTTGCTTCGGAAGTTCCAAATGCTTTTCTGATTTGTTTTTACGTGGAGAAAAGTGGATTCCAATCTTTCCTAAAATCTTAGCCGGTTCTTCACGAAAACGCCATTACAGCTTGCATTTCTGCCAGAGACGCTCTTCCTCTGGGGTCCCCATTGATTGGCTAGGGTGAGGCCCCAGCGGCCCTTCCAATGGGGGACACGAATTCTCTCTGGAAAAAGGTTCAGGGACAAGGTCTCATTGTATCTGGGAAATCTGAGGCTCTGGGGAGTTCTCTAGCACATCACGATCTGTCCTGTGAATTGCCCCTGGGTGAGGATATACTCTGGATAAACAGAAAGTGCCTGCCGGCTTGTCCAAATTCAGGTTTGGTTTTCACCCCTTGGTCACTTTTAGCCTTGTTTCTACATCGGAGAGCCTCATCCCTGCCTCCTTTCTGGGGGGTGATTCTAAGAACCTAGTGAGATAATGGTTGGGAAAGTACCTTAGCGCAAGAGGCCTCATTATGGAAGAGGTGTTTGCCATAAAGGGATACCGAGTGTGAGCAGTGACCAAAATAATCCCAGGAAACCGGAGGGATTCCTCTCACTCAGGTGGTGAATGCAGCCAAGTGTTCTGACTGTTGAGCAGGTCAGGGAAAAGTTCTGTGGACCGTTCCTCCGGGGGGTGAGAAGGGGCTGATGAAAACTTCTGATTCCATGATATCTGGGTGTGAAGCTCTTCCTTTTAGACAACGTTTCCAGAAAATCTGGGTGATGAGGGTGCAGGGAGTCCACAGTGATTAGGTATTCTGAATGGCGCTGGTCTGGAGCTGAGCAGCCCTTGGGCCCAGGGGGTGGCCCCACACATACATAACAAAAGCCTGTTGCTTAGGTAACAAGCGTTTATTTCACCAAACTCCTGCCTACCGGGCCCTTTCCCTCTAGAGAGAGAGAGCTTTACGTAGATCACAAAACAAGATCCCCAGGCTTAGATCTTTGTCCTGAAATATTAAGCACTCTTTGTTCATTTCTCCATCACTTTGCATCATGGCGAGTTCTGCACAAGCCCATCTCCCCTGCAAGATTGAGGGCTCCCTTCTTTGGGCCAGGTGTTTGTTGCTAGGCCCCACGTCTCGCACAGATTCTGGCGTGTAGAGAAGATTCCACGAACGATTGTTGAATGCCTGTCAAGCCCTTCGCCTGCACGATGTTGCTTTTAATCATTTCTTACATGTCTCATTGGAGCTGTGTAAGGACAAGAAGGATGCCCACAGTTCACACAGATGCCCCAGATACTGAATCCCCGTTTGCCCAAATCTTGGGTGATTGCCACTGTTTACAAGTTACAGCCAAAAATTTTTAGTTCAGTACACAAAGCCCTCACAATCTGACCCCAGCCTACCCCTCCGGTCCCATCTCCCTCCACCTCCCCCCATTGTCCCTGGGAGTCAGTACGAAGACTAATTTTTTTTTTTTTTAATCTCCTGAACCTTCCTCTTGGTTTCGTCCCTGTGAATATATTGTTCCTTCTCTTTGGGATTCTTTTCCTCCAACAAATTACCCATCAAGAACTCTCCTACAAATGTTCTAAAGTCAGTTCCCACTGGAGATCACCTCCTCTGAGACTCCCCTGACATCTCCAGCACCTTCTCTCCCTCCCTTCCGTCTGCAGGCTTTTGTATATATAACCTATTATAGAGAATTGAAACCATACTTTTAAATGTTTGTCTCTGCCGCTAGAATCTGAGTTTCTTGAAGACACGCAGGCAGGGTCTTTCCATCAGTCTTTCCCAGAATCCAGTGCATGGCCCTGTGTGTCTTTACTACCCGTGACATACTGTCTGAATTAATAACAGCTGAACTGACCCAGGAGGGTCTTGGAATGTGGCCTCAAACCCGACAAGCTCTGGGTTTGCCAGGATCTCTAATTAAACTGTCTATGGTCAATCACCATCTTTAATAAGCAGTTTTGCTAGAAACTGGGATAAACGAAAGCAGCCGGGGAAGGAAATCTATTTCCCCTTGCTCTCCCCTCCGGAGGCCATTCTCCCTATCCACACAGTCACTTATTACTTGACATGTCGTGGGGAAACAGATTCGAACAGGGACTCCAGTTTGAGAAATCCTCATGCTCTTAAGTAGGAAGGAATCGTAGGAACAAATGCATCCCTTGGATTCTGCCATTTCCTCTCTGTTGCCTTCATTAGAAACCAAAAAGTCCATGAGGGATCCTGGGCTCACACTACTTCCTGACCTTGTTTGTCTATTTACCCACAAAAATGGGGCTAATGCTTTGTTCAGGGGCTTCTCAAGTTTGCAGACTCACAGTTGGATGCTGCTGCTGTTCCTCTGCCTCCTTATGGGGCAGGTCTCTGGGAGCCAAGGGCACATGGTTCTGCTCCTGTTGCTGCTGAGAGCGGATGCTGAGAGCCTCAGGAGAGCACTTCCTGTCTTGTCAGGAAAGCTTCCTGCCAGTGGCCCGGAGCAGAGCATCCTTGACCTCCTTGTTCCTCAGGGTATACACCACCGGGTTCAGCAGGGGGGTGATGACGGTGTAGGTCACCGAGATCAGCTGGTCCTGATCCCTGGTGTTCTCCGACTTGGGCTTGAGGTAGGCGACGGAGGCACAGCCGTAGTGGATGACGACCACCGTGAGGTGAGAGGCGCAGGTGGCAAAGGCCTTCTTCCGGCCCCGGGCGGAGGGGATCTTGAGGATGGTGGAGACGATGAGGACGTAGGAGATGAAGACCAGGCCCATGGGAACCACGAGCACCAGCACGCTGATGATCACGGTCAGGGTCTCGTTGACCGAGGTGTTGACGCAGGAGAGCTTCATTACAGGTCGGATGTCACAGAAGAAGTGGGCCACCTTCGTAGCACAGAAAGGCAACCTGAACACAGATGTCACTTGCGTCGTCGCCACGATCAGCCCAATGCTGCAGGCGCCCCCCACCAGCTGGACACACACCCTCTTGTTCATGATGACGGAGTATCTCAGGGGGTTGCAGATGGCCACGTAGCGGTCGTACCCCATCGCCGTGAGCAGAAAGCAGTTAGTGATGCCAAAGGTTATGAAAAAGAACATCTGGGTGGCACAGCCTGCCCGTGAGATGGACCGGTTCGTACCTACAAGACTGGAGAGCATCCTTGGGAGAATGACGAGTGTATATACGGTCTCTGAGGAGGACAGCATGCTCAGGAAGAAGTACATGGGCGTGTGCAGGTGAGGGTCCATTCGGATGATGGTCACAATGACCGCGTTGCCGGCCAGGGTCACGACGTACAGTGCAAGGAACACGACAAACAGGCCGAGCTGGTGCTCGCGGAAGCTGGAGAAACCCTGGAAGACGAACTCAGTTATGAGAGTGTGGTTCCCTCTCTCCATGGAGTGGTCGCTAAATCTGAAATGGAGAACAGACGGCGCATAATTTCAACAAGGCTGTTGAAACACGTTTCTCAAATTGATTGAACTCCGTTCTCCGCTGTGAACCTGGCGATGCATTTCCCTGTGCGTTAAAGTCAATCTCTGGGTTTGCTTAAAATACTTCTACTCTGTGGCCATCCATTACAATTTCCCGTGCGTTCCAGAATCATTTTTTGTTTTGTTTTTTTTTTTTGTCCTGTTCCCACAACATGATGATGCACATTCCCACTCACTTCACCCCATGCTTCCTCCTTGACATCTGGAATGCCCCCCCTCCTTTTCTCCTCTTATTTAAGTATTTCCCCGTTCCTCAAGGATTATTGCAGGTGTCCACACAGCCTCCACGGCTGTCGTGCGGCGATGCTCTCACGTTTCCGTGGACCATGTCTCCCGTCAGCACCACGCCATCCACACACCAACCCTCTGCACATTATACCTTCTACAGCTGCGTATCTCACCAGCTCGGGCTTATGGATTAATGAGATAATTGAAAATAACTTAAGGACTGACTGGAGATTTTTTTTTTTCTCTTTCAAGACTAGGAAGCCTCCCTTTGCACACCCTTAGGAAGTAGAGGCAAAGCAGACCCGAAGGCTCATTTTGTTGCCGAGGAAGAAAAGGCGGATCTTTTTTTTTTTTTAATTTTTTTTTCAACGTTTATTTATTTTTGGGACAGAGAGAGACAGAGCATGAACGGGGGAGGGGCAGAGAGAGAGGGAGACACAGAATCGGAAACAGGCTCCAGGCTCCGAGCCGTCAGCCCAGAGCCTGACGCGGGGCTCGAACTCACGGACCGCGAGATCGTGACCTGGCTGAAGTCGGACGGAGAAGGCAGATCTTAACCCACCACCTGCCTCTGCCCCCTGCTGTCTACGCGAGACGGGCATCAGCCGGCAGTGGATAGCCCTGACTCTGGCTACATTATGGGCTCCGCCGTAGCTGCACCTTCCCGAAACTAAAAGGCAAATTTACAGCCACTAGAACTAGTAGGCAGACACCCGCTCTGCAGAGGGAAACAGTGGTGCCGGGGACGATGGAGCACGAACACTCAGGTCTCTCATCTAGAGCCACAGCAGGCCCTGAGTGTGAAAACCAAACAGTCACGCTAAAGTTACGTCACTGCGGTGAGGGTTGGGGTGCAGTCCAATAGCTGTCATATTTCACATTTTTGTCCCGTTAGACAGTAAGCTCCTGTAGGGAACGTAAATTATATTCTGGTTTGCTTCTGCCTATTCAGAACGACTTTGTACGTAAAGTAAATCTCGCCAGGGAGGAAGATTGCTGGGCATGGAGACCTCCTTCACATGCATAAAAATTTACTGACAAGAAGTTGGCCACTGGCTGTTACTCATTTGCACGAAAACTGCTGGAAGAGTAAGGCGACAACAGAAGATATCTCTGAACAGAGAAAATCATTTAACGCTGAAGTACATGGTGAAAGACACTGATCTTCTGTGAGGTCTCTGGGCAGAAACTAGGTGGTGGTCCAGCCATGAGGTGGCCTGGCCCCTCTGCTGTGAAGTCGGCAGCCTGTGTCACTGCTTCTGATTGGTCTAATGACGGACACGGGTGCTGCCAGCAATTAAAGATGCTTAGTGTCCTGCTCTCCACGTGACCGTCCCACCCGAGGAAGAATTGTCCTATCCCAAATACCAGTAGGGTTTCTGCTGAGAATGCACGGGCTAGGGTGCTGTCTGCTCTGGCTGATGCCTGTCTGTCTTGAGGTACAGGGGTAGCTGCTATGACCTGGCTAGCACCCTCCACCCTTGGGAGGCTGTAATTATTCCATGGAAATCAAGGGAAAGAGCACACACATCCTTATAAGGATGCTGATGGATTGTTATGCTACAACAAATTAAAGCCAGCCCATGGCCAACAAGCCCCATCTCATTTCCTGTTCTGGAGAGCACTCACTGTGTCTGCCTGGGGCTGAGTCACGGCAGGAGAGCCGGGCAGGAGGTGGCCGTGGTCTGCAGGTACAGGAAAAGCAGGGTGACCGGGAAGGAGGGCCCGTCATGGGTGGAGGCCGAGAAGACAGCAGATAAACACGCTCTCGCCGGAAGGTGGGCAGCTTGGGAGTCGCAGGCGTCATTGATGGTGCCTCTGTGTGAGCCAGAGAAGATGCTCCCCCGGGAACAGCCAGTGGGGCTCCTGGGGCTCACACCCTGAAGATATCCCAAGAGGCACCCCCCCCCCCCATCCCCGACCCGGGACTGGGAGGATGCAGACTGTAGGCACCTGGGGGCCTTATTATGTGAGGGGCTCATTTACCCAGTCCCAGGGTTGGCCGTTTGGGAGCTTGGGGCAAGTTTTTGCTTCAAGTAGAAACAGCATCAGATAAAGCTGGTTTATTTAGTTGAATTTTTCTTGTTAGAGTCCATAGGCACCTTGTAGTTTCTTACAGATGTGCCTTGGAAAGCCACAGTTTCCAAACTCAGGCAGCTCAAGCTTGGCGCCGTATCGGGACGCTCAGGCCCCTGCCCGGTTTAAGAAAGTGGTTTTCTCTTTGGAATAAACGTAGTCAGCTTTGGCCCTGGCTTTGCAGAGGAGCAGTTCAGGCCGCCTGGCCGCTGGCCGCCTGGGAAGTGAAGGAAATCTCTTTGGTTCTAAAGACCCTCTCTTGGGGGCCAGGGAATGGATGGGGGCTGAATACTCTCTTTACCCAGAATCACCCCCTCCTCCATTTGGCAAAACTTCTAGCCCCTCGAGACCTGCCCGATTTGCTTTCCCCTGAAGACTCCCCTTGCGTCTGTCACTTGCTTACCCATGTTCTTACTTGACCACGTGTGCTTACCTGTGTCCATTCATGCTTCAGGCACCGGGCATTGCCTGGCCCGGGGCTAGTTGCTGGGGGCAGGGAAATAGGGGACATGCTTCTTCAGCCTTCCGGCAGCTCACGGTTTAATTTCAGTGACAGAGGATTATGGTCAACTAAAATGAGTGGGGGCAGGGAGGGGATGGTCCTGGATTAGACGCAGGTTGATCACAGAACAAAATTCTGTAGCCAAAGACCAGGCTACAGCAAGGTCTTAGAGTACTGAGATTTTACCAGTTTTTTTTTTTATTTTTTTAAATGTTTTTTTAATTTATCTTTGAGACAGAGACAGAGCATGAGCAGGGGAGGGGCAGAGAGAGAGGGAGACACAGAATCCGAAGCAGGCTCTAGGCTCCGAGCTGGCAGCACAGAGCCCGACGCGGGGCTCGAACTCACGGACCTCGAGATCATGACCTGAGCCGAAGTGGGACGATCAACCGACTGAGCCACCCAGGCGCCCCTACCAGTTTTTTTTAAGGGCCCCTTAAGTGATTTAACTTATGCCTCGTGCTCAGGGACTTCCAAGTCCGTTAGTTACTGGCCCTTGAGGGCCACCAACTACCCTGCACCTTCTTCCCACCTGTGTGGTGACCCTGCTCCCCTGCAGGATTGATGGGGCAGCCGTATGAGGCATCCGCGAGGATGCTAATGTCACAGGGCAGGCCAGAGGTCAGTTGGGGTTGATCTAGGTGGGGGTGGCAGGGGTCTCGGGAGGAGGCACAGAGGTGAGAGACATCTGAGGTGAATGGGCTTGTGACTGTGTGTGTGGATCAAGGGAGAGGAAAGGACCCGTACGCTAATCTCAAGTTCATTCATGCCAACTCCCTGAGACTCCAATCTGCATTGCTTCCTCTTGGATCAGAGAATTTGACCCAAATGACCCCCCGTTGATAATGGTGGACCCCTAAGGTGGGAAGGGTGGCTGTGGGATCCTAAAAAGGAGGGAGGGAGGAGAGTTGAACAAAATAGCCCCGTGCTCGATGATGCCTTTGCTTTGGGACAAATCAGGAGGATTTTGGAAACGGCTCACTTGGGTACGTGGTGTCAGAATGTGGTGCCTGGTGAAAACGAGAGGCGGAGCTTACGGAACGCTCGACACGTTTTTGTCTGAGTCCTCCAAGTGACCCGCATCCTTATTTCACGGATGAGGGCTTTGATGCGAGACAGGAGGGAGCATGTGGGGTGACTCGAGAAACAAAGCTGGCGGGGCAGCCGGGAGACCCGCGGCCAACTCCCTCGGCTCGGCAGACCACGTTATGTGGGGGGCCAGATTCCAGTAGCCCTTACTAGGGCTCCTTTGTGACTTTCACGTTAATTTAGGATGCCAGTCTAGACTTCCTAATGGTGCCTTAGAACGGTTATGGGGGGTTTCAGAGCCCTGAAGAGGGCTGACTACAGATGTTGCTGAGGTCGGCATGGTTCCTGAATGTCTTAGTTCGGGCTGCTGAACAAAATAACCCCAGACTGGGTGGTCAGCCAGACAGTTATTTCTTGCCGTTCTGGAGGCTGAGAATCCTAGATCAAGGTACCAGGAGATTCAGTTCCTGATGAGGGCTTGCTTTCTGGATTGCAGATAGGTGGTTTCACTCTTTGTCCTGATACTTTGGAGAGGGGGAGAGAGAACCCTCTGCATCTCTTTTTTTTTTTTTTTTAACGTTTATTGATTTTTGAGACAGAGAGAGACAGAGCATGAACGGGGGAGGGGCAGAGGGAGAGGGAGACACAGAATCGGAAGCAGGCTCCAGGCTCCAAGCCGTCAGCCCAGAGCCCGACGCGGGGCTCGAACCCACGAACCGCGAGATCATGACCTGAGCCGAAGTCGGATGCCTAACCGACTGGGGCGCCTGGCATCTCTTCTTAAAGGGCCCCAAACCCATCATGACCCCACCCTCATGGCCTTGCCTAAACCTAATTCCCAGGAGCTCCGTCTCCAAGTACCATCCCACTGGAGGAAGGGCTTCAGCGTGTGAATTCGGGGGACATGATTCAGTCTGTAGCAGTGAAGTTAGGTCTGCTCTCACACGCACCCTAACCCTGTCCTTCTTATCCAGAGCTGGGGGCTCTAGGTTTTTACGTGTGAACACTTTTTAATCTTAAAATACTTCCTGGCTTGATACTTAGTTGAATCATACTCGTGTGCTGTTTGCATCTATTGTTGGGGAAAAAAAACAAACTCTGAAAAAGAGTGCCACAAATTTAGTAATCGCTACATTGCCAAATGGATTACAGCACAAAAATAGCTCGACGTGTGTTTGTCAGCATGTAACAGGCCTGCCTCTGCAGACCACACCCTTGAATCCCAGCACCAACTCCAGGCTTTCAGAGACAAGGGGGGATGACACCATGAGAAGCAGCTGGCAGGCCAGCATCTGGGCAGGGCACTGGGGAAGGGGGTCTGAGGTAGGAACTGAGGTGGGGGCGGGGGGAACGTGGCTTATTAAGATGTGGCAGGTATGTAACCCAGAAGTGACTCTTGCCAGACCCTGAGGGAACAGGTTTCAGGGACCGAAGTCTGGGAGCACAGACCACTGGGTGGGGCGGGGGAGGGCCCCTTGCAAAGTCCCTCCCAGGAAGGGGGAGCTCATTCGGTGAATGGAGAACTCGGTTGTCCAAACTGGGGCCCTGTGTCCATATTGGGGCGATTTGATGTTGACCTAGAGAGCAGTGCGTGGTGGGGGTGGGGAGCAGAGGAGATGCTAACAGTTACAGGTGCTTCCCACGCCCCGGGAACTTGTTGGGTCCCTAAGGTTTCAGGGCCTCAAAGGAACCCTGGAGGTTGGTCTTGCTGGCTGGATGGTGTAGTTAGGAAAGGAAGGCCGTGGTGAGGTTAAGTCCCTTTCCTAGAACACAGGTTCGTAGTGGAGGACCTAAGATCAGGACACGGGCCCCCCTGGCCCCAAAGCCTGCAGTCCCTCTACATTATTACTGCCTGTGTATCTCCTACTTCCGGCCATCAGGGTAAACCAGTGGGGCAGCGAGCGGATGGGCACAGAGTAATCTGATGGGCACGAGCTCTGTCGCCCCATCAACCCCGCCCCCCTGATGGCCTTTGGCCCACTTTATCCTTTTTCTCTTTGCATCCTTAGAGCTGTGCTGAGTGCAGAAAGCGCACCGAGATAGTTGAGGGAAAAGCATATTACGTCCGGAATTCCTGAACTCCCAGCCCCATTTCCAAGACCTAAGGCCGTTCTGGGGGGAATTGGAGCCCTGCGTAAATTTGCAACGTATGGCGCCTACTTCTGCAATTATTATCAAGGCGGAAAGCTGGCTAAAGGCATCCCCGTGAGCCCGTAATGCAGCTACAGACTCTGGGGCTGGGTTGCACGTTTTCGGGTCCTGTTGAGGGTCCACGTGCCCAGCTCTCTGACCCTCGGGACCTTCCCTGATCTCTTCAGGCTTTGGGTTTCCCATCTGTAAGATAAATAACAAAATAGCTCCTAGATCCATACTGAGGGTTAAATACACAAAGTGCTTGAACTAACGCCGGCTATCTAGGATGCGTTCCATAAAGGGACCAAAAGGGACGTCGCAAAGTAGGGGCAGGCAACCTGAAAGGAATCTCATCACGAAAGGAGAAGAGAGAGGAGAGCCGCCTGCTGAGGCCGGTCGTGTTTTAGCCGCTCACAGCGGTCTTCCTTCCTTCTTTTCTTCCTTCTGTTAATAACACCCAAGCTGCAGGTACCAGGCACTGTGCTGGGTGCAAAGGCGGAGAGGCCGCCCGGGCGGGGGAGGCTGAGGGAGTGTGCGGTGGCCCCGGGCACGCCTGGCCCGGGTCGGGTGACCTGAAGCAGAGCCTGAGCCTGTCCCCGTGCTAGGGACTGAGGGCGTACTCTCGGAAAATGGAGTGAGGGAGGCAGAATGGGATGGGGGCAGAGCTCGGAGGGAATGTGGTCTCAGGCAGCCTGATCGAACGGAAGGCTCTAGAGGGATTGCCATTTTGAGGCAAGGGGGGGTGGCCGTTGTACCTCCCGGGTTATTCAGGCGCTGGCCGCGGACCGCCCCTGGGAGGGTGGGAGTGGGGTATGTGTCCTCCCGCCCCCCCACACTGAGAAAGCCTCCTTTCGGCCAGTGGTGATGGTTCAGAGTGGGGGCGGGGGCGAGGGGGGCAGCCCACAGAGGGGCCCCGGGCAGAGCAGCGGCCTCCAGTAAATCACCCCCGTGTCCGGGGAGGAGAGGGGACGGGATGTGAAAGATGGGGGCTCTTGTTCTGCAACTCTCAGTATCCAGGAAGCTGTTTTTAGTTTTTGCTTTATCCTTCTCAACCAGGTTGTCCACGGGCTATCAGCGCCCGTGTCTGACGTAGGTGGTGAGGGTTCGGCAGGTAGGAATAGGCGCGAGGTAAATTAATGGAGTGAATTTTTTTTTTTTTATTGTATGAAATACAGCCTAGAGAGTGTTAGGTGTAAATAATGGAGAACTTGTTATTTCAGTGCTCTCGATTTCCATGCCGAGGCCAAGTTCCGATCCCATAAATTCCTGTGATAGATACTATATATTCTTCCCACCCTCACTACCAGTTTCCAGTCCCTTATGCCAAGGGTAACAGGAACAGGGACTAACGTTACAGCACAGCTCCTGAATATGCTTTATCTTGCCTGGTTTTCATCAAGCCTGAGAAGCCCCCCTATTGGTCTTGGGAAATCCATCAATCTCTCGTTCATCTTTTCCTTCCTCGCTTTCCTGTAGCTCTCTCAGTCCTAGCTGCTGCCCGGATCAGGTATTGGGTGCCTGGTGTGAGACTCACTCTCTCACTGCGACCCCTCAGCAAACTGTTGACTTTTACGGAGACCGACCAGCACCTAAGAGAGAGGATTTTTGCCCAAAGCTCTGAGCAAGGCATCCTTGACTTCTTTGTTCCTCAGGCTGTACACAACAGGGTTGAGGAGGGGTGTGATGACCGTGTAGGTCACGGAGATGAGTCTGTCCTTCAGGGAGTTGTGAGACTTGGGTTTTAGGTAGATGACGGAGGCGCAGCCGTAGTGGACGACGACCACCGTGAGGTGGGAGGCGCAGGTGGCAAAGGCCTTCTTCCGGCCCTGGGCAGAGGGGATCTTGAGGATGGTGGAGACAATCAGGACGTAGGAGATGAAGATCAGCACCATGGGCAGAACAAGGACACACAGACTGATGAGCAAGGTAACAAGTTCTTTGATGGTGGTGTCAGCACAGGCCAGCTGCATCAGGGGCCGGATGTCACAGAAGAAGTGGGAGATGACGTTGGCATCACAGAAGGGCAGGCTGAACACAGACGACACCTGAATGATGGCCGTGCTCAGGCCAATGCTCCAGGAGCCACTCGCCAATTGTAGACAAGTCCTTTTGCCCATGACGACTGAATACCGCAGGGGGTTGCAGATGGCCGCGTAGCGGTCATACCCCATGGCCGTGAGCAGGAAGCAGTTGTTGATGCCGAAGGCAAGATAGAAGAAGAGCTGAGTGGCACAGTGTGGGATGGAGATGGCTCGTTGGGGACTGAGGAGACTGGACAGCATGCGGGGGATGATGGCCACCGTATAACAGGTCTCAGAGATGGACAGTACACTCAGGAAGAAGTACATGGGTATGTGAAGTTGACGGTTGAGGCGGATAACGGTCAAGATGATGGCATTGCTGGCGAGGGTCAACAGATACAAGACCAGAAAGACCACAAAGAGAATGAGTCTGTGCTGCCACCCAAAAACGGAAAAACCTTCAAAGGTGAACTCTGTCACGGCGGTCAAGTTGAGTCTTGGCATCGAGGACAATCTGGGTCTGAAAGAGATGAAGCGGGGAGGTTGAACATCCGGGGTGGAAGCAGGAGGCTGGTCCACGGTCCTCGTCAGCCACGTGCAGGGGCGCGAAATGGGTGTAGCTCCCGGTTTCCGAAGCTCTCAGCTTTCAGACACTGGCCAAGTTCACCAAGACTTCCCAAGGTTCGCAGGGGCGTGGTGCTGGGAGGCAGATGCAGGGGGGTGGGGAAGAGAGTAAATACCCGCAGCGAACGGTGGAAGCACCTCACGTGCTTGGCTGGAGGGGCTGCAGACCAGAGAAGGCACCAGACTGAGTGTGCACAGCCTGGAAGTCCGCCCACGCCCCCCTGCTTTGGCCCAGGAGTGACGCACCGCCTGTCAGAGAGCCAGTTGTGAGGGGACCTCCATAGAGCGAGAATTCAAGCCAGGGACAGATCGCTGCCGGAGGCATGATTCTGGGAGGTAGGCGGCCAGACCCAGGTGTGCTCAAAGCACATAGTGTTGTCCTTCCCGTGGGTCAAGTTCAAAATGGCCAGTGTCTGGACTAAGGCGGGGAGAGGAGACACTGCTTTTTTCTCTTGATGAGAGGCTAATGTGTGGACCCAGGACACTATGATCAGTGAATGGCTGATTCTTGCTTTCCTCCCTGTGCTCCCCAAATACCCTGTGTTTCAACACCTGCATCCCCTCCCTTCCGTGTGGAGGGTCGTTTCTGCTTGTTTCCTAGTCTCTAGTCGAGCACAGAAAGCCTCTCAGACATCCTAAAGGTTTGAAGTACTGGTAACTCCAAGACAAGAGTGATAAAAATAACAAAATATTGACGTTTCTAGGAACCTCCGGCTTCAACCTTAGTGTAAGTAGAAGATGCTTGCTTTACTTTGCTCACTTTGTGTGTGTGTGCTCGTCTATAAAATAGAATAATATATCGTCACAGTGTTGCTATGGAGATTATATTAATTACTCTGTGCAAATAGCCAAGCGTAGTTCTTGATATGTAACAGGCAAACGGTACATTCAATTTCTGCTCCTTCACCCACCCTCCCCATCCCCACTTCCAGTTGGGTTCTACTTGAATGTCAGACCCACCCAGACATCGTGCAGGGTTCTCGTCGTTGATTTGTCCCATCTTTATTGACTGCGACGCTCGGTTCTCCCTTCCCACCTTCTGCCCAGTTCTAGATTCTGCACCCTGGAGGGGGGCTGGGGCTGGTCTGGAGTCCAGCACCCCCGTGAGCAAGCCCCAGCTCTACCGGCTTCATGTTTGACCTTAGAAATGTTCCCTCATCTCCTCAGGCCTCAGTTTCCCCCCTTGTAAGATGAAGGCAGGACCGATCTCTACGGAAGAGGACTGACGGAAGAATTACACAAGAAGATGCCTAGAAGGCATTGAGCAGAAGGCCTGGTATACAGTAGGCCATCAATAAATGGAAACCATGGGGGCGCCTGGCTCAGTCGGTTGGGCATCCGACTTCAGCTCAGGTCATGATCTCACAGTCTGTGAGTTCAAGCCCTGCGTCGGGCTCTGTGCTGATGGCTCAGAGCCTGGAGGCTGCCTCGGATTCGGTGTCTCCCTCTCTCTGCCCCTCCCCTGCTCACGCTCTGTCTCTCTCTCTGTCAAAAATAAATAAACATTCAAATAAATAAATAAATAAATAAATAAATAAATAAATAAATGGAAACCATTGATAAAGATGAGCATAGATGTCAAAATAGGAATAGTTTAGGTCATTGTTTTTGTCTTCACTTCTCTCCCAAGTCCCAGCTCAGGACGTGGCTGGTCTTCATGTAGCTAGAACGTATTTACCAGCTTGCTGCATAGAGGGTGCTCTGCTAGCTTTTAGAGACAGGAGGAGGAGGAGGAGGAGGAGGAGGAAGGGGAGGAGGAGGAGGAAAAAACAGGGAAGGACACATTCCCGCAGGGGAGAGAGTCCCAAGGGCAGGGGGAGCGTGCGGATGTGGGTCGGGATGGGTAAGCCTCTCCCAGTGCAACAATTCTGCAGGCGTGCCTGCGTCCGGGACCTTCTTCTCGGGCTCTGCTTGGACTCCTGCGCTCGGGAGACTCTACTTCAGCCATTCACTGATCCTCACTTTCCTGGCCCCTGCTTGAGATCTGGGGCAGGAAATGGGAGGAAATGGCGGGGACTTCTATATTCGGGAAATCCACTTTTCCTGGTGGAAAGGGCCCACGTGGGTTCACCCCGCCAGAGTCTGGTGGCTTGTGGCTTGCCACCAGGCCCCGTTCACCAGGAGTGTGACAGGTAGGACTGTGAGGGGTGGGAGTGCACATTCCCAGTTCCCCTGGCTCTCCCTTCAGCCTTTAGTTGTTTTGTTGGGCTAAAGGGACCAATGAAGCCCTTAGAAAGTTCTGCCTCAGGTTTTTCTAAGGCTAAGTCCCAGATAACCCTTTCCGAATGATTTTTTTCCCCAGTATGTATAATGCTTTTTATTCCCAAATCTTACAGCCCAGCTACACAGTCATTGTTCCACTTGACAATAGTCCCAGGACAGAGGAGAAAAAGAAAAGGTGGCGTCCCATGAGCAAGAGTCGTGAGGCCGCGCCCAGTCAGACAAGAACCCTGCTTTTACTGAGTGGTGGAGGGTGACTCACCTCTTGCCAGGCAGGGCCGAGGCTCGATCTGGCTTCAGAGAGTAAGGCTGGAGAGCCCCGGCCAGCACTCCTGCTCTGCTGGGCAGGTGCAGCACGCTCAGAGTCTTCTGAAGGGAAGCCTGGAAGAAAACCTTAGAACCTGCCCGGGTCTGTCTGTTAATTCCTGCGCTGATTGGTCAGGTCTGGGAGTCACAAAAGCAGCCCCAGGCTCCCCTGTGCCTTCCCGGAGCCCTGCCCCTTAAGTGTGTATTAAAGGCTGTCAGGGAGGACTGTTCCCCCGGGCCCCTGGGCCCCGGGGTCCCTTTCCCCAAGGGGGCAGTAGCAAGATCCAAATCTGCTGATGTCTGGGGACCTCATTAGAAAGGGGGCTCATCAGCCCGATCACATGGACGGTATGTGTGTAGGCGATCTGGGGTTTCCAGCAGGAACAAAGCCTTTGCATCAAGACACGGCCCTGATCTCCGTAGATGATGAGGAGCTCTTGTCTCCAGACCCAACCATACTTTTACATTTTTTTTTTAATTTATTTTTGAGAGAAAGACACAGCGTGAGCAGGGGAGGGGCAGAGAGAGAGGGAGACACAGAATCCAAAGCCGGCTCCAGGCTCTGAGCTGTCAGCACAGAGCTTGACACGGGGCTCGAACCCACAAACTGAGACCATGACCTGAGCTGAAGTCGGACGATTAACCAACCAAGCCACCCAGGTGCCCCAGGACCCAACCACGTTGAAGGGTGCAGCTTTATTAGGCAAGCCACTCGTGCCCCGGGGTCTCGTGCCCTAATTGCTGAAGATCTGTGAGGTCCCATTGCAATTCAAATATTCCAGAAGCTGTGACTCATTCACTTGTGGATGCTTTCAGCAGGTGCTCACTGAGCGCTTTGCACGCGCCAAGGCCAGGGAATGTGGCAGCAGCTGGGGACACGGCGTCCGTACTGACGCCAGTCCCGCTGCTTGCTCGTCAGTCCAGAGCATCGCTTCGAATCGCTGGAGAGAGCAGACAACCTCCAGATTCCTGCCTCCCTCCCATGTCTCCTGGCCTTTGGGCAGTCAGCAGACCCAGCCTTGTCTGCCTCTCCTGCAATGGGCCCAAGACGGGCCTTCCCAGCGGTTGAAGGCAACCCAGACACTGACCCGCCAGCTTCCCTGGGACTTTGACTCCTTGGTGTTTCCTAGTTCTGGAGCTCAGTTCATGCCTTTCTCCTAGAGACCTTCCCAAAGTACGAAAGGCTCCCTTTCTAAGAACCAGCGTGCTTGAGACGTGAATACCTGGGAGTAAGGTAGTTTATTAACGTGTCTTTGATAAGCTGGGTCAATGGAGACTGACAAACCAGCATGGGATAATTGCCAGCCATCCAGTCCGGTCCCACATGCTCTCCTGGCCCCAAATGTTGACCCCAGAGAAACTGGAAACACTCGGGCTGATGAGCCATTAAGAGCAGAGAGACCCACAGCTAAGAGAGATACTACATGGTGTATTTACCACTGCTGGGGCGGGGGGGGGGGGGGGGGGGGAGGGAGGGGAGGGTGTGGCGGGGAGGGTCTTCCCAAGACCTGAAAAGAATCCGTTAATCTTGGGCCTCATTTGTCAGTGTCCCTTCTTCACAGTTTTTCTGGTAGGCAGCTCAATTCAAATATTTACGCAGCTCTTTGGAATCAGGACTACAATGGGATTGAAACCTACGAGAAAGAAAAGGAAACCCTGATGTTGAAATTGTGATCTGGAAACTGCGTGCATTTTTAGAACATGTATGGTTCTTATCGTGGGTCTGACATAAGTTTAGACGTAAAAAGACTGGAAAATCTGGAGTGGATGGAGGTTTTTTTTTTTTTTTTTTTTCCCCTGTAAAGGGAGAAAATACACTGATTACATCATCTGCCTATTTTTGGCAGTTTTGTCTTTTCCGTTCTGACTTTTTATATCTTCTCTTGTTGCATTCAGTTATGAGCCATGATACAATATCCAACGCTAGCAGCCACAGAGGCTATCATGGAGACTTGTTCCCTTTTTCCAAATTTTAATTAAAATGCTTCTCATGTTTCGGTCACCATGACAGGGGATGTTTGGGGCACATCTCTGGCATTGCCCTCTACCAGACGAAGGAAGTTCCTTTCTATTCCTGGTTTGTTTGCCACTTTATCACTAGTGATCTATTAAATGTTCAGCTGGCTCCTTTTCTATATCCATTGGTAGGATTGTATGCTTTTTACTCTTTAATTGGTTAGGGTGGTGAATTACATTAATAGATTTTTCTAAGGTTGACTCATTGGTACATTTTTAAGAAAAACCCTGCTTGGTCAAAAGACCAAGGCCCAGTATACACTATTGAATTGAATTAGCTAATTTTTTCATCTACCTGGTATTTGCCAGTAGTTATCTTCTCCTACTTTGCCTATTTTTGGTACCAAACGTTTGCAATTAACAATGTTTTTCAACGCTGGGGAAATTTCACGCCTTTTCTAAGCTCTGAGCCTGGTGTCTTTTCTTGTTTGTTTTTTGAAAGGGTGGATTCCCCCCCCCCCCCCCGCTTTTCCATTTTTTTAGGGTTATTATTCTAGTAAATTTTCTATTCCTGGTATAATTATGGTAATTTATATCTTCCTCTGAGTTTGCCCATTTTATATACTTTTTCAAATAGATTGATACCAAGTTGTTCAAGGTATGTTTTTATAATCATCTTATGTGTCCTTTTCTCCTACCTCATTTTGTTTAGTCTTTCTGATTTATCATTGTTGTTGAAGGTTATTTTAAACTCATCTTTCCAGAGATTCCAAACTTTAAAAAAAAGAACATTTCTATTGTTTCGTGTTTACTTTGGATTTTAATTAAATTCTACTTCATTATTATTTGTTTCTACTTCCTTTGGGTTTATTTTGTTCTTTTCCAGGCTTTTTGGATTAGAATCTTTTATTTATCTTGCCTCTTACAGTAAACCTAGAAAGCTGTAAATTGCTTTCTGGGAACTGCTCTGGATATTCCTTATTTATTTTGATCTGTAGTGCTTCTGTTAAGTTGTAGAACTATGTACTTTAAAACTTTTGTTTTTATTTCTTCTTTAACTCACAGTTTATTTTTAAAAATTTTAATGTTTACTTATTTTTGAGAGAGAGAGAGAGAGAGAGAGAGAGAGAGAGAGAGAGAGACAGCGCAAAAGGCAGAGGGGCAGAGAGAAAGGGAGACACAGCATCCGAAGCAGGCTCCAGGCTCTGAGCTGTCAGCAGAGATCCTGACACAGGGCTCGAACTCACGAACCGTGAGATCATGACCCGAGCTGAAGTCAGTCGCTTAACTGACTGAGCCCTCCAGGCGCCCCAACTCACAGCATATTTAGATGTTTATGTTAGTAGAATAAGCGTGATACGACAATCAAGAGCTTAGACCGTGGAGTCCCGGTGCCGGGCTTGTCTCTAACTCTGCCACTTACTCTCCGTGACTCTGGGCAAGTCGTTCCAAGTCTGCGTGTGTCCATTTCCTTGTTTGTAAAATGTGGGGGATGATAGGACTTCCTCAAACAGCTCTTGTAAAGATCGGGTGAGTAAATATTTGAAAGTGCTTAGAATAATGGCCGGCACAGAAGTGTTTATGAAGCAAATATCCACGTCTATGAAGACGGTGATCCAGGCTTTGGTTCCTTTTTTGGGACGGGGGATGTATTGCGTTGTGGTTCATGGAAATTGTTTATATAATATCAGTGTTTCAGAATTTCTTGAGGCTTCCTATGGGGTCAAAATCGTGACCATTCTCTGTGTGAAGGTTAGACTTGTAGATCAGGCGTGTTAATTGTCCTTATACCCTTTTGAACCCTATTGACCCATTGATGGTTTTGTTAGTTTTTTTTTTTTAATTTTTTTTTCAACGTTTATTTATTTTGGGGACAGAGAGAGACAGAGCATGAACGGGGGAGGGGCAGAGAGAGAGGGAGACACAGAATCGGAAACAGGCTCCAGGCTCTGAGGCGTCAGCCCAGAGCCTGACGCGGGGCTTGAACTCATGGACCTCGAGATCGTGACCTGGCCGAAGTCGGACGCTTAACCGACTGCGCCACCCAGGTGCCCCGGTTTTGTTAGTTTTTGAGAGAACTGCCTGAATGTCTCCTGTGATTGAGTGTTCAGTTTCTCCCAGGAGTGTTATCAATTTTTGTGTAGTACGTTTTGAAGCTATGCTGTTAGGACCTTATAAGTTCACGAGTGGAAGACTTCCCTGGTGAATTATTTTGCTTATCCATACTCTAGATTCCTTACTGGTTTTCACTTTGAATAGTATTTTGTCTGATGTTTGTAACTTTATTTTTTTTGTTTTAGAGAAAGCACAAGTGGGGGAGAGGGGCAGAGGTAGGGGTGGAGAAAGGGAGAAAATCTTAAGCAGGCTCCATACTTAGCGTGGAGCCCAACGCAGGGCTCGATCCCACAACCCCAGGATCATGACCTGAGCCGAAATCAACCCACTGAGCCCGCCAGGCGCCCCTACATCAACTTTTTTTTTTTGTCAGCCTTTTTCTGGATCCCATCTCAGCCTCTTCATTTTCAACCTTTCCTTTTTATTTTAATTTTATTTTTTATTTATTTAAAAAAAATTTTTTTTTCAACGTTTATTTATTTTTGGGACAGAGAGAGACAGAGCATGAACGGGTGAGGGGCAGAGAGAGAGGGAGACACAGAATCGGAAACAGGCTCCAGGTTCTGAGCCATCAGCCCAGAGCCCGACGCGGGGCTCGAACTCCCGGACCGCGAGATCGTGACCTGGCTGAAGTCGGACGCTTAACCGACTGCGCCACCCAGGCGCCCCTATTTTAATTTTATTTTAATAGTGTCATGCCAGATTATTAAAATTCAGTCTGAGAGCGTTTTGTTTCAATCAATTAACTTAATCAGTTCACATCTTTTTTTTTCTTAAAAAAATTTTTTTTTACATTTATTTATTTATTTATTTATTTATTTTTAATTTTTTTTTCAACGTTTATTTATTTTTGGGACAGAGAGAGACAGAGCATGAACGGGGGAGGGGCAGAGAGAGAGGGAGACACAGAATCGGAAACAGGCTCCAGGCTCTGAGCCATCAGCCCAGAGCCCGACGCGGGGCTCGAACCCATGAACTGTGAGATCGTGACCTGAGCTGAAGTCGGACGCTCAACTGACTGAGCCACCCAGGTGCCCCAACTCACATCTTTTGTAACTAGAGATGTCGATGGAAATTACCGTCCTCCTCTCTGTTTGTTTCTTCCCCAGGCTTTTTGTTTGATTCATTTTCTGGTGATTTATGTACCACTTGTAGTCATCCAAAAGTGAAAGTGAATTCTGTACAACTGAATTTAGTTTTTACAAGTAGTGCAAATGCAGAATTAAAAATACAAAATGTCACTTCGTTATTAAAGCAGTTCTCCATCCACCTGTGATTCTCACTTCTTACAAGCACCCACGTCCAGCTCTTTTATCTGTTTCCGTGGTGTCCCCTCCATATTTCTGCTGCTTCTGTTTTCTCCATAACATGGCTGCAATAATAGTTCTGACTTCCTAGGTTTTAGACATCCTCTCCTGACTTCCCAGCTCATTTGAGACACTGTGCACCCATGAACACATACGCACGCTTCTCCTCGTGTCATCCTCCTACTAAAACTTCATTCTGGGGGCGCCTGGGCGGCTCAGTCGGTTGGGCATCCGACTTCGGCTCAGGTCATGATCTCGCGGATCGTGGGTTCGAGCCCCGCGTCGGGCTCTGTGCCGGCAGCTCGGAGCCTGGAGCCTTCTTCGGATTCTGTGTCTCCCTCTCTCTCTGCCTCCCCCTCAAAAAAAAAAAAAATAAAGAAATAAAAAAGCATTTAATGAAAAAACACTTCAATCTGTTTTCAGAACATACATCATTGCAATATGCAAATATTATTCTGAGCCAGGTAGCACGCTACGAGTGTGGATCTCTTCCAGCACAACTTTTGTTTTCTCACTAAATTTTAGTAAGTGAACCCTTTTACTTCAGTTTTGAAGTATGCATAATTAATCCAACCTCAATTCCTTTTCTTTTTTCTTTTTCCAGAACAGGAAAACCTTCTTCCAAAGCTAGTTACGTATGGTTAAACATAGGGGAGCCTGGGTGGCTCAGTCAGTTAAGCATCCGACTTCGGCTCAGGTCATGATCTCATGGTTTGTGGGTTCGAACCCCACATGGGGTTCTGTGCTGACAGCTCGGAGCCTGGAGCCTGCTTGGGATTCTGTGTCTCCCCCTCTCTCTGCCCCTCCCCTGCTCATGCACTGTCTCTCTCTCTCAAAAATAAATAAGCATTAAAAAAAAAAAAAGAATACATTCCTCATATAAGAGCCAAGATGCTTTTCCCTCACAGGTGACTTTCAGTGTGTCTGTGCTTCATTCCAGAAGCCAACATTTACCCCCACCTGCAGGCAGCATTTACCCCACCTGCCATCACACATGATGTCTTCCTCCTTCCCTCTGAGGTTCTACAGTACCTACTTGAACTGGGACAGTTCTCCTTGGGTCTCACTTTTCTGCACATCTTGTGAACAGAGACACTTCACGCCTTTGTCCTAGATTATTATTTCGAGGAAATCTGTATAATGAACGGCCTTGGAATATAGACCGTGTGTCCCTCTGAAGCACAGAGGAGGCAAGTTTACTGTGCGTTAAAGCAGACTCGGGGTCCCCAAGCTCAGACTTTCATTTTTCTAATGCAATTCATTGCATGATCAGGTCCTTCCTGGCCCTCTTTCTGTTCCTGTATGAGAACCAGAGCTCGAAGAACCAGAGCCAGGGTCAATACTATTGCTGTGAATAATAACGTCCTTTGTCTCAGACCCAGGAGTCTGTGTCTTCTGCCAGCATCCGTGACATGATGGCAGGCTAACGTGCCAGCAACTTGCAAGTAGGGTCAGTCTCAGACCCTTCATAGCTCTGGATGGGGGCTTTATTCCAATTTTCTTAATTCTCTAACCACGGTTCTGCATGCACAGGGGGTGTTCTGTAGAGAGATAACTGCACCCCTGTGCTCACTGCGACATTACTCACGATAGCCAAGACATGGAAGCAACCTAGGCATCCATCAACAGAGGAGAGGAAAAAGAAATGTGGGAGAGAAACACGTGCCCACACACACACACACACATTATCCAGCCTCAGAAAAGGAGGAAATGCTGACATTTGCAACAGTGTGAATGAACCTGGAGAACATAACAGTTACTGAAATAAGCCAAATGATCTCACTTATATGTGGAATTTAAAAATGTGAAGGTCACGGGAGCAGGTGCTTGCCAGCAGCCGGGGGAACTGGGAGATGTTGGTCAAAGTTAAAAACTTACAGTTACAAGATAAATAAGTTCTGGGGCGCCTGCGTGGCTCAGTCTGTTGAGCGTCCGACTTCGGCTCAGGTCATGATCTCGCGGTCCGTGAGTTCGAGCCCCGCGTCGGGCTCTGTGCTGGCAGCTCGGAGCCTGGAGCCTGTTTCAGATTCTGTGTCTCCCTCTCTCTGACCCTGCCCGTTCATGCTCTGTCTCTCTCCGTCTCAAAAGTAAATAAACATTGAAAAAAAATTCAAGAAGAAACAAGATAAATAAGTTCTAAGGTTAGAGCTTGCCGCATTGTGACCACAGCCCGTAGCGCTGTGTCATATACCTGAAATCTGCTAGGAGAGAGGTTCAGTGTTCTCGCCACACACACGGTCAGGGATGTGTTAATTCGCTTGATTGTGGTAATCATTTCACAATGTCTATATCAAATCATCGCATTGTACACCTCAGACATAGTACAGCTTCTTTTTGTTAATTATGCTTTAATAAAGCTGGGGGTCGGGGGGAATGCTGGTGAAGGAGAGTTCCAGGATTAGAGCCCTAAAGCAGTCCCACAAAGCAACCCCAGCCAGACTGGAGCTGGAGGAAAGAGGCGTGCAGTACGCTGGTCTTAAGACAAAAAGAAGCTCCAGCAAGCTAGATAAAGATGGATGGAGACAGAAATGACTGGATATGTTTGACCATGTCTTTTTTTTTTAATATTTATTTATTGAGAGAGGGAGAAAGAGAGCAAGCAGGGGAGGGGCAGAGAGAGAGGGAGACATAGAATCTAAAGCAGGCTCCAGGCTCTGAGCTGTCCGCACAGAGCCTGACGTGGGGCTCGAGCTCACGGAGTACAAGAACACGACTTGAGCCCAAGTCAGGCACTTAACCCACTGAGCCACCCAGGCGCTCAGTGGGGAATGGGGAATGTATTCTTAAGAGGCTAGATGATCCATTTGCTCTGTAAATAAAAACAGTAATATATTTTGGGTTTCAAACTTTGGGAAGGCTCTCTCTCTCTCTAGTATTTGAGCCGTTAAAATAACAGAGGATCTTTATTATGTTTGGATTACAGGTAGGTAATAAAGGTCAAGATAAATGGTTATTTATCTTAATGGAAATGTATATATTCAAAGATGTGAAGATATGAAGTCAATGAAAATAAGTGGCAGGAATCTCTCTGCGGCTGACAGGAAGAGGAAGCGAGAAAATGTAAAATAATACATTTAAAAAGAGAGCCTAGAGTGTGATTGAAGCATCAAGTCCTCTGAGCTATTAATTTAAAAGAAAGCAGAGTTTGCAGCCACTGTGGGCAATTTCCCAGTATACAGGCCTAAAAGATTTTAAAAAATGGGTTTCATCAGGGAGCAGTGACAACAAAAGACCGTTCACACACCCTTGGTTCTCCTTCCTGCAGGCAGGTGACCCCTGTCCAAGCCACCAGGTAAGAGCCGGGAAATGCCCTCGGGAGAGGGGCCAGGGCTCCCGTGTGCAGGTAGTCTGATAAGGCAGAGGCAGAGAAGGGATGTGATTCACGCCAGCATATTAGGAATGGTGTGAACAGCACTAATACAGGCTCATTCAGCTCACACAATAGTAGAAAGTACATAATGACACATTTGGTTCCATCAAATTCAGCCTTTGTATTTCGGAAAATCCCACACACCAAGGGGCTGTTCAGCCCCAAAGACTTAGCTGGGTTTCTCTTCCTTGTGATAGGCCCCCCAAGGACTCCGCCTCTTTAAAGCCACCACAGGCCACCGAATGGACCCTGGACCCATTCAGAACCACTCTTTATTTCCCGAACGTGGCACCATCATCCCTCAAGGTGATGATAATTATGGCCATCATTTTTTGAGATCTTTCTGTGTGTCAGCCATTTTGCGTAATGGCTCACACACTAACCTCTTCGATCCTGGCTGTATTTGGAGTTAAGGACTAATGTTACCCGCTGTATAGATGTGGAAAGTGTGTTATAGAGAGGAGTGGACCTTGCCCGAGGCGGGAAGTAGGATTCAGTCGTAGGACCTTCTGGATCTGGAGCTTTACCTCCACATTTCCTAGACCTTTGTAAATGTTGATCTGTCTAACCAGATGCCCTCTGCAACGCATCCGTGAGTCACCTTTCCCTTACTAACTTGGACAAGCTCTTTTCTAGTGTATTGTGACCCTTAGTCTGCATTAGTTGGCCCTGTCCGATGCTTCTGTAGCATCCTGTACCAATTTCCATTATAGCACCCATTGTTCTGTATGGTCATTCTCATTTATCTTTCTCCCTTAATGATGTTCCGAGTTCCTTAACATCAGAGACTCTTTCTAATTCATTCTTCATTCAGTACACGTTTATTGAGAAGCTAGTAGGTAGTAGGCATTCCATCGATAGATCCTATCACATGGTAGGGGAATAGGAAATGTTTGAACAAATAAATAAATACCTTTTCTTTCAGATTCATTTCCCCTTAAGATCAGTTGTGAATTTTATTGCTAATCTAACATGGAAAGAGGGGGGTTGAAAGCGTGGCTACACCCAGGAAGTTACAGAATCGATTGTGTTCACCCAAGCTTCCCGTGGGTATTGCCTTCTCTCGTCAGCTTCCGGTTCGTCCGCTTCCAGTTCCTGCCCTAAGATCCCTGGAAGGCACTGGGTGCTCCGTGGCTCTGCTGGTGGTGATTCCTATAATCACACCTCATAGGTACTTAGTTTACTTAGATAGAGTTTGCTAGGTGCCAGACACACATCTGAACACTCTGCGTATCTTAACGACCTTGATGCTCACAACTCTGTGAAGAGGGTGCCATCCTTAAACCCACTTCAGAGAGAAACCGCGACGGGGGTGACTTGCCTTGCGGTGACATGGCTAGAGGGAGGTGGGATTCCATCCCGGGCAGTGTGGCTCCAGACACATGCCTTTCGTCGCTGAGCCCTGTCGCCTCTCCCTATGCTCTTCGTTCCTCTTTGAGACCTAATGACGGGAGATTGCATTTTGGCACCTTCTTGGTGAGGCATCGCTCGGTAAGACGTGCCGCCGAAAGATGTGTGGCACTCGGTCGAGGTTCCGCGTGCAGATAGCTTTTGACTTTGCATTTCACTTCCTTGTGCTCAGTTCTGTATGAAATGACATGTTCACCGGTTTCTAGTATGGAATTGTTTATAATGGCGACAGCTGGGGGGTAATAACATCTGTCAGCATTAAGCTGAGTTAATAATGACCCATCTCTAAAGTGGAAAATTATGCTGCAGTTAAAAGGAATTCAGGTAAATCTTTGAGTGCTCTGTCGAAGGATGTCCTAGATGTCGTTACATATAGCGGGGATAGTATTAATGTATATATGAGCACACGTTTGCTTGTATATTAGCCTGTATTTGAAGGCATATCTGTATTTTTATATACTATGTATTTCCTGGAAAGAATGTGGGGGTGGGGGTGGGGGTAAGGAGGGAGCGTGCTTACTCATTACATTAACATGACTTTGCTATTCATTTGTCTTCAATAATACAACTTTATTCTTCTACTGTCTTCATCAGCATGGCATTGCTATTCAAAAAAAAAAAAAAAATCTTTGTCCAGGAAGACAAAAGTTGTGTATAACTTTATTGTTTTTCTTGGGAACCTTCGCAAAAAAAAAACCTCAGGTCAATGGCCATCAAACTGTTCAGCTCTTCAATAAACACCACCAAATGACTGTTAATTCTCTAAGGCACTTGAAACCCTGACCTCAAAAGTCTTTGTTGGGTCCACACATCCTAAACTATTTTAGCATGACACCCAGTCCTAATTAAGCTCCTGAGTTGGAAAACCAGTCATATACCATAGCCCCAAAACATCACGAATAGCCTCACTTTTCAGTCCCCACTAGCAGATATAACACTACTGCTCTAGGAAGGTAATACTCTCCCTTGTCAAGATAGGAATAAACTCAGCTTTGCTTATCAACAGGTTATTTTAGTGCTATTTTCAGAGAGTTAGCATTCTTTTTTAAAAAAATTTTTTACGTTTATTTTTTGAGAGAGAGATATAGCGAGCAGGGAAAGGGCAGAGAGAGGGGGAGAGAGAGAATGCCATGCAGGCTCCACACTGTCAGCATGGAGCTTGATGCGGGGCTCAAACTCACGAAGTGTAAGATCATGATCTGAGCTGAAACCAAGAGTTGGATGCTTAAGCGACTGAGCCGCCCAGGCGCCCCCAGAGGGTTAGCATTCCAGAAGGGACAGAAAGGAAGTTTTAAGGGAGACTAATAGTTAAATGGAACCTTAGTTCTGTTTTTGTACAGCATTGTGCACTACCTATTCAACAAAAAATTGGAAGGAGGGATGAATGGAAGAAACTAGGTACTCAATAGAAGCACGTCAGGAAAGTATGTAAAAAAGCTAGATATGAGTCCTTTATCATTTCAGTATGGAGAAGCAGAGAAGGAACACCCAGCAGTGAAAGAGCGTCTGTGATAGGAAGAGGCAAAAAGAACTAGAATACTTTAAATTTCTTAGAAAGAAGCAGGGTCATTTGTGGCAGAGAGGGGTAGAGGACGTGTACTGTTTAAGTTTGTGCATATGATTCAGTGTTATGAATTCTAGAACAGTTGGGAAGCAAGACACAAGTAAACCTTAGTGCCCCTCTGTGAAACTCATCGTTTCTAGAAAAACTGAGACTCTCTTTGGGAGGGAGGACAGATTCCAGCTGTACCAGTTGGGTCAGCATGATGGGGGGGAGAGCTACCTTGACCACGCGATCAATCCAGTGGTTTGGACCCCCCTCTGGGAAGAGTGCTATTCAGGAGAGAAGGCCAAGAGAAGAGCTAGAGCTAAAGTTGGAAAGCCAACATGCACTGCTTTTCCAAAGAAAAGACATTTGATTGTATCTTCCTTCCTCAGTTTCCACTGTGGGTTCAGCAGCCAATTTCCCTTTGAGATGGTGATGAAAACATTCATCTATGCATCCAACAAACTACTCCCCAACCCCCCCCCCCCACACACACACAAAGGTGAACACAAAGACAGCCACATGTAGAAACATCACAAACTATTGTAGGATAAAGACAAAAATCATGAAATCAGCAAGAGCTAAATGACTCATCCCATGCAAGGAAACCCACACTTAGGCCCATTTAAAAAATCAGATTTTGTCATGGTTGAGTTTGAAACTTGCGTGTATATTGTGGAGATATCAGACGTGTCAGGGGCAAATATTTTCTCCCAATTCGTGGCTTGTCTTTTCCTTCTCTTGCCATGTCAGAGAAGAGGTTTTTAATCTCTCATGGATGGTGCCCTTGGTATTGTGTCTAAACAGTCCTTCACCACTTTTTCAAAGTCATTGAAATTTTCATCTCTTTGAATTTTTTTTAAAATTAAAATTTAAAAAAAAAAATTTTTTTTCAATGTTTATTTTTATTTTTGGGACAGAGAGAGACAGAGCATGAACGGGGAAGGGGCAGAGAGAGAGGGAGACACAGAATCGGAAACAGGCTCCAGGCTCTGAGCCATCAGCCCAGAGCCCGACGCGGGGCTCGAACTCACGGACCGCGAGATCGTGACCTGGCTGAAGTCGGACGCTTAACCGACTGCGCCACCCAGGCGCCCCTAAATTAAAATTTTTTAAGAAATAAATTAAAATCTTTTAATTTTAGAGTTTTGCAATTTTCGTTTAGTTCTGTGATCCATTTTGAGCTCATTTTTTCAAGGGTGGTAGGTCTGTGTCGAGATTCATTTTTTTGCCTGTGGATTTTCAGTTCCAGCACCAGTTGAAAAGACTGACTTTGTGCTATCGTATCGCCTTTGTTCTTTCACCAACAATCAGTTGACTATATGCGGGTCCGCTTCTGGGCCTTCTCTTCTGTTCCACTCATTTGACTGTTCTTTTGCCAACACGATACTGTCTTGAAGCTGGGTAGTGTCACTTCTCCAATTTTGTTCTCTTTAGATATTGTGGATCTTTGGCCTCTCCAAATAAATTTCGAATAAGTTTGTTGACATCCACAAAAGAACTTTCTGGGATTTTGACTGGGATTGCATTGGATACATAGATCCAGTTGGGAAGAACTGATGTGACGATATGGAGTCTTCCTATCTGTGAATATCTCTACGTTTATTCTTTATTTTCATTTATCAGAGTTCTTGTAGTTTTCCTCAAATAGTTCTTTTTTTTATTTCTACAAGAATTTATTTTTTTATTTTTTAATATTTTTAAATTATTTTTTTATGTTTTAATTTACATCCAAGTTAGTTAGCATATAGTGTGATAATAATTTCAAGAGTAGAATCTAGTGATTCATCCCCTACATATAACACCCAGTGCTCATCCCAGCAAGTGTCTTCCTTAATGCCTTCTACCCATTTAGCCCATCCCCCCACCCACAACCCTTCCAGCAACCCTCAGTTTGTTCTCCATATTTAAGACTCTCTTATGTTTTGTCCCCCTCTTCGTTTTTGTATTATTTGTGCTTCCCTTCCCCTGTGTTCATCTGTTTTGTATCTTAAATTCCTCATATGAGTGAAGTCATATGATATTTATCTTTTTCTGACTGACTTGTTTCACTTAGCATAATACCATCTAGTTCCATCCACGTAGCTGCAAATGGCAAGGTTTCATTCTTTTTGATTGCCGAATAATACTCCATTGTGTGTGTGTGTGTGTGTGTGTGTGTGTGTGTGTGTGTGTGTTGGGTACAGCATACACACACACACACACACACACACACACACACACACACACCCCACATCTTCTTTATCCGTTCACCTGTCGATGGGCATTTGGGCTCTTTCCATACTTTGGGCTATTGTTGATAGCACTGCTATAAACATTGGGGTGCATGTGTCCCTTTGGTAACAGCACACCTGTATCCTTTGGATAAATACCTAGTAGTGCAATTTCTGGGTATAGGTTCTATTTTTAATTTTTGAGGAGCCCCTCACACTGTTTTCTAGAGTGGCGGCCCAAGTTTGCATTTCCACCATAAGTGTAAGAGTTCCCCTTTCTCTGCATCCTCACCAACATCTGTTGTTGCCTGGGTAGTTAATTTTAGCCATTCTGACTGGTGTGAGGTGGTATCTCATTGTGGTTTTGATCTGTGTTTCCCTGATGATGAGTGATGTGGAGCATGTTTTCATCTGTCTGCCAGCCATCTGGATGTCTTCTTTTGAAAAGTGTCTATTCATGTCTTTTGCCCATTTTTTTCACTGGATTATTTGTTTTTTGGGTGTTGAGTTTGATCAGTTCTTTATAGATTTTGGATACTAACCCTTTATCTGATATGTCATTTGCAAATATATTCTCCCATTCCGTCGGTCGCCTTTTAGTTTTGCTGATTGTTTCCTTCACTGTGCAGAAGCTTTTTATCTTGATGAGGTCCCAATAGTTCATTTTTGCTTTTGTTTCTCTTGCCCCCGGAGACGTGTTAAGTAAGAAGCTGCTGCGGCCAAGATCAAAGAGGTTTTTGCCTGCTTTCTCCTCTAGTATTTTGATGGCTTCCTGTCTTACGTTTAGGTCTTTCATCCATTTTGAGTTTATTTTTGTGTGTGGTGTAAGAAAGAGGTCCAGGTTCATTCTGCATGTCGCTGTGCAGTTTTCCCAGCACCATTTGCTGAAGAAACTGTCTTTATTCCATTGGATATTCTTTCCTGCTTTGTCAAAAATTAGTTGGCCATATATTTGTGGGTCCATTTGTGGGTTCTCTATTCTGTTCCGCCGATATAAGTGTCTGTCTTTGTGCCAATACCATACTGTCTATTCTCTAACAGAAACTGTGAAGAATTGGTATAATTTTTCCTTAAATATTTGATGGAATTTATCAGTGAACCCATTTGGGCCTGGTGCTTTCTGACTTTATGTTATTTTCCTTTTTTCTACAAAATTGACTGTAACAGTTTTCAGAAGACAGGTCTACTGGCAACAAAATCCCCTAGTTTTTGCCTGAGAAAGTCTTTATTTCTGTTTCATTTTTGAAGGATGATGTTGCAGGGTACAGAATTCTAGCATGGTCATTGTTTTCTGTCAACACTAAATATTTCACTCTGCTGTCTTCTTGCTGGCATGAGTGCTGAGGAGAAGGCCGGTGTAATCTTTGTTACTCTAGAGGCAAGATTTTTTTTTTTTTTACTTCCGCCCCTGATGTGAACCTAGTGATCCTGTGGTATACACGGGATCCTGTGTATACCTAGCAATCCTGTGGTATACACTGAGGGTGCCAGCAGGACACAGATCTTCTATTTCTTGAATTAAGTAAGAGCGGGTTGCCCATATTCAAGGTATTACCCCATTACTGCCATGGGTTGGTGACAGAAAAGCAAAAACGATGAGCCCATATCCCTTCTCCAGGGAAATGGGCTGATTCTTGCTTCCACAATACTTGAGAGTCAAAGTGAGCTCCTGTCCAAGCAGTACAAAAAAAGAAAAAAGAAAAGGACATTAAGAAACACAGGAGGGGCATGGAAGTGATAGTCGCTGAAAATTACAGGCACAGTGATGGCATTATTAACCATTGTTATGAAGTACAGGTTTAGGGGTAGAAAAAAATCCTTGAAAAATAACTCACCTCTATTTATATCTTTCTTTTCATTGGGAAATGTCACATCACAAAGAGATTTGGAAAAAGTCAACATCATTTATTAACACCGGGTACTGCTTTTTTCTCCAGAGAGGACACAGTATACAGGAAGAAAGAAATGCGACAGAACTTAGTTCAAAAGAGCGTTGGCCTCCATTTCTGGAAACATGATGAGTGTTATAGCCTGAATGGCCCTCCCACCACCTGGCCTTGTACTAGTGGTCTCATGTACACGAAGGAGCAGGGCTAAGGAAAGGAAAACACAGGACTCAGTACTTGGTAAGAACACCTGTTCTGTTCTGGGAGATTCCCAGGGCACTTTGTGCTGGCAATGCATGTTGACAGAGAGGACTGGACCGATTTCACACAGCACAGAGGGAACTCAAGTGCCACGCTCACTCAACACCCGCCATGTCTTTGACCTGGACCCACCTCTTTCGTGGTCAAGTTGGGTAGTTGTTCTCATGATTCTGCCGTTCGTTTGTGTTGAGACTTCTCCTCCCTGTCATCCTTGCCCTAAATCAAGCACATCATGAGAGACTTGTTGATTCATTCTCAAGAGTGCGGAGTTCCTAGCCGGGGGAAGAATACTGCTGGCACCCGAGGCCGGGGCAGCACTCTCGCCTGCAGCTCGGAGCACAGTGCAACCTGTCGTGCAGCGAGAATCTCACCCTCCCTTCCCTTTGGCCAGTTCATTTGGATCCGGACCCTTCTCGGTGCCAAGGCTGAACTCTTGCTGCAGCCAAGCTCCTCCTCACAGATTCCTCCAGCTTTGGGCGGTCACACAGGCTTGGCCTCCTTTTCTCTTGGTCCTTCTAATTCTGTACCTGCTGTGACTCTCTCCAACAATGTCCTCATCGTGACTGTTATTTTTCTGGACCATCACCTCCATATTCCCTTCATCAGCAATCAGCTGACTGTCTCCATGTGGGACATATACATCTTCCCAAGCATGCTCTCCATCTCGGAGAACAGCTACGCTGTGGCCATCATTCCTTGCATCCTACCTGGCCTCCTGAGTCCTCACCAGCCCATTGCCATTCAAGACGGTCATGCCCACTCGTCTCCTGCCTCACTCGTGCGGCCCACAATGCTTTTCCTGTTCCTGGCCACGCAGCCTGATCACTGTGTGGCCATCTGCAACCCCTGTGGTAGCCGGTCCTCGTATTCATCGAAGTTCTCCAGAAAAACAGAACCCGATAGGTTTTATTGATACGTGTAGCAGATTTACTATAGGAATTTGCCTCATGTGCTCAAGGAGGCCGAGGAGTCCCGTGACCTCACATCCGCAAGCTGTGTAGAACCGGGAAAGCTGGTGGTGTAAATCCCAGTCTGAGTCTGAAAGCGCGAGACCGGGAGCACTGATGCGTGAGGGCAGGAGAAGACGGATGTCTCAGCTCATCCGCCGACCGAGAATTTGCCCTCCCCTGCCATTTGCTCTATTCAGGCCCCCAGCAGATGGGATGATCCCTGCCTACGTTGGGTAAGGGTGATCTTCCCCACTCGGTCTGCTGATTCAAATGCTAATATATTCTAAAGACACCTTCGCAGGCGTGCCCAGAATTAATGTTTTGCAAGCTGTCTGGACATCTCTTAGCCCAGTCAAGCTGACGCACAAAATTCACCACCACAGCCGTCCTAGGGAAGAGGCCTGTGCCAGTGGACGTCTGCGTCTCTAAGAAATGGCCTGGGCATGGCCTTGTCCAGGTAACATCTGTGTTTGGCCTGCCCTTCTGTGACGCCCTTGTCATCTTTCACTTCTTCTGTGACGTCAGGCCCCTGCTGAAGCTGGCCTGCGTGGACACCCCTGTCAACGAGATCGTGAACTTTGTCGTCAGCGTCTGTGTCCTGATTCTGCCCACGGGCCCGGTCTTCTTCTCCTATGTCCTCATCGTCTCCACCAGCCTCAAGATCCCCTCCGCCCGGGGCCGGAAGAAGGCCTTTGCCACCTGCACCTCCCGCCTCACGGTGGTCTTCGTCCACTATGGCTGTGCCTCCGTCATCTACCTCAAGCCCAAGTCCCAGAGTTCCGTGGGGGCAGGACAGACTCATCTCTGTGACCTACACCGTCCTCACTCCCCTGCTGAGCCCTGTCGTGTACAGCCTGGGGAACAAGGAGGTCAAAGGTGCCCGGTGCAGAGCCGTGGCAAAAACACTGCTCAAGTCTCAGTGCATCGAGACTGATAGTTTCTCTCCACGTACTTGTTCCTCTGAGTGTTGACTCGCAGGGACATCGTGATTCTCCACAGCTCCACGGAGCCTTCAGTGGGGCCTGCCCCTGCAGTGTCCTCTCCGGAGATGTCTCCTGTCACACTTCAGTCATATTCCCATGAACGCAGGTAACAGGCCCTGGGATTCTGGCCAGTTCTTACATCTGCCAAATAACACACAAAAAAGGAAGATTCATGTTGGACACCTTGGAAAAAGCTCCAAAAATTTTGTTCTGCTTTGAGGCCAGGGGACCTCCAGGAGAGGTGGGGTTGGTCAATCTAGCTGCGCCTTTTACACTTTCCTCTCACGTTTTCATTTGTTGCCAGACTTTGGTGCAAGTGCACTACTCTTTCTCTCCAGCTGGTCTCTTTCGCCCCCCACCCCAGGGAGCCCGTGCTGAGCCCTGCTGGATGCTGTTCCTCCCGGCTGCTGTTCCTGCCTCCCCCATGGCCGTGGCGTGTCAACACCGGGACTTAGTATCACACCAATGATAAAGTTGTTTGCCTTTGTACACACCTCACGATTTATAAGGAATTTCCACCTGCAGGCTTTTATGTGATCTGGAAGGTAGGCAGGTCAGCAACGATCACCCCTGTGCCGTAAATAAAGAAACCGAGGCACGTATCGGTGGCATTGATTTGCCCACACATACAGAATTAGACAGCTGAAGACTCGGGATTTGAATCTACTTCTCTTTATTGTGTCTCGTTCCTTTTAGTGAATCCGTTTACAAGATGCGGGAACTTCACGGGCAAAATTAGGACCTTCAGGGAATAGCGTGGGCAGGGCTGTGGCTGGTCTGCAGGAGGCTTTGTGCCCTTGAGGAAAAAAGCATCCTCTCCTCTGGATGCTTCTGTCAGAAATGGCCATCACGGTTTTACTGCCCTCTCCTGGGACTTATCCCGAATCCAGATGTCTAAGCTGTGGATGGACCCCCTTAGTGTCACACTGGACACCTGCAGAATCCCACGCCGCAGGGCTGATCGAGGGATAGACGAGGAGCCTGGAAACAAATAGGTGCCAGTGTCCTTGCCCACAGTCTTCGTTCAGTCCTGGGTTGTCTGAAAGCCTCATTTCCCAGCCCGCCCTTATCGACTGGAGTCCCTCTCACGTCTCTAACTCGGGTCTTGTCGAGAGGATGTGTGAGATGTACAGGTTCTGGAGTTACTGTAAGTGTGGTACCAGCACGGGGGCTCCTAGACTGAGCCAGCCTCTGTGGGTCCTGAGGACCAGATCTGTCCCCAGTTCTGCCAAGAGCTGGAGACAGGAGTTTACGTGGAGGGGGGGTGGAGGCCACGGTTGCCCTGCCAGCATCTCGGACATCTTCCTACAGATACAGGAGCTATGATGTTAAACTCCCAGTTTCCAGCCCTGTGCCTCTAGTTCGGTGTCAGAGAAGATGACACGGGTGCATTAAGTGTTTCGTGTGCAATAGGCACCGTGTTCGACATGGTATGTCCTGTGTCCTTCAAAAGCTGGTATATCGATTCATTTCTTCGCTCATTTACCCAAGTGGTGGTTATTGAGGGCTGTATGACCCGTTGATGCTGTGAAGCTGGCTCTGAGAAGGCTGGGGCCATCCCACGCTTTGTGACCAGGGGACCCCTTTAAACCCTTCGTAAAAATGAAGGAGGACCCAAGAGTCTTTGCTGGTACCATCTGACCGCAGTAGAAATTAAAACCAAAAGATTTCCAAAGTATGTTTTATTCACTTAAAAATAACAATCCAAATGCCAGCACAAGTCACGTTGTTACGAAAAATAACTACAACCCGGACAAAAAGAGTGACGCCCGTGTACGTTTTTGCTAATGTGTCCAGCGTCTGGTTTCATCCAAGAGACCCGGTTCTCCCGCACGTGCCCTGACGCCCTATCGCATATCGCGTAGCCTCTGAAAAACTTCTCTCGGAAGAGAATGAGCGAAAACGGTGAGGAACGTCCGCTTCATCTTGAGAATGGTTTTGACTGGACAGAGCCTCTGGAAGCACACCCGCATCTGCCTTCACCGACCACGCAGATTTTAGAATCAAGGTCAGAGCCAGAAGTGGGCGTGGCGGGGGGACGAAGCATCACTCCTTGGGGGCGGTTAGCAAAGGACCTGAGGAGGCCATCCCGGCCCCTCCTCTCTTCGAGCATTCCTTTGGTCCCTCGGAAGGGGCATCGGGGAGCACGCCTGCGCAGGAGAGTGGAGAAAAGAAATGGAGAGTTGGGGTCAGGAGGCTCATTACCCCTCAGTGCTCGGTTTGTGGGTGAAAGGCTGGCTTTCCGAAACTTGTTTGCCTGTTGATTTCCCTCCCTCCTGACCCCACCCAGCAAACCAGAGTCTTTGATGCTTCCTAGCACCAGCTGAAGCTTCAGACCGGTCCTTTGGACTGCCAGCATCCAACTGGAAGAGACACTGGATGGATATTTTTGTAGTAGTTGGCTCTAAGCACACTGGAGTTCAGAGCCAGGAAGTGCGGTTTGAAAAAAAAAAATCTAATGAAAGAGAGTTTCATGTTTGCACGTTTCATGTCTATTCAACCGTGGGCCCTTCTCTGTCATGGGCCAAATTGGTATATGCATACGCATCCGTTTTGGGATTCTGTTCTGTTGTATGGATCTATTTTGGCTATTTTGTGCCAATTTTATGCTGTTTTAATTAGTATAGATTTATGAGGTATGTTGATATCTGCTAGATCAAGTAAAAAACAAACCCCATTGTCATTTTTTTTCTGAAAGAGCCTCGTCTATTTTTGCACATTTCCTAAACATAAGCCCCATGAAAGCAGTGAGGTTGTTTATCATTTTGCTGGCTGCACCCCAGCAGCTTTAATAAAAGTGACATAGTGTAAGCACTCAATAAATATTTGTTAAATAAAGGAATGAGCTTCTACTTCTGGGCTAATTTTAGAATTAGTTTGTCAGTATGCATGCAGCATCTTACTGGGAGTTTTATTGGGATCGCATTGAATTTGTAGATTGATCTGGGAAGAATTGACATCTTTGCATCCTTGAATCTTCCCATCAATGAAGGTGGCCCCATTTACACAGTGCTTCCTTTATGTTCTCCAGCAACGGGACATAATATTCTCCAGAAGGATCTCATAGAAAAATATCCACTTACTGTAATAACCAAATTGTCTGAGCACCTTACAAAAACAACAAAAATAGACAACAGCTTTATTGGGATGGAATTCAGAATGTAAAATTCACCCTTTTAAAATATGCAATTCACTGGCTTTTACTAAAATCAGAGTTGTGCGCCTGTCAGCACTACCTAATTTCAGAACATTTTCATCACTGCCAAAGACCCCCTGTGGCCATTAGCAGCCACTTTTTCATTTCTCCCCTCGCCCCAGCCACTCACAAACACGGATTGACTTTCTATCTATGAAATTGCCTATTCCGCACATCTCAGATGAACGGGATCACACAATTGTGATTACCTTCTTCCATTTAGCACAATGTGATTAAGCTCCATCCATGTATGTAGCATGTGATCAATATTTCATTCCTTTTTATGGCCAAATAGTATTCTAATATATCGACATGCCATATTTATGTATCCATTCACCAGTTGATGGGAATTTGGGCTGTTTCTACTTCGTAACTCTTACAAATATAATGCTGCTGGGCACATCAGCCTATAAGTTTTTGTGTGGACACTTTTTCATTTCTTTTGGATATATACCTCAAGACGGCATTGTTGCTGGATCCCATTTCGTAGAGGATGTTTGTATCTATATTCATCAGGAATATAGGTCTGTGGCTTTTCCTCTTGTTTTCTCGTGATGCCATTGTCTGGTTTTGGTATCAAGGTGGTACTGGCCTCATAGAATGAGTTGGAAATCATTTCCTCGTCTTTTATGCTGTGGAAGAGTGTGTAAAGGATTGGTATTAATTCTTTAATGTTTTATAGATTTCATCAGCGAAGCTAATGGTGGTTCTGGGCTACTCTTTGTTTGTTACTGATGCACTCTCTGCTTCTTGTAAGTCTATTCAGATTTTCTATTCCCTCTTAAGTCCATGTTGCAACTTTCTGGGAAGTTGTCCATTCCCTCTGGGTCACCTAACTTGTTGGCGCACAGTTCATAGCCTTCCTCTATGATTTTTATTTCTGTAAGGTCACTGGTGATCTCTTCTCTTTAATTCTTGATTTTAGCAACTTGCATCATCTTTTTCTCTTGGTCTGTGTAACTAAAGGTTTATCAACTCTGTTGATCATTTTAAACAGTCAACTTTGGGTTTTGTTAATTTTTTAAATTCTGTTACCTGTATTTTTTATTTCCCCTCCAATCTTTTCATTTTTTCCCCATATGTTTGCTTTGGATGTAGTATCCTCTTCTTTTTCTAGGATTTTAAGATGATTCTTGGGTTAATGACTTGAGAACTTCTTTTTTAATACACACATGTACTTCTTTAAATTTCTCTCTAAGCACTGCTTTTGCCATATTCCATAAGTTTGGGGATGTGTTTTCATTTTTACTCATCTTAAAGTGCTTTCTTTTGTATTTCTTCTTTGACACATTGGTAATTATTTAGAAGCGTGTTAATATCCACATAGGTGTGAATTTCCCAAATTTCCTTCTGTTGGTGATTTCTAATTCTGCTGCTGTCAGGGAACATACTTTGTTTGATTTCAATACCCTTAAATTTATGGAGGCTTCTTAATGGTCTCACATACAGTCTATCCCGAAGAATGTTCCTTGTGGACTGGATGAGGATGTATATATGTTGATAGTTTGGGTGGAATGTTCTATGGATGTCTGCTGTAGCTGTTTCATAGTGTTGTTTGTGTCTACTTCCGTGATGGTCTTATGCGTGGTTGTTTTACCCATTATTGAATACAGAGTATTAAAGGCTCCAACTATTACCATGGAATTACCTATCTTTTCCCTCAAATCTGTCAGTTTTTGCTTCACGTGTTTTGGGGTTCTGGTAGGTGAATGTACAGTTGATAATTGTCATCTCTTCCTGATGCATTGAACTTTTATCACTTTTGTCTTACAGCAGTTTTGGTCTTCCAGTTAATTTTGTCTGATATTAATATAGCCATTCCAGATCGTTTTGGGTTGCTGCTTGCCAGGCATATCTCATTCCGTCTTTTTTAATTTCACCTTATTTGTGTCTTTGAATCTATGGCCTGTCTTTTGCAGACTTTGTATAGTTGGCTTAAAATTTCCTACTCCGTTCTGCCGATCTCAGCCTCCTGATTGGATTATCTAATTTATTTCTATTTTTTTTGTACTTCCTGATCAAGGAGGAGCTACATCTCCCACTTACTGTTAGTTTTCTGTCTGCCATGTGTTTTTCCTTCCTCCGGCCTTCTATCCCTGCCTTCTTTTCTGTTAGATAGGTATTTTCTAGGGTACCATGGTTTTTCTTTCCCGGATTTTTTTGAGTTGATTTCTTAGTGGTTGCCCCGAGAAGGATTACAATTTTTTACCTTAAAAAACATGCTGATTCTTATTAATACCAACTTAATTTGCCCAGAAGCAAAAACTTTGTCCCAATGTAGATTATTCCCTTACCTCTTGCCGTCCTTGTTATTTTTTTTTTAATTTTTTTTTCAACGTTTATTTATTTTTGGGACAGAGAGAGACAGAGCATGAACGGGGGAGGGGCAGAGAGAGAGGGAGACACAGAATCGGAAACAGGCTCCAGGCTCCGAGCCATCAGCCCGGAGCCCGACGCGGGGCTCGAACTCACGGACCGCGAGATCGTGACCTGGCTGAAGTCGGACGCTTAACCGACTGCGCCACCCAGGCTCCCCAAGTCCTTGTTATACATATTGCTTTTTTGTACATCGTTGTACACATTTTCGTAACGAGTGCTTTATGCTGCTGTGTTTTAAGTCGGGAGGAGAAGAGAGTTGCAAACAAAACGTATCTGTACTGTCTTCTCTATTTGCTGACACGTGTGTAGTCTTGGGGTTTTCTGACTTTAGCTGGAATGTTCAAACGCGGTCATGAAATGACGTTTGTGGACTTCTGATAGCTGTGCATAAGTAAAGGAAATTTCTTTTTAGTCTTAGCTCGATAAGAATGTTTATGATCAACTGGATGTTGGATTTACATCTGATGTTTTATGTTTCTCATCCTTTGAAATAATACATTTTGATTCTTTTACTGTGGACTCATCCTTGTATTCCTTGTTTAAAACCAGCTTGGACAACGATGCTGTTTTGTTTTGTTTTAACTATGGATTCTTTTTTAAAAATTTTATTTATTCTCATCTGTAGGTGACATTAGTGTTTAATTTTGTATTTTTAACTGCCTGTTTCTGGTTTGATACAAAGCTTTCGAGGCCAGTGGCCTCATGATTTGAGCTGAGGACATTCTCCTGCTTTTATAACACCTGAAAGAATCTGCATGTCTGCTCTTAAACCTTTGGTCTCTTTGTCTTGAGGAGGGAGGAAAACTACATTTTCACTGTCATTTTCCTGTCTCTTGACTGTTGCTCTGTTCATTTTCTAATCTTTCTCAGGCCATTATTACAAATTAGTATTTTTTTTTAACATTTATTTATTCTTGAGACAGAGAGAGACAGAGCATGAACGGGTGAGGGGCAGAGAGAGAGGGAGACACAGAATCGGAAACAGGCTCCAGGCTCTGAGCCATCAGCCCAGAGCCCGACGCGGGGCTCGAACTCCCGGACCGCGAGATCGTGACCTGGCTGAAGTCGGACGCTTCACCGACTGCGCCACCCAGGCGCCCCTACAAATTAGTATTTTTATTAGAATTGTATGTTTGGTCCGGGTGTTCAAATTAATCTAAAGCGTCTCGTGCTGTTATCATTTTCACAGCTGTATTTGCATCCCTAGTTAGGTCCTTATTTCGTTTGTGATTTTATTTGGGTGATCCTTCCTTCATCTGTTCTCAGGGGTAACTACCAAAATTTTAATATCTTCAAGGTCTCCTTTTTATTGCTATTTTTACTTCAATCTTTAAGGCCCATCTAATTATTTGATTTGTCTCTGTCTTTGCCATTAATTCATATGTTACCAATGTAATGTTACTTGAAAATTTTTTTCCCTAGTATTCGCTTTCTTCTTCTGCATTCTTGAATTAAACACTGCGTTTTAGGTTTTTCCAGGAAGCGGATTTACCTCGGGACCTCTTCATACACCACTCTGATTTTGTAGGTCTGCATTTTTATCTTTTAATTTCAAATGGTTTATAATTTTTCTTAACATTTTTATTTCCTCTTTCATACTTCTTTTTTCCAAAGTATATTTTTATACTTGCAGCTGCAGGGATGGTGGTGGGAAGGGCCTAGCAAGGGGTGGGTAGCGAACTTCTGTGTTTGTTTGTTTTCAAACGTACTGCACGGTGTGTGAAAGCCGTGTGTTGAAGCTCAAGGAGACCTCTTTGCCGCAGACAGCGTGGTCAGATTTTTGTGAAAACTCGTGGGCACCTTAAAATAATTTAAAATCGGGTCCAAGGGTTTTTCTCACCGTTTGAAAACTTTGGTTATTTTCTCACAATTTGTCTGCCTTACCAGCGTTTTGAAAATGTTTAATGTCTCTTAAATGACTTTACGATGCCGGTTTCTCCTTGTATCTTTGTCAGTGTTTGCTTGATATATTTTGAAGCTTGGCTGTTAGGTCCATTCCAGTGATGGCGTCTACACATTTCTGGTGAAATCGTTCTTTTTTTAAAATTTTTATCAGAACTCCATTTGCCTTTTAGTGCCCTTTTTTCTCAATGAATTTTAGTCCATGTGATATTTATGTAATTATTACAGGAGGCTTATTCTTATTTTGGGCTTCCCTTGTGTCATGTTTCTCCGTATTTCCCCTTTTTCTCAGCCTTTCCTCAGTTTTTAGATGGTCTGTTTTATATGCTCTATACTGGCTTGAAAGTTTTCCACTCGCTACCTCTTCAGCTAGCAATTAAAACATTTTTTTTTAATTTTTTTTTGTTTCAACGTTTATTTATTTTTGGGACAGAGAGAGACAGAGCATGAACGGGGGAGGGGCAGAGAGAGAGGGAGACACAGAATTGGAAACAGGCTCCAGGCTCCGAGCCATCATCAGCCCAGAGCCCGACGCGGGGCTCGAACTCCCGGACCGCAAGATCGTGACCTGGCTGAAGTCGGACGCTTAACCGACTGCGCCGCCCAGGCGCCCCGCAATTAAAACATTTTTAATGTTTGGGAAATAGTGTACCTACAGTTTAAAAATTCAAGTATTACTAAAATATATATACATGTCCCCCCCCCCACACACACACACAAAAGGAAGTGATTCTCTACTCCACCCCTCCCTACCCTTTTCTTTTCCCTAGAGGCAACCTGTTTTGGGGGTCTTCAGAAAAACTGAACCAGTTGCGTGTGTATGTGTGTGTTTTATGTACACGTGTGTGCGAGGGAGAGAGGTGATGAAGGCTTACTTTTACCAAGTGGCTCACATGACAACAGAGGCTGGCAAATCCCAAGTCCACAAGGTGGCTCAACAGGCTGGGGGCCCAGGGCAGCGAGGGTACTGCAGTTCAAGTCTGAGGCCATCTTCTGAATTCCCTCTTGCTCATGGTTGGTCGGTCTTGTGTCCCATCCATGCCTTCAACAGGCCCGCCCACATTATGGAGGAAATCTTCTCTACTGAAAGCCCACCAATTTAAATGTCAATCTCCACTCAAAACACCGTCGCAGAAACATCCAAAATGCTGCTTGACCAAATGTCTGGGCACAGTGGTCCATCCAAGTTGACGCATAAAATCAACCATCACACTATTTTCAACAACTTTATCAGTTTCCATCCTCATTTCCTAACTCACACGCTTCCCCATTCCTCTTTTTCAATATAGGTTTACATTCTTATTTTAGTTGTCATTTACTGTTTCAGTGACAATGATTCGATGAATATTACTCACAGCTGATCTGTGCCATGTGCTATAAACACGTATCTCTTGAACAAGAAGGCTAAACGTTTTTTGTTTTTGTTTTTGTTTTTGTTTTCTCTCTGAGGTCCATAATATCAGTCGTTTCTTAATTTCCCTTTTTCTTTTCATGGAGCCACTTGTCCAGGAGCCCTCTGCCTTTGTCTAGTTTTTCCCAGTTGCTCCTTAGCTGATTGGAGGGATGTGACACTTCAGTTCCAACCTGGGGGTCCCCTTCCCTCTCTGCTCTTCTCGATTCACTGTCTCCTGGATTCTTCATCTTCCGTGTGTACACCTTCGTTTCCATGGCTTCCTGAGAAAGAGGGGAGAAGCAAATTTTGAGCCCTTGCATGTTGTAAAAAGTGTTATTTTACTCTTGCACTTGGTTGATGACTGGCTGAATTTAGAGTTCTGGTCTGGGACACTGACAACTAGTGATGGGAAGTCTCCTGAAAAATGGAGTCTGGAGGCTTCTGCAGGGGTGCTGTCAGCCGTAGCACTCCTCATCACTGCAGACCCAGCAGGAAGAGAGGGACTTGACCCTACATGACTGGACCTTGCGTCCTATGGATATCACTCTACTACTCCAGGAGGCTACATCTCCCGGGGAACAGCTCAGCCAGTGCACAGCACCATACTTGGAACTCCCCCTTTCCTCCAATGGACTTCTAGTTGCTAACAGCCCTCCCCAATCCCCCCCTTTCCCCTTAAAAGGAAGGTGCCTCTCCTTTGTTCTCAGACTTGCGTAGGGTTGTGCTGTAGCCTGTTTGCCCCGGACTGCAATTCTTATTCCCATATAAACCCATCTTGTGCTGCTAAAATAATCAGCAATTTCTATTTTTAAGATTAGCGGGACTAGTTTTCCCTCAAAATGTTTACGCCACTATTTCATGGTTTTCTACTTTGGAGCGTAAAGTCCAGGGCCGTTTTGATCCTTGGTCCGTTGCTTATTATTCTATCTGGCTTTTTATTTTGACGTTTGTAAGGTCGCCTTTTTAACATCGTTTTTAGAAACTTCGTGAAGATGTATTTTGCATGTGGCCGTGATTGTTTTCATCGTGGGAGTCGTTTGGGCCGGAAGCTCATGTCCTTTTGCTTTTTGAAATTCTCTTTTTACTATGGCTTTGAAAATTTAACCCTTTCTACTTATGTTTGAAGTCTGTCTAGTCAACTATTCAACATCTTTTATCGTCGATATTCATATGTTGGCCCCTGATTTTTCTCCTATTTGCCATCTGGTTCTGGTATTCAAGACATTTCCTCAAATTTCTCCCCCAAATCTGCTGTTTAATTTTTTATTTCAGGTAATGTATTTTTAATTTGTCAAAGCTCTTTCTGCTTCTCAGAACATGCCTTTTATACAGCAGCACTTTTATTTCACCAGTACGGCATCTTGTCACGTCCTTCTGAAAACGTGGAATATGTGTCTTTGGAAAGACTTTAATCTGCTCTCTGGGCCGTATCTGATTCTCCCATGTTCTTTTGTTACCTGTTTGTCAGGCGATGTCTGTTTTCATGTTATTCCCAAAGGCTTGGGGATCCTTGTCAGTCCATTTGTAATATGACTAGTTCACTAATGACTATCTGTTTGGAAAGTGTGTGTGTGTGTGTGTGTGTGTGTGTGTGTGTGTGTGTGAAGGGCTGGGATATCTTGAGTGGTGGGCTTTCCTTATGAGGGTGATAAAGCTGGGTGATGTGGTAAAGATGCTTTCTTTGGATTCTTAGGCTAAGCTTACTTTTTCAACATAGGATGACACCGAACTTTCCATATCTTTTGGTCTTTGTTCATGAAATGCTAAGTTGCCCAGGGAATATCCTTCAGTTTCCTGATGGGGAGCTTGTAAGCCTTTTTCGTCAGTATCCTATAAGGTTTGCCTCTTCCTTACTTTTTAAAAAATTGCTATGGCACCCCCACACACACACCTCATCTCTGTAAATGTCCCCAGAAAGTCACCCTCCAGCCTTCTGCACAGGCAGAGGAGAGGTTCTGGCTGTATAGCATTTCTTAAACATTTTCAGAGGTGTTTTACTAAACTAATCACACACTCTGAGGTTCAGAAAGGCTTGCTGCCTCCCTTTCCTGAACGTTTCTGCCTTCCGGCATTCTGGGTGAGAAATCGGCGTTTCTGTTGTTTGCTCTGCATCAGGCACCTTCTGCGGTCTATGTGCTAAGTCACACGGAAGACAGTAACAATGTATTAATCTGCATTCCAGATTCCATAATTCACTGCACACTCTTGCTGTCATCTGGCTGTTTCTCTGGCTAAGGAGGCGAGCCTGTTCTGAATTGAAATTGAGTAGGGCTTTAGGGCAAAGCCGCAAACTATTACATATGTGAACTCTGTGTTTCAGTTCTGTTTAGCAGAATTCCTAAAACTTTGTTCTAAATTGTGACTAGTCTTAGCCAGTGTGTAGAGCTTCCCATGGAACAAGAGAGGGGAGTGTAATTTTCTTATAATTCTTTTATTAAAAAAAATATTACCACGACAGGGAGGGCTGCCCTTTCTGGGCCACGACCCCCCTGTTTCCTTCTCCTGGCATTTCCCACTGTTATTGTCTTCCACCTCTGGTACTTTCTTGACTGGGCTGGCCTTGCAACTCCCGTGGCCTCCAAGGGGCCTTCTCGGTTGAATCACACTTGTTCTGAGTCTCTAGGTCATGCCGCATAGTTTGTAGCCCACTAAAAACTCCATTTCATCCATTTTCATCGTCTGGCTGAATGCTCCTGCTTTAAAATTGTTGTCCCTTCCAGGGTTTGGTAGGGGTGCGGCTGGAGAGTGTGGAAAAGAGAAATGCTCACTGCTCTCACTGTGCTAAAGTGAACATCAGAGAAACACGGGTTCCATTTTCTTTACCATTTTCTGAAGTTTTTTCAGCGAGTGAGTATTGCCTTTAGAAACAGAAGAATGCCCACTAACATGCCACTGTTTGACCAGAAAAGAAGACAAAAATGGGTAGCATCCTTCTCAGATGATTTGCCTACCATACTGGCCGGTGTGGTGGGGCTCACACATGTAACGCCCCCTTATGGAACCCAGGTGTCCCTGGGTTTCCCTAACTTTAGAGGCCGCCCCAGGAGCACATGGCAGCCTGACCTTGCTTTGGGTCTTTACTAGAATCTGCTGTTTCGTTGCACTTTGCTCTTTAGTCTTTGCAAAGTCGATGGCTGAAAATCTCGTATGCCATTTTGGGGGGCGACCCTGAGTTCGTAGTTGAACAGTGATCCACGATAGCATGCATTATTGTCTCCAAACAGGCTGACAGCATCAGAACCTGCATAAAGCAAGCCGTTGGGCTTTTGACAAATATTCAGATACACATTTTGAAATACAGTTAATCATTCTGTGACCTAGCCCAAAATAGCTTTGCACGGTAAAATTCAGTAGAGGTATACGTTATGTTTATTACTGCAAACGTAAAATGCAAGAACAGTTGATGACTGAGAGCTATTAATTTCGGGGGCAAATTTAAGAGTTTTAAATAGGAAAATAAGTCCCCGTTTCATTAATATTAAGAGTGTGTTGGGTTTCAGTTTTAGAAAGAATGTCATATCCTGTAAAGCCAGTGCATACTTATAAATTTGAATATACAAAGCAGAGTAATGAAAATTAGATACCACAGTTTTAATCTTTGTAAAATTGTCTATTGTCCTGTATTTATACTTTCATTTTATTTATTTTTTTAGTAATAGATTTTTTTCCCCAAATTTTTATTTAAATCCTAGTTAGTTAACATATAGTGTCATATTGGTTCCAGGAATAGAATTCAGTGATTCATCACTTACATACAACACCCAGTACTCATCACAACAAATGCCCTCCGTAATACCCATCACCCATCTAGCCCATCTCCCACCCACCTCCCTCTGTCAACCCTCAGTTTTTTCTCTATCATTAAGAGTCTCTTGTGGTTGGCTTCCCTCTCTTTTTTTTCCCCTTCCCCTATTTCATCTGTTTTGTTTTGTAAATTCCACACATGAGTGAAATCATATGGCATTTGTCTTTCTCTGACTTATTTCGCTTAGCAAGATACGCTCTAGTTCCATCCATGTCATTGTAAATGGAAAGATTCATTCTTTTTCATGGGTCAGTAATATTCCATCTACATATATCACATCTTCTTCATTAACCGGTCGATGGACATTTGGGCCCTCTCCATAGTTAAGCTGTTGTTGACGATGCTGCTATAAACATTGGGGTTCTTGTGCCCCTTCGGATCTGTATTTTTGTATTGTTTGAGTCAATACCTGGTAGTGAAACTGCTGGGTCATAGGGTAGTTCTGTTTTTAACTTTCTGAGGAAACTCTATACTGTTCTCTAGAGTGGCTACAACCAGTTTGCATTCCCACCAACAGCGCAAGAGGGTTCGCCTTTCTCTGCATGCTCACTAACACCTGTTGTTTCTTGTGTTACTAATTTTAGCCATTCTGACAGGTGTTATGTGGTAGTTCATTGCGGTTTTGATTTGTATTTCCCTGAAGATGAGTGGTGTGGAGCATCTTTTTGCGTGTCTTTTGGCCATCTGGGTGTTTTCCTCGGAAAGATGTCTATTCCCGTCTTCTGCCCATTTCTTCACCAGATTATTTGTGTTTTTGGGTGTTGTGTTTGATAAGTTCTTTATAGACTTTGCATACTAACCCTTTATCTGCTATGCCATTTGCAAATGCCTTCTTCCATTCAGTAGGCTGCCTTTTTGTTGATTGTCTCCTTCACGGTGCAGAAGTTTTTCATCTTGATGAGGTCCCAATAGTTCATGTTTGCTTTTGTTTCCATGCCTGGTTTCTTTGATCTGTTCTGCTGTCTTTTTTACTTCTATGTCATGGATTTCTGTTTTAATCGTTATTATTTTCTGTTTGGGGCTGTATTTGCTCTTCTTTTTCCAGCTCCTTTAGGTGTAAGGTTAGGTTGTGCATTTGAGAATTCCTTCCTTCTTTAGGAAGGCCTGGGTTGCTATAGTTTTCCCTCTTATGACCACCTTTGCCGTATCCCAGAGGTTTGGGACTGTCGTGTTTTCATTCTCATTGGTTTCATGTGCTTTTTAATTTCCTCCTTAATTTATTGGTTAACCCATTCATTCTTTATTAGGATGTTCTTTAATCTCCAAGTATTCGTGATATTTCCAATTTTTTTCTTGTAGTCGATTTCAAGCTTCATAGCATTTTGGTCTAAAAACGTGCATGGTAGGATCTGGATCTTTTTGTACTTGTCGAGGGCTGATTTGTGTCCCAGTATGTGATCTATTCTGGAGAAAGTTCCATGTGTACTCAAGGAGAATGTGTATTCTGCTTTAGGATGAAATGTTCTGAAAATCTTTTAATTCCATCTGGTCCAGAGGGTCATTCAAAGCCTTTGTTTCCTTGTTGATTTTCTGCTTAGATGATCTCTCCATTGTTGTGAATGGGGTGTTAAAGTCCCCTACTATTGTTGTTTTCTTATTCATGAGTTTCTTTAAGGTTGTGATTAATTGATTTATATACTTGGGTGTCTTTAAGTTGGAGGCATAAATGTTTACAATTGTTTGATCTTCTTGATGGATAGACCCCTTAATTATGATATAATACCCTTCTTCATATCTTGTTACAGTCTTTGGTTTAAAATCTAGTTTGTCTGATATAATAAGTGTGGCTACTCAGGCTTTCTTTTGACTTCTATTATCATGGCAGATGGTTCTCCATCTCCTCACTTTTGGTCTGCCGGTGTCTTTAGGTCTGAAATGAGTCTCTTGTAGGCTACATATAGCTGGGTCTTGTTTTTTTTTATCCATTCTGATACTTCCTGTCTTTTGATTGGAGCATTTAGTCCATTTACGTTCCAAGTAACTATTGAAAGATGAATTTAGTGCCAATGTGTTAACTGCAAAGTTGGTGTTTCTGTTGATGTTCTCTCTGTTCCTTTCTCATCTTTGTTGCTTTTGCTCTTTTTCCCCCCAAATAATCCCCTTTAATATTTCTTACAAGGCTGATTTAGTGGTCACGGACTCCTTCAGTTTTTGTTTAGGAAACTCTTTATCCTTCTATCCTAAATGACAGCCTTTCTGGATGAAGAATTATTGGCTGCATATTTTCCCCATTCAGTATGTTGAATATATCCTGCCACTCCTTTCTGATCTGCCAAGTTTCTGTGGACAGATCTGCTATGAACCTGATCTGTCTTCCTTGTTGGTTAAGGACTTTTTTCCCCTTGCTTCTCTCAGGATTTTTTCCTTGTCTGGTATTTTGTGAATCTGACTGTGATATGTCTTGATGATGACCAGCTTTTGTTGAATTGAATGAGAGTTCTCTGTACTTCTTGGATCTCAATGTCTGTGTTCTTCCCCAGATTAGAGGAGTTTTGAGCTATAATTTGCTCAGATCAACCTTCTTCCCCTTTTTCAATCTCTCTCCATCTTCTGGGACTCCTCTAATACACATGTTATTATGCATTAAGGAGTTACTGAGTTCCCTAAGTCTATCATCGTGATCTGCTATCTTTGTTTCCCTCTTCTTTTTGGCTTCATTATTTTCCATAATTTTACCTTCAGTGTCACTAATTTGTTCTTCTGCTTCATCCACTCTCATTGCTGTGGTGAGGTTTGCATCTCAGCTATCACGTGTTTATTTTTGGCCTGACTAGATTTTAGTTCTTTTATCTCTGCCATAAGGGATTCTCTAGTGTCCTCTGTGCTTTTTTTCCCAAGCCCTCCTAGTATCCTTATAATCATTGTTTTAAATTCTAGTTCACACACCTTAGTTATGTCCATATTGGCTTAATCCCTGGCCGTTACTTCATCCTGTTCTTCTTGAGGGGGTGAATGACTCCATCTTCTCATTTTGTCCAGAGAAAAAAGATAATAAGACAAAAACCACTAGGTCAGAGGTGTGTTTTGGTCTGCTTATTAAAAGCTAGATCCAAATATATATATGAATTTTTTAAAAAGAATAAAAAATAAAATTAAAAATAAAAAGGAAGCTAGATCCTATTTCCCCTAGAGCGGAAGCTTTGCAGCACTCTATGATCAGTCGACCTGGTGCATGAGACGGGTTTGTGCCGGTCTTCTGGGGGAGGGGGCTGTTGTGCCGATTCTAAGCTGGTGTTGCTCTCGTAGAGATGCACCTGCAGGGCACAGGGGTGTGGAGCTTGGTGTAAATGGCTCCGGTCTCCACTTGGTGGTGCTGTTTTACTCACTGAGGTTGGTCAGTGCTGATGGGTTGGAGGAGGGCAAAATGGCATTTCCCCACTCTCTTATCCCTGAAGGGTCTGTGCCTGCCACTCTTTAGGAAGCCCTCACGGATGGGAAAGACTCACCCCTCTTGTGTCCGCGGCTTCTGTCGGATCCCTGCCTTCACCCCGTCTGCGCCCACGCTCTTTTCCTGCCGGGTGGCACCGTCTTTTATCTCAGGCACATGGCAAGGTCTCAAAACTCCCAAGTTTAAGGGACTTGTGGCACACGGACCTGCACTGATACTCTGGAGGGAGGGTCTCCCTGTGCTTTTCTGTTCGCCGGTCTGTCCCAGGAAAGTGGTCGTGTGACCGTGAAGCAGTTCAGAGTTTATGGTAAAACTCAGCCGAAAGCTGGCACCAAGGCTGCCCGCACTCTGCCAACATGCCCCTTCCTATGCTTGAGAACGGTGCAGCCCGTCCGCGCTGCCACTTTTGTCCCCGGGGAGGGCTAGCCACCACGCCCCAGTGCACTCCGAACAGGGCAGCTGTTTCTCCCCACGTGACCCAGGGGATCCTCAGACCACCTGCCCACTCCCAGGTCACCACCCACCTTCCCCACGGCAGCACCCTTGCCAAGCCAGGTATGACCCCGGCGATGGTGGACTTCTGAAACCTGAGAGTTTATGTTCTGCTGGGGATAGTAACTTGTGGTGGTCTCTGTAAGCAGGGCATCCCCCTCCCCCCCGCCGCCCTGCAGCACCCACAGTGCGTATCTCCCCCCAGATCAACTCTCTGCACCTCCTGCCTTCCACGAGATGGTCACTTTTCCACTTCTAGGCGTACAGTTTTGTTCTGTCCTCACATTGATTCCTTAGGCGTTCAGAATGATTCTGATGAAATTTATTTATTTATTTATTTTTTAATGTTTATTTATTTTTGAGACAGAGACAGAGCATGAGCAGGGGAGGGGCAGAGAGAGGAGGAGACACAGAATCCGAAGCAGGCTCCAGGCTCCCAGCTGTCAGCACAGAGCCCGACGCGGGGCTCGAACCCACGAGCCGCGAGATCATGACCTGAGCCGGAGTCGGCCGCCCAACCGACTGAGCCACCCAGGCGCCCCTGATTCTGATGAAATTTAAAGTGGGGTTTGTGAGGAAACGGCTAAGAGAGAATCCTTGAGGCATTTTGGGGGCCAAAAGGTGGTCTTATCATGGCAGGGGGACAGGACCCGTGGGCAGAAATGGCTGCGCTGGGATTGGGAAGAGTGAACCCGATTATATACTTTGAAGTTTGTGGAGGGAGAGGGCATAGAGAAAAAGTTGGTTTCCAAGGAATTTCTGGATGCTGAGACCGAGGTCTTACAGGACCCTGAGGATTTAGCTATTGTCAAGGCAAGGTTGCTTTTAGTTTTTAATGACATGGAAACATCAAGGCATTAAGGCAGCCAGAAACTTCTTGAGGGATGTTAGGCACTGCAGGTCTCTGGAAACTATCAGTGGGCTGCAAATCTTAAGGGGATTTAATTTAAACTATATTCTTCCTGCCTTTGTTTCCCTCAGCAGTTTGATATTTATCTAGTTGTGTTTGAGGGAGGAGGCAAGCTTAGGGTCCCCCTATTCCCCCACCATCTTACCTCCTCTCCTCATGAACCTTATACGTTTAAATAAAACAACAGTGAAGCACAGTATTTTTAGCTTTTTTAATTCTATTTAAGTCCTGAATTTGCAGTACGATTTTAATTTTGCCTCCAAAATCATATATGGAAGATAAACTATTTTTAATCCATATCTAATGAAGAATGTGAATAGAAGAAAGTGTTACACAAAAAAATAAGGTATTTCCCTCAAGATCTTTTTTTGCTTCTCTGCCAATCTCTGTCTCTCATGTGAGAAGTGAATACCCACCTGGCATCCCACACGTGTGACGGCCGCAGCCACCCAGCAGCTGCATAAGCATCCCTCCTTTGAAATGTCCAGTATTTAAATATGAACACCGAGGGGCGCCTGGGTGGCGCAGTCGGTTAAGCGTCCGACTTCAGCCAGGTCACGATCTCACGGTCCGTGGGTTCGAGCCCCGCGTCGGGCTCTGGGCTGATGGCTCAGAGCCTGGAGCCTGTTTCGGATTCTGTGTCTCCCTCTCTCTCTGCCCCTCCCCTGTTCATGCTCTGTCTCGCTCTGTCCCAAAAATAAATTTAAAAATGTTGAAAAAAAATTTAAAAAATAAATAAATATGAACACCGAATAGTTAATAATAAAATTCCAGCGTTGTTAAGGTTTTCAAGCAAGATTTTACTTTCAATAGCCCAGAAACATAGTCTAATGGTATTGGACTTCAGCATTAACTTCAGTTGAGTATTTTAGCTTTCAACTGTTGGGTATTTGATCAAAATGTGTTGGAGCTGCACCTCTGTTCACTGACATTATTTGAATAAAATGAATTAGAACCGACTGAATGAAAAACATCAATTCGTGGTAAGTAGTAAGGATAAATACTGGTCTGTGAATTTTCTGATTCCATTTGTAGATGTATGCAGCCACGCTGGGTTATGTTACAACAAGCATTTCTGATTTAGGGTCATGGTGAAGACTTTGAAATCCCTTGAACCGGGGTGCCTGGCAGAGCACGGGAGAATAGGCAGTAAATTCTGGAATTGCGAGCAAAAGTTAGTGACGCCCAGTTTGGGGATTTCTTTATTTATTTTTTGTAAGGGACTGCACATGTGCGACCTGCACAGTTAATGAGAAATACAGTAGCATTAGAAGTTAAGCATATGTGGGAGGAAGGTAGGAATCAAAAGTGAGATCACGGTGCCCGGGTGGCTCCATCGGTTGAGCATCCAGCTTTTGATTTCGGCTCAGGTCATGATCCCAGGGTCATGGGATCCAGTCCTGCGTCGGGCTCCACACTGAGCAAGGAGCCTGCTCAAGATTCTCTTGCGCCCTCTACCCCTTGCTCCCCTCTAAAAAATTTTTTTTCAATAGTGAAGTAATATAAAATGGCCAGGAAAAATTGGAGAGGTAAGAACATAGGATCATGTTAGCTAATAATAGGGATAATGATGATAATATGCCATATTTCTCCACATTTCTGGTGGTTAGCACAGCAGTTTCTCCTGTGTTTCTTCTAGTGTATTTGATTCTTACAACAGCCTAATGGGAAGGACGGAGCGGACATTGATAGCCCCATGTTGTAGATAAGGAAAGATTCAGTGACTTCCTTACAGATCCACAGCTGGGAAGGAGTACATGTGTGTCTTCATTTCAAATGCCTTATGATTTTGTGCTCTTTGGAACAGAAGAGACCAGTTGAGAGGTGAAGGGTGGCGCCCAGGTGTCTGGGGAAACCGAGTACGACACGTGCTCTCCGGCTCTTGGTGCTCCCCGAGGCACTGTTTCGGATTCGTGACAGCTGTGTGCCTGGAGGACCATCCAGAAGCGAACTTGCCCTCCTCATTCTCCAGGGTGTCCGAGGAAAGAGACAAGCCAGGCGTAGAAATAAGAGGGGCGGCAGGAAGGCGGAAGAGCGGCCTCCGAAATCTCGGAGGTGGGGGCCGCCTTGGGTGGGCGAGCTTGAACTCTGAGTTCGGTAGATGCAGTTGGAAGTTCATGGCGATGATTTTGCTGTTTTCTGACTCTAATAGAAATTTTAAAGAATTGTCTCTGTTTCATCGTTTACAAAGGACTTTCACACTTAAGTATCTCATGTGTTCATCACAGGAAACTTTGGGTATGTTTTATAGATGAGGAAACTGAGGCTTAGTGAGGCTAAATAATTCATTCACATGTGGATTGTAAGACGTTCAAAGGACTCCAAACGGAGGCTTTCTCTTGCAGTGCCTGTGTTCCATCCCCTTCACTCAGCTGACCTCCCAAAACCACTGCCTAGTGTTTACGTGGCTAAGTTGGCAGTTATAGATTATCTACTGAGGAGGTTGAACAGATAGGGCAGCAATTTTGAAGCCCGTCTGAAATAACATCTTTTTATTCACTTAGTAAAACTGACTTTTGGCAAATGCAGGGTACTTTTATTTTTGGGTTCTCTTGGATTTCACCATAAATTTCTAAAAAAAAAAAAAAAACACACCCAAAAGCCCATAGTTTGAATCTGTGTAAGAATGGACCATAATGAGCTTTTTATGAAATATCTGGATAGAGCCCTATTTTTTTTTTAAATTAACATAAAGGAGAACACAGTCTGTGAAAACCACATCCCTTGGTACAAGTGAGCCGTGATACGAGCAGGTGGAGCTGAGCGCCTGGGTGCTGCGTCGCTCACACCTTCGTGCGTGAAGACGCCCAGGGGGGAGCTCCCCGTAGTGATGTGTGAATGCACAGCAGTGGGGTGGGAGGGAGTAGTTGGAGCGATTTCATCAGAAGGTCCATAGGAGAGAGGCTTTGGTTTGGGGTTTCGAAATGAGGAGAGCGCCCTGCCGAGTGGCAGTGAGGGATTCCCAGTTAGCAGTAGACTGGCCTGAGGATAGGAAAGGGGAGGCCACCGGTCACTTGGTGTGGTTGGGTGGAGGACAGGCTGAGGGCAGGGGTGCTGGAAGTGGAGGTGACCAGTGGATGGTGTCCCATTAATTCGGGGCCTAGATGGTCTTAAGTGGTAGTAGGGTGGATGGGTGGAGTGTCTTTGGTTGCTCCTAAGTTATCAGATGGCTACATTGTCTTTACCGTGCACAACCGCCCAACCCTCTCCTACTCGCCCCTGCTGTAGACTCTCTCCTTTACTCCCCTGCACTTATTACTTCTTCCACTCCACAAAAGCCTCTCCCGAGGCAAGCCCCTCTCTCCCTGATGGGTGAATCACTCACCCATTCCACTCACCAACCTTTGTACGTCCTCATAATATAGATGCCAATATGATTTATTTGGTGCTACAGCGTTCATCACTTTCAAGGGATTTCAGTCACTTTCCAAAAATGTTTCTCTGACATGATCATGAGAACAGGTTGCCGTTTTCCCATCTGGCCAACCTGGAACTTCTATGGAAAAGATCCTGAATTCAAGCCTAGTGAGTTTTATGGAAGCTCCCATCTCTGAGATCCTCTTAGTTATGGTGTCTAGGATGCAAGGAACTTGAGTTTCCAGGGAAGAATTTACTTCAGCTTGGGTTTAAATGTGTGTAGCTCTAGGTGGGTGAAGGGGAAACCCCACGTCCAAAACAAGGACATTACAGATTACATTTAAAATGTTAGCCCTGTCCCGGAGCAGCCTCCCCAGGTTAATCACTCCTTCTGTCCTGATCTCATTCTGCCCACATGGCACATCCACTCCCCAGAAGTTCCTTCCGTGTTGACATCCCATGCTGTCCATGTCCACACTCCAGGGAAATGTGTCCCTTTCTCCAGTGGCTGAATCTGGAATGCCTTTGTTCTCTCTGGCCCACCCACTGCTGTAGTAAGTTCTAGAATTTTAACTCTAGGGACTGTGGGTCCTTCTCTGCTTTCCCTCTCTAGCAAATCTTATAAGACCCTCCATTGAAGTGGGCCCATCTTGTCAGGAAAGCTTCCTGCCAGTGGCCCGGAGCAGAGCATCCTTGACCTCCTTGTTCCTCAGGGTATACACCACTGGGTTCAGCAGGGGGGTGATGACGGTGTAGGTCACCGAGATCAGCTGGTCCTGATCCCTGGTGTTCTCCGACTTGGGCTTGAGGTAGGCGACGGAGGCACAGCCGTAGTGGACGACGACCACTGTGAGGTGAGAGGCGCAGGTGGCAAAGGCCTTCTTCCGGCCCTGGGCGGAGGGGATCTTGAGGATGGTGGAGACGATGAGGATGTATGAGATGAAGACCAGGCCCATGGGGACCAGGATCACCAGCACGCTGATGATCACGGTCAGGGTCTCGTTGACCGAGGTGTCGACGCAGGAGAGCTTCATTACAGGTCGGATATCACAGAAGAAGTGGGCCACCTTCGTAGCACAGAAAGGCAACCTGAACACAGATGTCACTTGGGTCGTCGCCACAATCAGCCCAATGCCGCAGGCGCCCCCCACCAGCTGCACACACACCCTCTTGTTCATGATGACGGAGTATCTCAAGGGGTTGCAGATGGCCACGTAGCGGTCGTACCCCATCGCCGTGAGCAGGAAGCAGTTGTTGATGGCCAAGGTGATGAAGAAGAACATCTGGGTGGCACAGCCAGCCAAGGAGATGGGCTGACTCAGGCCTACAAGGTTACAGAGCATTTTGGGTATAATGACGAGTGTATATATGGTCTCTGAAGCGGACAGCATGCTCAGGAAGAAGTACATGGGCGTGTGCAGGTGACGATCCACACTAATGACGGTCACGATGACCACGTTGCCGGCCAGGGTCACGACGTACAGTGCAAGGAACACGACAAACAGGCCGAGCTGGTGCTCGTGGAAGCTGGAGAAGCCCTGGAAAGTGAACTCACTCACCCAAGTGTGATTCTCTATCTTCATCAAATCGTATGTGGGATCTAAGAAAGAAAAAACCACGTAAGGGACCTAGACGCGTGACTTCTGCCAGCTAGGCTGGGCAAGTTCATGTGGTTAATCTGCCTCGGGCTTTGCTTATTGATATGCACGTTCATGTTTATTCCTTGGGGGAACAGAGAGTGGAGGAACGTGGTTTTCTCACTAAGAGAAGGAAGGTGGCTTTTCGAGTTTACTGCTGGAAAGATATCCTACTTCTAACACGTGCCCACTTGTCTCGGGTAAGGAATTAGCATCTCTTAGACCAGTCCCATCATCTTGATCCGAGTGTAGCGATGGGGATGTTACAGAATTGTTCAGATGAGCATGATACTTAACAGTGTAAGCGTTTCTGTTAGAATTCAGACAGTTATCAAATACATCCTGGCTCAGTGGTGTCCTGCCGAGCTCCAGGGTCTGCGGCCACCAGCAGAGCTGCTAGGGTTTGGCTGGATCACCTGCGAACGTGGTCCCCTCCCCACGCCGCAGCTCTGTGGGTCCCGTCCCCCTCAACCTTTGCCCTCCGAGCCTCTTCCCGAGGCACTACTCATTTTTCAAAGCTACCCAAAGCCCATGACACCTATGAAACCCTTCCCTTTCTTCTCCACCCCACCTCCCCCTCTGGCTTCCGCTTCCTTCCACAGGTAGGTAGCACAGAGCTGTTTACTGGCTCTTTTGTCTGGAAAGCACCTTACAGTGGATTTGTGATTACCAAAGACATTTACATCCTTTCATTTCATTCCCATCCGGTGGAACGGGGAGAACAAGGAATACTGGTTGTCTTCAGATACAGAAACTCTTTCGGGAATTGCCCGGGGACACCTATCAGCCTGAGCCCATGTCTTCTGATCCTGTCTCCAATGTCCCTCCCACTACCCAAAACTGCAAAGTAGACCTGCCCCACCAGGACGAGATTATATGGTCTCTGAGAATAGGGAGCCATGTGGCCACTGCGATGGGGGCGTAATATCTGCTGGCAGAGTCATTACCGGTCCTGCCCCACCAGATACATTGCCTGGGAGGAAGCAGAATGCTGGAGTGAGGAAAACCACAGTGAGGTTTTCTTCAGAGAAGAGGAGTAAATGTTTTTACACCGTCTCCTTTTCCCTGCTGTCTGTGCGCGTGACATCAGCAAAGAGCTACAGCACTGGGCTAAATTTTAACACTGAGATTATAAGCCTAGAAGAAAGCATGACACTACTAACATTGAATTGGAAAATACACCGTGGTGCAGCTCGTCCAACAGGCTCTACCCGATACCCAACATATAATTATGTAACCAAGTGGCTATAAAAAAAATAAATTCGATAATGGAAACGATGGAGTTGCCTAAAAAGTACATTTTTGCCAGAAGTAAAGCGAATCACCCACATCGCAAAATGGTTTACTATCGGGTAAAAAAACAAAGGTAGGCTTTTCGCGTACTTTTAACATTAACCGACTTCTCAGAAACACACCATTTTTAATAAAGAAAATCTGCAAAAAGATATAAGAGATTGACGCAGTTACGCCTTGAACCCCTTGGAGCAAGCATGTTACGAAAGAAAATGGCATGAGGTTGCAAAAAAACAGTGCAGTTTCACAGACCATTTCTTAAAAAAAAATTTTTTTAATGTTTATTTATTTTTGAGAGAGAGAGACAGAGCACAGCAGGGGAGGGGCAGAGAGCGAGAGAGAGAGGGAGACACAGAACCCGAAGCAGGCTCCAGGCTCTGAGCTGTCAGCACAGAGCCCGACGTGGGGCTCAAACCCACAAACTGTGAGCTCATGACCTGAGCCGAATTTGGACACTCCACTGACTGAGCCACCCAGGTGCCCCTCACGGACCATTTCTTGACAAGGGAGGTGGTTTGGCATTGATGTGTGCACCGTGGTAAGAAACTTAAACCTGCTCCACGAAGCTTTGTCAATAGTGTCTCTGGATTATGATTTGTTAATAGAACGTAGCCAAGGAATCATAGCTGATAAGTGGCAGCCTCTGTTCTTTATTGGCCAAGGTACGCTTTAATCCTGGGAAGCCAGGATTCCTTAGGGTTAGCAACGCATCTTTGAAAGTGACAGATATTCGTAGACACCAGGACCGTTTTTAGTTTAATTTAACCCTCTAACGACAATCATGGCCCTTTGTAAACCGTGGAAGTCTTTTTTGAAATTTCACTTACTTTTCTTCCTGCAAACCTGTGGCTCAACAGAAAAATGAAAGTAGAGGTCAGAGATGTGGCCCATTGGTCACAAGTATTCACAAGTCAAGGTCATGAAGCAAAGACAGTGTGGTCCTTCCACCTACACTAGGGCCAGTCCAGGGATGGCAGGGGAAGGAAGGTCACAGGGGCTCCTTGGATACTAGATATTCCCTCCACCTGGAGGAGGAGCTTTTAACCAAGAAAGGCTCTCTGAGGACCATCTCTTGAGGTTTCTGGGTGCCCTCCCCTGGGCACCCGTGAAAGCCACACCGGGGCTGGAAGGAAGCCAACAGCCAACGGCCAGGGACCTCGTTATGTGCGGGGCTCATTTCCCGCATCACCTGGGTCTGTGCTGCGGCCCTTTGTGAGTACAGACAGCAGTGGCTTATTTGTCAGCCTTCATTTTTTAAATAAATTTTCTATTTTTATACGGTTGGGCCTTGAAACACCATGGTTACAAAGCCCCAGTGAGCTCGAGCTAAGAGCCGCTGCTTGGATTCCAGGAAACTGCACAGTTCTCCCTGTAGTCAAGAGCCCTGCTCGGTATTAGAAGCTGGGGTTTTTTTTTTTTTTTGTTGCTTTTCTTTTTTCCTTTCCTTTTCTGGAACCAAAACAGTCAAATATGACTATATTTGTTGCCCTGTGAGGTTCAGAAGTGGGAGAGTAAAGCTCAACGGACCTTTCTAGAAGGCCAGGAGACCCACTGCAAGCATCCAAACAAATGTGAGCCGGGATTTCAGCCTCAGGGACCCAGGCAGACAGTCAGACACGCTGGGCCTCCTGAGCCCAGCTCCTCGCCGCTTTCCCTGCCCCAATTCCATGCACTTTTTCTCCCGAGAGTGTCTTATTCTATTTTTCTCTTTTCTATTGTTAAAAGATAAACCGCGACGTATTGAAAACATGAAGCTTATTTGAGCAAAAATCAAGTCTGGCAATGACAAATGGGAAGTGGTTAAGAGTGACCAACCAGCAGGAACCCGGGGAGACTTTTCTAGAGAAGAGGTGGAAACACGGGGAGCATTGAGTGGCTGCAGCTTAAAGCCTACTTGGCCCTTTGTGATTGGTTATCCTTAGTATTTTGATTTTGTAACTGTGAGGCGTTTACAGGCTCAGATTTGGGTTCGTTTCTGGAGGCGCCACGGTGGTCCAGCCAGCCAGCCTGTGGCCTCCGTGTTTAATTAATCTAACAGAGATTCCCTTATCGGTCCCTGGCCAGATCCTGACGGCACTCTTCCAAGTGGAGTTTTCTACACTCAGCAAAAATGAAGGGCTTATATTCATATCTTTTTTTTTAATCTTTTCTAATGTTTATTTATTCTTGAGAGAGAGAGCACAAGCGTGAGCAGGGGAGGGGCAGAGAGAGAGGGAGACACAGAATTGGAAGCAGGATGCAGGCTCCAAGCTGTCAGCACAGAGCCCGACGTGGGGCTCGAACCCACGAGCCGTGGGATCATGACCCGAGCCGAAGTTGGACACTCAACTGACCAAGCCACACAGGTGCCCCTATATATTTATCACTTTTAATACACTTTATACTTAACGCTATGTTTGAAGCACGCAAATTGTGGGGCATCACATCTGGGAACTCGTCACTCAACCCTAGGCTGTTCTCACGCATTTCTCTTGACCCCCGTCCCCCAGCCATGACTCCTTTCTAATTTTGTGTTTATTTTCGTTTATTTCATACCTTTATTGCATATATATGGGTTTAAGCAATGTGTTGTATCTATTTCTGAGCTTTATAAAAATGATCTTCTGTATATAATTTTCTGAGATTTCTTTTTTTAAATGGGTAACCAATTACCCTAGCACCTTTGTTTGAAAAGCCTCCTTTCTCCACTGGCCCACGATTCTCTCTGCCATATTTCACAATCGTATGTACGTGTGGGTTAGTTCAGGGACTCTCTCTCCAGCTCCGCTGGTCAGTTTGACCCCCTGTACCAAGATTACACTGTCTTAACAGTGATAACTTTAAAATAAATCTTAGGGGCGCCTGGGTGGCTCAGTCAGTTACGTGTCCGACTTCGGCTCAGGTCATGATCTCGTGGTCTGTGAGTTCGAGCCCCGCATCGGGCTCTGTGCTGACAGCTCAGAGCCTGGAGCCTGTTTCAGATTCTGTGTCTCCCTCTCTCTCTGACCCTCCCCCATTTGTGCTGTGTCTCTCTCTGTCTCAAAAATAAATAAACGTTAAAAAAAAAGAAAAAAATGAAAAATAAAATAAATCTTAGTTATCAGAGAGATCAACGCCTCTTTATTTTTAAGTGGTTGCACAGTTGCTTTTCATTTTAGGTCGGGTTTGGAACTGCATTGAATTCAAATATGAGGGGTGAATTGATATAGGCTATCTCTCCATATATTTAAATGTCTTTATAACCTTTTGTCGGACATCTTCAAGACCACCACGGAGCTAGATGATTCCGTCGGATCATGCCGAAAATCTGTTGTAGTCATGGTTATGGTTTATCGCAGTGGGAGGGTGTGCATGTGAATCAACAGTGGGGGAAGGGGCCGGAGCAAAGTCCCGGAGAGAATTGGCTTCAGCTTGTGAAGTGTCCTCTCCCGACCGAGTCCCACAGACATGTGTGAATTTCCCACCACCAGTGCATGATGATAAGTGTGAAGTGACATCATCCCGGGAATCTCACCTGAATCTTGGTGTCAAGGGTTTTTATTAGGGCTCAGTCACGTGGTCACACAACACCTGTGTTACCAAGAGCAGGGGTTCAGCATAAAGCACATTGTTAACATAAGTTATCTCATCAGACAGGGATTTAACGCAAGGCCTCGACATATAAAACGCTTATCAAACCACATAATTCAGAGGCTCGGAACTCCTTTCCCAAGAGCTGGCCACCAGCCAGTCCTCAAGATGAGCCTTTCTTGGGAATATCCAGGGTTTGAGCAACCCAAGGCCTCCCGAGCTAACCCTTTCCCGCACAGATCTCCGTAAAGAAAATAATTTTGTCATGTTTTTGACAACCTTTTTTCAGATACAGGAGTGCTGATGCATAGGGGCACTTGTACCCCAATGTTTACAGCAGCACTCTCAATAATAGCCAAATTATGGAAAGAGCCTAAATGTCCATCAACTGATGAACGGATAAAGAAATTGTGGTTTATATACACAATGGAGTACTACGTGGCAATGAGAAAGAATGAAATACGGCCTTTTGTAGCAACGTGGATGGAACTGGAGAGTGTGATGCTAAGTGAAATAAGCCATACAGAGAAAGACAGATACCATATGGTTTCACTCTTATGTGGATCCTGAGAAACTTAACAGAAGACCATGGGGGAGGGGAAGGGAAAAAAAAAGAGGTTAGAGAGGGAGAGAGAGCCAAAGCATAAGAGACTCTTAAAAACGGAGAACAAACTGACGGTTGATGGGGGGGAGGGAGGGAGGGGAGGGTGGGTGATGGGTATTGAGGAGGGCACCTTTTGGGATGAGCACTGGGTGTTGTATGGAAACCAATTCGACAATAAATTTCATATCTAAAAAAAATAAAAATAAAAAAAATAAAACCCTTTTTCAGAGACACAATTTCAAACGGACAGAAAAGTTGTAAGAACAAAAACTGTTAAACATCTTGTAGCCAGACACCCAATTATTTCTGTTTTGCCCCACTTCATCAATTTTTTCCTTCCTCCTCTGCTTCTATAATTTTCTTCCAAATCGCTTGAGAGTATGTTGAAGCCATTGTCTCACAGCATTTTAAATATTTTCGTGTGTCCTCTGCAAGACAGGGAGCATTCCCTTGTATAATCACTGTGTAGTTACTGAGAGTCGGTGTATATGTCCAGAGAGAGAGACATGTGCATATATGGCATCAAATACGGCAATAGCGTTACCTAATCCGCAACTCATTGTAAATTATGCTGGTTGTCTCGATAATGTCCTTTACAGCTAAGCGTCTTTGCAGCCTAGGGTCCCATCCAAGATTACCCATTGCTTTTTGTCCGCCTCTTCCTTTAATGCCTTTTATCTGAAACAGCACCTTGGTTTTCTTTGTGTTTCTCAAACTTGACACTTTCGAAAACTACAGGCCAAGTGTTTTGCAAAATGTCTCTTAGTTTGGGTTTACCCGAGGAGGGGTAGAAATTCTAGTTTTTCCCTCACATTCACCTCCAGTTCTTTTGGAATTCTTTCTCTTTTTTCTTTATCCTCTGGTTTAATCTTCATGATTATATTCAGATGATGAGTTTTCCACAAGAATATCCCAAAAGTGATGCTGTATAATGAGGAAGAATGAAATCCTGCCATTTGCAGCAACTTGGATGGAACTGGAGGGTATTCTGCTGAATGAAATAACTCAGAGACAGATATCATATGTTTTCACTCGTATGTGGAACTTGAGAAACTTAACAGAAGACCATGGGGGAAAGGAAGAGGGAAAAAATAGTTACAAACAGAGAGGGAGGAAGGCAAACCATAAGAGACTCTTGGATAGTGAGAACAAACTGAGGGTTGATGGGGGGAAGGTTGATGGGGTTGGGGGGGGGAGAGGGGAAAGTGGGTGATGGGCATGGAGGAGGGCACTTGTTGGGATGCGCACCGGGTATTGTATGGATGCCAATATGGCAATAAATTGTATTCATTAAAAAAAGTGATGCTGTGTTGTTCTCCGTGCATCGTACTGGGAGTCACATGTTGTCAGTTTGTCCCGATATTAGTGGCGTGACCTGTAATCTCTCGTTCAAGGTGGTCTCCACCAGAGTTCTCTGTCGTAAAGTCAGTATTTTCTCTTTCTCGAAGGGTGATCTATTGAGATGAATACCTTGTCTCTCATCAAATTCTCGCTCTCCAGTTTTAGGATCCATTGTTGCGTTTCTAACTCCATCATCCTTGCTGTAGATTGGCATTCTACGTAAGGAAGGGATCTACTTACATACAACTAGATTTAGGTAGTGTAGATTCTATTTGATAACGTTAGATACTATAATGTTATTTTGATGTTTACATCGTCACCGAATTGGTCAGTGGGAGCTGCTGTCATCTGGCTCCCCTGTTCCTCTGACATGTCTCCATTATCCATTAGTAACTTTTTTACACACCAGCCCTCTTGTACTTCTCTCGTACTTCCCCGTTGCTGGCCCTCGAACCAGCCATTTCTGCAGGGAGCTCTGATACCCTTTGGTGGCAGGTCGTCTTAGAAACTGAGATCTGGATATTGTCATTGCTTGTAATTAGTCTTAGACTCTCAGTGGGGAAAAACAACCAGCAAGTGGGATGTGTGTTGGTGTCTGCGGATTAACATCTACATCTTAAAATCGATGATTTCACGACGGTATCTGCAATTCAAACTGTCTCAGAGTATATTCTGATGTTGCCCCCTTCCATATTGATAACTCCTGTCTCCAGCAATAAGAAACCTGGTTCATATTCTCAATATATTTGCACATTTGCTCGTCTAATATGCATAGAAAGTTGTTTCTAAATTGCTAACCTGTGCCACGTCAAAAACCAAACCTACTAAACGGAATTTAGAAATGTTCTATACATTTATCTGAGCGTGTGCTTTTGTAATACAAAGGGACTGTATTCTGTGTACTGTTATAAACTTGCTTTTTCGTATAACAATACATTTGAGATGCTTTTGCAAATCACTGTATGAAGATTTATCGCATTCATTTGAACCACTGCGAATTGTAGAATAAGAACATAGTGTGATTTATTTAACCTATCCTATATCAATGGATAGTTCAGCTGTTTGTGGGTTTTTAGGCATATTCTAGAGAATCACTCTTCATATATAATTGTGCACTTCTGGGAGCATATCTACAGGCTACCCTCCTGAAAGTAAAATTCCTTGGTCAGTGATATGTGCATTTAAGGACTTAATAACTATTGCTAAACTGAAGCCAAGGTAGGACATTTGTATACATTTGGCGTAACTGAGAATGCTTTCTTACCCACATTTCCATCAACTGTGGGCATTGACCAGTTTTTCTTCAGGGTTTGGCAAGATGATAGGTAAAAATGCTGTTTTATTTTTTTTCTTTGAATTTTTATTTCTCTAATTACGAACGAGGCTGAGTATCTTTTCATATGCCCGTTAGTCATGTGTACTTCCTTGGCTGTGAGCGTCCATTGACATATCTTGCTCAGTTTTTTGTATCGTATTGTCATTTTCTTATAGTGAGTTCTATAATAGGGAAATATGCCTTCTATCATACATGTTGTAGATCGTTTTCTTCCATTTATCATTTTTACTGAGCTTACGGGTTTGAAATTTTATTAGTATTATATTTATGTGTGGATCAGGGCCTCCCTGACTACAAGATTGTTTTTTTAAGTATCCCTATTTTCATTTATACTTTTTATGTTTCAGTATTTGATTCATCTGGAATTTAATTGGTTTTAAGAAACAAATTTAGAAATATTTCTTAAATCAGATATACCTTTTATTATTCCCAATAACTAGGCATTGTCTCAACACCATTAAAGGGGGAGCAAAATTTGCCATCCCAAAATGTCTCTCGGGCATGGGGATTATTAAAAATATTTTTTTTAATGTTTATTTATTTTTGAGAGAGAGACAGAATGTGAGTGGGGGAGGGGCAGAGACAGAGGCAGACACAGAACCTGAAGCAGGCTCCAGGCTCCGAGCCATCAGCACAGAGCCCGATGCGAGGCTCGAACCCAGAGTTTTGAGATCATGACCTGAGGTCTATGCTTAAGCAACTGAACCACTCAGGCACCCCAAGGGATTATTTAAAACTGGTTATTTTTAACAGCACACGTAGGTGGAAACTGAGTAGAATTTGCCCTTTTGTAAAAGACATTTGCATTTATAAGGGAAAAGTCCATTTGTAAGGGTGTCTCCCTCACTGTACCAGGAAGAGGGGAATGACTCAATCTGTTTAAAGTCTCATCAGATCTGCATCACAACCTTAGCCTTATTGGCTGTGCTTTTCATGGTCATCTCCCACTATCCCCCCCCTCCTCCCCCACATATTCTTCTGTCTTTGGCTGAAAAAGGTATTTGAGGTGATGGCTTCATTTATTTGGGGGGAGTACTTAGTTTTCCTGGGTGTTTCTCCGATGCATACAGGAGGTATGCATGTTGTTAAACTTTTTTTCCCTCCCATTAACCTGTTTCATATCAATTTTATATCAATTATTAGGCCAACCAAAGAACTTAGAAGAGGGAAAACCTTCTGCCCCTATGTCATCTATTAAATAAGAAAAACATCTTGCATCGTTACTCTGTGATGCTACTATATGCTGATCCCAACCCCCACCATTCTTCTTCTTTGGAGTTTTTCTAGTTATTCGCACATTTAACAATTAATGGTGCTTTTATCGATTTCTTATTTGTATTCATAGAAATTTAAGGAGAAGAAACATCCTTAGTTTTTACAACACGGAGCCTGTCTATCCAAAGTGGGATTTAAAAGGAAATGCTTTTATGTGTTTCACAGAGGTTTAAAATCTTCTCCATATGGAAAATGCCCATTTCCTATTCCCATGTATTTGCTGTGTTTTGTTTCATTTAGAAGTGGGCTACTTCCATTATATCTTCTAAAGAACTATTGTTTTTATCACTTATCTTTCCAGCTCATTCTCCCTGGCACCCTAATCCAAAAATTTCTCAGTTTATAAAGTCCTACACTCTATACCTGCGGGTGTTTGTATCGTTCTCAGGGGCTCCTGCCCTGAGACTGCCCTGGCTCTTCTTTCTTTCCTCCCTCCCCGGTTAAGATTCCACAGACTATCATTTTCCTTGTTGCTTTGCATTTACCTTTAATTCACTTGCCCCTGTTTTCTGGCATAATACCAGCTTTGGTTGAATCAAATGTTGCTTGTGGAGAGCACCTGGGCAGCTGAACTTCACTGGTGAAAAATATGTTACTATTGTCACGCAATTAGCATGCGTTTGCTCCCTGGTAAGTCACACATAGAAACGACACCCGGTGGAGGTGTCACACAAAGGGAACTTTATTTGCAACAAATAAGGCCATCTCAGGGAATAACTTGCAAAACCACGCCTCTGCCCCGAGCAAGGGTGAATGGGGTCCTTTTATGTAGGATTAGGATGAACATTTAGAAAGGGGATCCTTGTCCCTGTATGTAGAGGCGTGCATAAGGTCATGAATGCACCTAAGGAAAACACGCCTGTTTGTTAATGAGGCGTGTGCTCCTCCTTGGGTGGAGATTTTAGCATTAAAATGAGGTAAAGCTCTCTCCATGTGTCCCTGCGCGGTCCATCTGCGCAGGTTTGAGTTGGCTGTTGAGCTCAAACTGGTCTGGGGCTCCTCACGAGGGCAGTCGTCACTGCTTGAGGGGTAGTTTGGATTTCCACCACCCCCAGATGCGGTCCCCAGCCAGTCTTTTGCCTGAGTCAAAAGATGAGCTGGAGAGACGAGCTTAAGGGAAATGTGGGACAGAGGTTGGTGGGCACATGCAGGTGGGTGGCAAAAGTCAGGTTTTGGGGTCTCGCTGGTGACGCTGGTAACTGGTTGCAATACTGTGATTTGAACGAACATATTTGGTCACTGAGATCACCCAAGTTCATTTCTCATACGTATTGGGTCTTCCTCCAGGCTTCCTGGCTCACAGCTCCCCAAATCCTCCAAATCCTTGAGCAGTTAGAGCAATGGAGACATCTTTTGCAATATTAAAGTAATACCTGGTCTCTTGTCCTTGGGCATCAGAGCCAAAGGGTGAGATGACTGTCTCAGTAATCATAACGAGCCCCTTTCAACCACAGCTGGGTTTATGTTAACGAGGCGAGTTTTGGAAAATACCTGAGGATAGGGGCTAGGTGGCCGGAAACAAGAACAGGGGAACCAGCCGTGTGGTTAGACACTTGGAACGTTCAATCCCCATGACCTCTCTGGAACGTTCAATCCCCATGACCTCTCAGGAGGGGAGAGGTTCCTGGAGATTGTTTGAGTCACCAATGGTCAATGCGTTAATCAATTGTGCCTGTGTAATGAAACCTCCATAAAAACTCAGAAGAACGGGGTTCAGAGTGTTTCCAGGTTAGGGAATGAGAATATATCCATGTGCCCCTGTGCGGGGCCCCAAATTCACGAGGATAGAAACTTCTTTGCACAGGACCTTGACGTATGCCTCTCTTCATCTGACTGATGACTTGTATTCTTTAACATCCTTTGTACTAGATTTGTAGTCTAGTCAATAAACCGGTTTCCTGAGTTTTGAGAGCAACTCTAGCAAATTAACAGAACCCAAGGAAGGGGTCGCGGGAACCTCTGATTTATAGGTGGCCAAGTGACAACCTGGGCTTGCGATTGGCATCTGAAGGAAGAAGGGGTTCATCTGGTAGGACTGAACCCTTCTACCTGTGGGATCTGATGCTGACTCCAGGTGGTGGAGTCAGAATTGAGTTGAATCGGAGGACACTCAGCTGGTGTTGGAAAATGGCTCAGGGGTGTGGGGAAACCACCCCCCACCACACACACACATATCAGAATTGGTGACCCAAACCCCTTTACTGCTCTTACTTAAATTTCATGACATTTCACAGTAAGTGGGGTATTGATGTTGGTGAGCAACGTGCTATATTTCCCACCTACCGTGCACACGATCTCCGGTCCTCCAACTTCTGGAGGTTCTTCCTTATCCTTGTTTTCCGCAGATGATTTGATGGAGGGAGGCAGATGGGGGATGGGCTAGATGGATGATGGACATTAAGGAGGGCCCTTGTTGGGACGAGCACTGTGTGTTGTGTGTAAGGGATAAAACTGAATTCTACTCCCGAAACCAATGCTACATTGTCTGTTAGCTAGAATTTAAAATAAATGAATGGGGGTGCCTGGGTGGCTTAGTCAGGCATCTGACTCTGGATTTTAGCTCGGGCCATAATCTCACAGTTTGTAGGATCGAGCCCGTATCAGGCTCCGCACTGACAGTGAGGCCTGGTATATATTCCCATCACCACGTCCGCCCGCTGTGTGTGCCTGTGCTCTGATTCGGAGCCGAGCACACCCTCCCCCTGGGGGCCACTGCACGCCCCCCTGGCTGGATGCCCGTGTCACAGCCCCTCATCTTCACGCAGGACCTTGGCTCCGCGGTTCTCCCCTGTCTCCTTTGACTCATCAGGTTTGTACTAGCTCACTTTCATTTACAGCCTTCTGTGTTCTAATTCCCGTTGCGCTAAAAGAATGAAAACAGACACAACCTTCTTTGATCCCACATCCTTTTCCAGCTACAGGCCCATTTATGTGCTCCCCTTCTTACCAAAACTCTTGGAAGGAATTGCATTGTCTTCAGTTTCTCTATCCTCTAATTCCCACTAAATTGGCTTTTTCACCATTATATGCTACCAATACAGATTTTTTTTTTTCCAGCGGGACTAATCACCCCATTTTGCCAAGTCTAATGGTCAATTAATTGTAACTCACCCTACTGGGCATGTTGGCAGCATTTGACCCAAATATGTGACTTCTCTTTCTTGGAAACCGGTTTTCATGCAATTTCCAGGACATGCCCTGAGTGTTGGTACTTTTCACTTTGTTTTTGTTCCCCCACTGTTCCTTCTCTTTCCTCTTCTCCTCAGTCTCTTGGTGTTAGCTCACCTCAAGATTCAGCCCCAGACCACTCTTGTGTTTATCCTCACCTCTTATGTTTATCCTCACCTATCCTTGGAAAGTTTAAACACTTTCCGAATTAAATCTCTACTCCATACTGCTTTTCAGGATGTGAAGTTGTATGTTTAACAGTCAGTCCATTATCCCTGCTTGGATGTCCACTTTGGCCTCTTGAATAGAATGTGCCCCCGGCTGAACCGGCCAACTCCTCATGCAAAGGCACACCTTGTTCCAAGCCGCCATCACCTGTAACATGGGCCTAGCAACAAGGCCCTGACTGGTTTCTCCTTGTTTCCCCTCTGGCTCTGGGGGTTGATTTTCCACGCAGCCAGAATAAAGATTTTTTTTTTCAAGTTTTATTTATTTTTGAGAGAGAGAGAGCATGAGTTGGGCAGTGGCAGTGAGAGAGGGAGACGCAGAATCGGAAGCAGGCTCCAGACTGTGAGCCATCAGCACAGAGCCCAGCGCGGGGCTCGAACTCACGGACTGCGGGATCATGACCTGAGCCGAAGACGGACGCTCACCTGACGGAGCCACCCAGGTGCCCCCAGAATAAAGATTTTAATACATAAACCACATCAAGTCGTCGCTTGCTTAGATGTTCCTGCAGTGACTGTCCATCCCATTCAGAGTCCCTGCCATAGCTTGTGAGACCACAGTGTGGCTCTCCCCCCGTCACCCTGCTCATTGTCTCCAGCTGTGCTGGCCTGTCTGTTAATGCCACAGCTAACCCTCCTCGGACCCTTGGCTCTGATCTCAGCCTGGAGTGCTCTTCCCCCAGGTCCTCCTACGGCTGGCTCATGCCTTCATTCCATTTCTTTTGTCCTTAATCGCTTATCTTTAGACACTTGCTACGTACCAAAATGATGCAGATCACCTACACACTTTTGAAGTCAGCTACGATCCTCTTGAAGTATACGCTCCGCGACAGCAGGAGCTGTGTTTACAGCCTGTTTGTTTTCATTTGTGCTTTCCGCTCTCTTCTATTTAGTATTTTGCCTGGTGTATAGTTTTCCCACCCTTATAGCCAACCTTCTTATTTTGTGTCAGATAGCTAGCGATGAGTGCTAGAAGGACCATAAAAGAGCTCCTGGAGAATGTCACTGGTGTGCTTGATGATAAATGAAGTGGTCAGGGAAGGAGCACATGAGCTCGTCTCGCCGGAGGCCTGACTGATGGAGAAAGAACAAACGAGAACGTGGAGAACCTGCACTCTAGACTGAAGGAATGGTAGGTGTAAAGGTCCTCAGAGGGAACAAACCTGCCGTGTTGATAGATGTTGGAGTAGCGGGGGGTTCGCAAGAAGAGATGACGCCCTTCTTAAGGCATGGGCGGCAAGGACAGGCAGAGCTTTGTAGGCCATCAGGAGGAAGGTGGACTTTATTCCGGGTGCAATGGGGATCTGTTGGATAGTTTAATGAGGGGAAGGGTGTCATCGGATTTTCATTTTTAGAAGATCACTTTGCTATTTGGTAGAGAATGGAATGGAAAAGCACAAGAATAAACAAGGAGAGTGCATCGTGAGAGACTCTTTCTGGATCAGAGTAGTTTCGGTGGAGATGGGAGGAAACGGATAAATTCGCGTTGTGTTTTGTAGATAGGGCTGACAAAGCTTGTCAGGAGATCCCAGTCTAGATGGCCCCAAAGGCTCATTTTCTCTCTCCTTTCAGTAGTTTGGCAAAGAGCTGACGCAGCAGGTCTAAGAAATTTCAGTGGAAGGAGAGGCCGACGCCAGCTGCCAAGTTCTCGATGCTGCCCTTCTTTGTAACAGGGCTGTTTCCCCCTGGGAGCTCCTGCTGTTGGATAATCACTTAGATAGTCCCTGTTTCCCCTTTTTTATAAGTGTGTCATTCCCGTGGTACACCCAGCCCACTTGTGCACAGCCAAAGCTACGGGTTAAGGAGAGTTGGGAGATTGTGTGTCCTCGTGAATATTTTCTCCTTACAACCTTGTTTGGTTTAACACCCTGCGGTGCTAGCAGGATCTTGTCTTTTTCTTCTTTTGCGTAAAAATGTGCTGACCGATGCCATTCTGGGGAGGAGGAGGAAGGAAAAGATAGGATTCAAGATAGGCTCACTGGGTTTTGGATCAAGCAACTGGGTAGAGAAGGTATCATTGGCTAGTTTGGGGAATGGATACTAATTTTGGATGTGTTTTATCTGGAATAATCCTACACCTCTAAATGGAAGTGGCGAAAGTGGGCAGCCAGTTAGACAAGCTTGGATCCGGGAAAGACCACAGCTGGAATTATAAATTTGGGATTTCCCCTTATTCTTCATAGGTATCAGCATAACGCAACAAGAACTAATCTAAAGCGACCTTTTCTTTAGAAAACGTTGTAGAGGGAGTGGTCAGAAACCTTTCCCTTCACAACAAGAGTCCCAGCTCCAGATAAACACTAGGCTATAAAATCATGTGGTGTGAAGTCAGAGGATAATTCTACCAAAACTTTAAGGAATAAATAACCACACCAGTCTTTTAAAAAGGTGGGAAGGCTTGGGGCGCCTGGGTGGCGCAGTCGGTTAAGCGTCCGACTTCAGCCAGGTCACGATCTCGCGGTCCGTGAGTTCGAGCCCCGCGTCGGGCTCTGGGCTGATGGCTCAGAGCCTGGAGCCTGTTTCCGATTCTGTGTCTCCTTCTCTCTCTGCCCCTCCCCCATTCATGCTCTGTCTCTCTCTGTCCCAAAAATAAATAAACGTTGAAAAAAAAAATAAAAAATAAAAAAAGGTGGGAAGGCTAGAAAAAGAGGGAGCCCTTCAAATTGTTTTATGATGGGCATAGCATTGAAAACAAAGCCTGATTTGATTATCACACGTACACTGGACGGATACACACACACACACACACACACACACACACACACACACACACACACGTGTTGGGGAAGATGAATTTATTCTACCCTTGAAGGTTCTTCTAGCTGGACTAAGAATCAGATTGATGAGACAGATTAACAGGAGAAAACCCAATTTAACAGCAAATGTGTGGAGAAGCCACACAGTCCCGGAATTTCAAAGACAGGCAAGGATGTGAGCTCAGGAGAAGGGTGGGGTCTGAGGATACAAAGGGGAAGAAGATGGTTAGTGGGAAGGTGAGAGCAGGTGTTTGGAAAACAAAGGTGCCCTGTTATGCACAGAAGTTTCTTAGGTGGCAGGAATCTCTGTTAATAGTGCTCTTTCTGGTACTGGCATACAATTGAGGGGGAGGTAAAGAGCTTCTCCTGAAGCTGCTGGGTTTTGATTGCTCAAAATAGCCTATGTGACAAAGTAGCCCATCTTGGGGCTGCCTGCTGTACACATGCAAAATACGGACTTCACTAAAGTAAATAAAGAGCAGCCAGTACCAGATTAAAACAACAGTAACCCGTGGCAATGCGTCACTGCCATATTGCCTGTGATCAATGGGAAAACCACTGGATCCAAAACTCTTGGGATTCAAAACCGCGCTTCATCACTTAGGGACTATGTATTCTTCGCCCCGTTGTTGAACCTCTAGGCGCCTCGGTTTCCTTTTCACCAAAGTTTATATAACATTCGTACCTGTAAAGTGGGGGTAATAATGGTGTCTACGTCCCAAGGTTATTTTGAGGATGAAATTAGTTAATTAGCAAACATCCTTAGGAAAGTACCTGACACCTGGTAAGTATTCAGTATGTTCCCTATTATAATACCAGCAATACGAGCATTCTGGATGTTTCAATCTATTAATAAATGTAATAAACCATAAACCATATAAATAAAAAGAGGAAAATTATATGCCTCTTTCTCTAGATGCTGGAAAGGATATCCAAAAGAATGTAACAACCATTCTTCACGTAAAATAGCCAATTAAATAGGATAGATGAATAATTCTGTAACATAAAAATGAGAAACACTCCCATTAAATACAACAAGACAGTGGGGCGCCTGGATGGCTCAGTCCGTTAAGCATCCAACTTCGGCTCAGGTCGTGATCTCGCGGTCTGTGGGTTTGAGCCCCGCATCGGGCTCTGTGCTGATGGCTCAGAGCCTGGAGCCTGCTTTAGACTCTGTGTCTCTTCTTCTCTCTGCCCCTCCCATGCTCATGCTTTGTCTCTCTCTGTTTGTCAATAATAAATAAACATTAAAATTAAAAAAAGAGAGAGACAAAATGGTCACCATAACCATTATTGTTTAACTCCATTGTTGTGTACTGACCAACAATATTACATCAAGAGAAAGAGTGAAAAGGTATAAAAACTGGAAAGGAAGAGGTAGAATTGTATTTCCCAGGTAATATAATAGAATACTTGTAAAATAACCCAAGAGAATTCACTGAAAAATTATTACATACATTAAAATTATTCCACAAGGACTCTGGGTTCAGGTTTATCATTTTCCTAGCTACATGGGAATAAAAGGCAATTAATAATATAATGGAAGAAAAGCTATTTCCAATTGCAAAATTATAAGAAATGTCAAGGAATAAACAGAAATGTGCAAAATTTATAGAAAAACAAATTTCTGGTACAGATAAAATGGTATAGATTCATTTCTCTTCTTAAGTACAACTATAGTCCCTGGAAATAACCCAAGAGGCAACCAAAGGAGAACTCTGAGAGACGGTGAGAGGAAGCCAGACATGTTTTGGACCTCAGGCCTACAGAAACAGCACAGTGGCAGGAAATCTTAACCTTCCCCATCCCAACATAAGGTCACCTTGGCCCCTGTGTTTCCTGACCATCGACCTGGCTCTTTTCCTATCCTGGGTCAAAGAGGAGTCCCTCCCACAACAGTTGGCCAGCCCAGCACCACCACCCACTAATAAGTAGCCAGGGAAAGTGTGTTCTCTCCGAGCAGGGCCTGTAGCTCCCCTCCCTGACCCAAAACATTAGGGCTACTGATCCACCAAGAAACCCAGTTCTGGTAGCCTCTTTGACCTTGTGAGGCTGATGCTTCCCTCCATCCTCCAGAGACAGAGTATAGGCATGGGGAGTACGAGAAGAGACTCTCCATTCCCACATGTGAGGGGCGTGTGACCTTAACAAGCACTTGCCTAGAGAAGCCTCTGTCCCCACGGCTCAGACTCCCCTCCACACCAGCAGCCCAGCTTGGGGAAACCCCTGGTAACCCTCAGGCAGCACCGGGAGGGCCATCTCAACAGCCCCAAATAAGCCAAACACACCAAATAATAGAAAATGTTCTGAAAATTAAATATCACTGGAACCACAGGCAACAAAAGTAGGCTAGGCCCTGCATGCTAACCCTAAAATGGGCGACTGCCTGCTAAAATAAAAAACTTAAGTGGGATCTCGAGTCTTCTCACATAATAAACAAAATGTTCAGGATGCAAACCAAAAGTGAGTAACAGAAGGACAATAGGAAAACTTCTAAAAACATAAAAATTAAGCATCCTGCTTCTAACAAATCCATGGGTCAAAGACCACGTCTCAAAGGAAATAAAAGAATACATAGAAAGGAGTGAGAATCAACGTAGGATGTGTCGTACATGAATGTGGCTAAAGCAGTGTTGCTGGGGAGATTCATAGCACTGAATGCTTACATTAGAAAGGAAGGAACTTCTCAGATTGGTAATCTAAAGTTCCTACCTCAAGAAACTAGAAAAGAAGAGAAAATAATCCCAAAGCAAGCAGAAAGAAATGGTAAAGAGCAGAAGTCAATGAAATAAAACAATAGGAAAATAGCAGAAGAAAATCCACGTAACAAAATGGGTTCTCTGAAAAATCAACAAAATTGATAAATCTCTAGAAAGACTGACAAAACTTGAGAATACACAGGTCACCAACATCAAGAATGAAATGAGGGTATCACTACACATTCTGCAGCTATTAAAAGGATGATATGGAAATACTGTGAGCAACCTTGTTTCTAAATCCAGCAACTTGACAGAAGTGGATCAAGTGCACTTGATCAAGTGGATCCTCAAAAAAAACCAAGCTACCAAGACTCAGCCAGATAATCTGAAAAATCCTATAACTGTTGGATAATCTGAGTCATCTTAGAACCATTAAAGAAATTGAATTCATAGTTTAAAAACTTCTAAGAAATCTCCAGGCCTAGATGGTTTCACTGGAGAATTCTACCAAACATTGAAAGAAAAATCAATATCAAATATGAACAATCTCTTCCAGAAAACAGAAGAGGATAGAACACTGATCAACTCACTTTAGGAGTTCATAATTTAGAAAAATTTTTTTTTCAACGTTTATTTATTTTTGGGACAGAGAGAGACAGAGCATGAACGGGGGAGGGGCAGAGAGAGAGGGAGACACAGAATCGGAAACAGGCTCCAGGCTCTGAGCCATCAGCCCAGAGCCTGACGCGGGGCTCGAACTCACGGACCGCGAGATCGTGACCTGGCTGAAGTCGGACGCTTAACCGACTGCGCCACCCAGGCGCCCCAGGAGTTCATAATTTATGAGGCCACTATTACCTTGTTATAACACCACGTAAAGGCTGTACAGATAAAACTGTTGATAAGTATCCCTCAGGAACTTAGATGCAGAAATCCCTAACAAAATATGAGGAAACTGAATACAACAATGTATAAAAAGAATTACACTCCGTGGCCAAGTTGGATTTATTTTAGGAATGCAAAGCTAGATCAATGGTCACAAATCAAACAATGGTATCCACCAGATTAACAGATGTGAGAAGAATGATCATATAATGACATCAACTACAAAGAAACACTTGATAAAATCCAGCACTCATGACAAAAATTCTTTGCAAGAATAGAGGAAAACTACCTCAATGTGACAAAAAGCATATCTGAAAAACCTGTACTCAATGGTGAAAAAATGAATAGTTTCCCCCTTTCCCCCCCACAACATTAGGAATAAGGCAAGGATGTCTGCTTTCACCACTCTTATTTAACATAGTAATGGAAGTTCTAGTCAGTGCAATATGGCAAGAAAAAGAAAAGGCATACGGATCAGAAAGGAAGAAATAAAACCGTCCTCATTTATACAGATGACCTAATCGTCTATATAGAAAGACCCAGAGAGTCTACCAAACCCCACCCCCAAAACTCCTAAAACTAGTGACTTAAGCAAGGTCATAACACACAATATCAACACATTTCTGTAAACTAACACTGAATGTATGGAAACCAAAATTAAAAGCACGATATCATTTACCATTTCTCCTAAGAAAATGAAATGCTCAGGTATAGAATGTGTGTAAAATTTGCATGCTGAAAGCTACAAAATGGTGATAAAGGAAATCAAAGAAGACTTAAATAAATGGAGAGACCTACTGTGTCCATGGACTGGAAGATTCCACATCATAAAGATGTCAATTCTCTTTAACTTGATCTATAGATTTGATACAATTCCTATGACATCCCAACGACGTGCTTCAGAGACATAGACAAGCTTGTTCTAAAATTGATACAGAAATACATAAGACTTAGAGTAATTAAAACATTCCTGACAAAGGATAAGAGGACTCACTTGACTCAATATTGAGACTTGCTCTAAAGCTGCATTAACCAGGACAGTACAGTATTGGAAAGCATAGACACTGACTGCAACAGAAAGAAACCCAGAAACTGATCCACAGAAATATGCTCAACGGACTTTTGACAAATGTGAACATTCAGTTCAGTGGAGCCTGATTGCCTTTATTTATTTTTTAATTTTAATGTTTATTCTTGAGAGAGAGAAAGGGGCAGGGTCAGAGAGAGAGGGAGACACAGAATCTGAAGCAGGCTCCAGGCTCTGAGCTGTCAGCACAGAGCCCAACGCGGGGCTTGAACCCACGAACCGCGAGATCATGACCTGACCTGAGCCAAAGTTGGATGCCTCACCAACTGAGCCACCAGGTGCCCCAGATGATTGCTTTTAAAGATTGGCCTGGAGTAAGTAGTTATCTGCAAGCAAAAATCAAACTTTGACCTCAACCTTAAACTTGAAACAAAACTAACTCAGGGTGTCTGGATGGCTCGGTTGGTTAAGAAGCAGACTCTTGATTTCAGCTCAGGTGATCTCACACTTGGTGGAATCGAGCCCTCCATCAGGCTCGGTGCTGATGGTGCAAAGCCTGCTTGAGATTCTCTCTCTGCCCCTTCCCCCCCCCCCCGAAAATAAACTTAAAACTAACTCAAAACAGATCATCTAAATGTAAAACATAAAACTATAGAAGTTTTAGGAAAAAAATAGAGAAAAATGTTAAAGTTCCTGATTCCAAAGGAGACTTGAGCCAATGGAGAGTAACGCTATGTTTTTGAATACGGAGACTCAAGATCATTAAGATGTCAATTTTCCATAAATTATAAATGTGGTAGGATTCCTGTAAAATAGTGCTGGGGTGTGATTTGCTTGTGTGTGTTTAACCGTGTGGAGAATGCTGTGTGCCTTTGGGGCGGGGGAGGGTGGGTTGTAAATTGAACAGACTGCTTCTAAGACTTATGCGAAGCAAAACATCCAAAAAAAAAAAATTCTAAAGAAGAATGGCAAATAACTAGCTCTGGTAAATAAAACGTTGAAAAAAAAATCCATGATAATTAATGTTGTGGACACACGGAATAAACACATAAATGCGACAGAATAAAAATCCTGCCCTGTTTTTGCATTTCCCATTCTTCATTTCACAGGAGTTTCATTCGCCCCAGGGTAAACCTGAAAGAACCCAGAAAAAAAAAAAAAAGTCCATTGAATTTCAAAAAGATTTTTTTTTTAAACTCTTAACTAAAGCATTTGTCTTAAAAGCCGAAACAGTTTTTAACTTCAGCAAACTTTTCTAGAGAGGAAAGCCTCTTTTAGCTTACAAATCATGGTTCTGAATATCAATTTCTTCATTACAGGGTCAGGGGCACAGCTGAGTGCCTAGATGCCTTCAAGGAGGGGCTGAGGGAGGTCCAGGGGTCCTAGAGTAGTCATAAGGAAGGTGAGGTGCACAGACCACATTGGCTAAAGAGCACGAGACCAGGGTCCTCTCAGTAGATGGCACCTGGGGCACCTGGGTGGCTCAGTCGATTGAGCGTCTGACTCTTGATTTCGGCTCAGGTCATGATCTGATGGTTGTGAGACTGAGCCCCATGTCAGGCTCTCTGGTGAGCACGGAGCCTGCTTGGGATTTTCTCTCTCTGCCTCTCCTTCCACCCCATCTCTCTAAAGAAATAAACTTAAAAAAAAAATAGATACCACCAAAGATGGCCACTGGGGGTCATGTATCTCCATAGGATCCAACGCGGAGCAGTTAGAAGTGACCGTGGACTATAGTTCCCTCCTCTGTGGTAAGGAGACTAGAAGCCTTGAGCAGAACTTGACTGATTCGCCCCGAAGAGAATGGGGAAAAGGGGGGGAGCAGGAATTGAATTCAATTATGTTTACCCATAAAGTGACTTATTCGCTAAATTGCCCCAGTGTGCATGGAAAGGACTCGAGGCCTTTTCTTTTATCCGTCCGATTGGGAGCTCAGAATGACCAAATAGATTGAATTGTAGAACTTCTAAAAGTTAGGTGTTTATGCACCCGCATGCGTTGGGTTTAGATTCATAATCACTTAACACATTTTGATATTTCTGCATTTCAAAAATATTTTGCAATGAGAATACTGTGTACTCATGCGTTTATTGTGTCTCTTTACAAATAGCTCAGGAGAGTAACTTTGACTTGCTCAGCAATTACAACTGCTAATCACCGTGTTATTCAACACCTATTTCGTCTCACAAGTTGAGTCTGAAGTTCACCCTCATTGTTTTATATATTTTTGAAGCGAATAATGGTGAATAGTCTTTTATTATTACACGTCGAACTCAGTTGCTTTCTTTTTATGGAAGTTTCATGTCAAAAATCCTTTACTGTTGACTTTTTTTTTTTTTTAGCTTTCCAGGAGTAATAATATTAACCTAATATATCAGAAAGATATTTTGTTGACCCTTTTTCATATTTTCACTGAGCTTTCTTTCCTTGCCTTTGTGACTGTGCTTGTGAAGGGCTCAAGACCCAATCTGAAGGACGTTTTCTGAATTCCTGCCCCCTGCCCTGACCGTCCCCTGGTCCCTCTGCTTTCTCTTACTCTCCTCTCACTGGAAGCTCCCATTTGGATCTGCCTCTCATTTGTCTTTCTTCTTACTCAATTTCACAGCGTTCTTTGAGCAGTCTGCTCCCTGAGCCATCTGTCTGCTCTTCTTCTGAGCCCCTTGGTCATCCCGTCCATGGGGGGGGGCATTGCTGTCAGCCCCACAAGGACTTCTTTGTGTAGCTTGTGTTCAGCCAGAGGAAGCAAAGGGTCAGACCCAGTCCTGTGCGCTGTTTCTCTGGCCAGAGCTTCACGACTCTCACACGTGGTTAGGAGTCCCCTGTGCGTAAATTCCCTTCTCCTCCACCCCCAATTTCCCTTCCCTTGAAGCCCCACGTGTGAGTTACAGGAAACTTGCAGGGTGTTGCTAGAAAACCTTCTCTCTAGAAGGTTTCTAGCTCATCCCAAACCCATTTCCTGAAAGATATCTTTCTTTTTGCTTCCCTTATCTTCTTAAAACACAAGGCGATTAGTTTTTGGCCCAGTCTGCATTTTAATAACCACTGGTTCAAGCATCCAGTTTATGTTAAAAGAAGGTTCAGTCAAGTGTGATTTTAAAGTGGTTTATACTTCAGGGGAGTGGACTGGTCATTTTAAATGGAAGCTTTTGATATGCACACTAGATCACGCTCTGACCTTGTAGTTCTCTCCTGGAATAGGGCCAATGGGCATCTGTTCACAGGCCTGCAGAGTGACCTATGTTTTTGTTATGTTAACAAAGAGGTTGAGGAAGTAAGAATCAATTATTAGAAGCCAGCCCCCAGCCTCACTTTTGCTCTGGCCTTGGCTGCGAGGAGTGAGATTTCACCAATCACTTGAAGCCGTGGCCGTGTAACATTACCTATAAACTCCCATGTGGAAGATACGCATGCCTATTTGTGTAGAGATTTCATCTTAGGGAAGGGATTTCCTCCCCACCACTCTCCTCAGAGCATCCTGGACTTCTTTGTTTCTCAGACTGTACACAACAGGGTTCAGCAATGGTGTTATCACAGTGTAGGTCACTGAGATTAACTGGTCCTGATCCTTGGTGTTCTCTGACTTGGGCTTGAAGTAGGCAATAGAAGCACAGCCATAGTGGATAATGACCACCGTGAGGTGGGAGGAGCAAGTGGCAAAGGCTTTCTTCCGGCCCTCAGCTGAGGCAATCTTGAGGATGGTGGAGATGATGAGGACGTAGGAGATGAGGAGGAAAGTGGCAGGGGCTGTGATGGCCAAGAGGCTTATAGTTAAGGTCAAGATATCATTAACGATTGGAGTAACACAGGCTAAATCCAACACAGGTCGAACATCACAGAAGAAGTGCTCAATCAGTGAGTTACAGAAAGGCAGTCGGAAAATGGCCACAGCCTGAACCAGAGAGAGCAAGAACCCCGAGGCACAGACCGAGGACGCCAGAATGGTACAGGCCCTCCAATTCATGACGATTGGGTAACGAAGTGGGTTGCAGATGGCCACGTAGCGATCAAACCCCATGACTGCTAGCAGGAGGCAGTTGGTGATGGCAAAGCCAAGGAAGAAAAAGAGCTGAGTCCCACAGCCCACCAGGGAGATGGACTGGCTCAGACCCACGAGGCCGGAAAGCATGCGTGGGATGATGACCAGGGAATAGCACGTCTCTGATGTGGAGAGAACACTTAGAAAGAAGTACATGGGGGTGTGGAGGTGGTGGTCAACACGGATAATAGTCACGATGATGACATTGCCGGCCAGAGTTAAGAGGTACAGGGTTAGAAACACGGCAAACAGTATGAGTTGATGTTCTCGGAAGTTGGAGAAACCTTGGAAAACAAACCCCCTCACCTCTGTGTGATTGGCTGTCTTCATGGAGGACGTCAGACGAGAAGGGTAAAGAGAAGGTTGACACTATCCCTTTGCGCCAAAGACCACCACGTCCCCTGGTGAGCACACTGTCAAGAGCAAAGATTCAGTAGCTCAAAACAGGTTTGAAACTTCATGAATCAACTGCCTTTCCCAGGAACGTGGAAGACTTGGTCCTAGAACTGAAGTAAAGATATCAAAAATCTGAGCAACAGTATTTGAAAGTCTGAGGGAAAGCTTTCTTTGCAAGGACACCTGACCCTGTGGATGGCCCATGAAGTTGGTCTAGATTTTCTTAAAATGTTGACCACATTCTCAGGGGACGGTGTGATTAAGTTAGAGACTATGAGATAGACACACAAAAAAACCTTGAAAAATTGGAAATGTTTGGAAATCTATAGTTCAAAGAGGAACTTAAAACGGAAGTTAGGAGGTATTTAGAATTAAATAGTAATGGAGAACCACGTAGCAGAAAGTGCACTGTGCATTCAGAACGTTATGAGAAGAAAGTTTATCATTGAAAATGCTTGTTTTTTTGAAACTGAAAATTGATGAGAACTCATCCTGAGAAGTTATAAAAATAACAGAGTAGGAGGGAAAAAACAGGTGCCTGGGTGGCTCATTCGGATGAGTGTCTGACTCTTGATTTTGGCTCCGGTCATGATCTCATGGTTTGTGAGTCTGAGCCCCAGATGCGTTGAGCATGGAGCCTGCTTGAGATTCTCATATTCATTCATTCTCTCGCTCTCTCTCTCTCTCTCTCCCCCCCTCTGCCCTTCTCTCCCCCCTCCCTCCCCTTCTCCCTCTGCCCCTCTCCCCTGCTTGTGTGCACACTTTTTCTAAAATTAAAAAAAAATGAATAATGATGAAACAGATGTTAATGATAAAATATAGAAGATCCGGGGGCGCCTGGGTGGCTCAGTCGGTTAAGCGTCCGACTTCAGCCAGGTCACGATCTCGCAGTCAGTGAGTTCGAGCCCCGCGTCAGGCTCTGGGCTGATGGCTCAGAGCCTGGAACCTGTTTCGGATTCTGTGTCTCCCTCTCTCTCTGACCCTCCCCCGTTCATGCTCTGTCTCTCTCTGTCTCAAAAATAAATAAACGTTAAAAAAAATTAAAAAAAAATATATAGAAGATCCACAAAGGTAAACTTTAGGTAAACTCCTGGTGAAAATCTGATCAAGAAAAACAAGTGAAGACATAAACTGGATTATGAATAAATGAAGGGACACCGTTACATAATCTTCAGACACAGAAAGGTGAACGGTAACATTATGAACAACTTTATCTCAATATATTTCTAAACTTCAATGAAATGGATACATTTCTAAAAAAATTATCAACTTTGAACCAAGAAGTAGAAAACCTGAAAACGTTTTTAAGAAATAAAGACAGTAATGGGGCCCCTGGGTGGCTCAGTCGGTCAAGCGTCCGACTTCGGCTCAGGTCACGATCTCGCGGTCTGTGGGTTTGAGCCCCGCGTCGGGCTCTGTGCTGATGGCTCAGAGCCTGGAGCCTGCTTCGGATTCTGTGTCTCCCTCTCTCTCTGCCCCTCCCCTGCTCACACTCTGTCTCTCTCTGTGTCTCAGAAATAAATAAACATAAAAAAATTAAAAACAGAAAGAGCAGTGAAAAAAAAATCTATAAACAAATCTCTAGGACAAGGTAAACTTACCAGTAAGTGCTATGAAACATTACAGGATAAGCTGATGTCAATACGATACAGATTTCCATGTTAGGTAGTAAAGGAGAAGTCCTCCTTACCTCCTTCTACAAAGCTGGAATTATCCTGACGACAAATTTAACAGGCCGATCTCACGGATCTTGGTGTAAAACTCTTAAGCAATTATTATCAAGCCAAATCCAGCAATGTATACAATGGGTACATGACCAAGTTGGTTTTGTTTCAGAATGCGAAATTTGTTTAGCATTAAAATGATCCAATAATGTATTTCCTCAAACTATTTAAAGGGGAAAAGTCATGTGATTATTTCAATCGCTGCCAAAAACGCATTTTTAAAATTGAGTGTCTACTTATAAGAAGAACCCTGAACCCACTAAGAATAAAAGATTTTCTTTAAGTTGGCAAAGCATGTGTACAGAAGTTCAGCCAACATACACTTCGTGGTGAGATACTAAAGGATTCTCTGTGAGATTGGGAATGAGATAAGGGTGACTGCTTTATCCACCTCCTTCAACACTGAACTGTACGTCCTAGCCAACCCAGTAAGCCACGAAAAAGAAATTAAAGATATAAGGATTGAGAAGGAAGAAACTCTCTACAGATGATGTGCTTGTACACACAGAAAATCCAAAAGAACCTACTGATAAATTAAACATTATTAAGAGAGTTTAGCAAGCTTTCTGGTACAAAATTTATAGAAATCCATTGAATTTCTGTACTTCAACAAACTGATAGCAAATTAAATTTAAAGAGGCTATCATTTATAATAGCTTAAAAATATCAAGTATGTAGGAATAAAGGCCTTCACCAAGAAAATTACAAAACCTTAATGAGGAACACTAAAGAGAACTGAAGTAATGGAACAATGGACCCTACTATGAGTTGGAAGATCTAAGATTTTGAAGATTCCAATTCATCAGAAATCTATGAATTCCTAGATCTGTGGTTGACAAATCAGTAGAGTTCAATCAGAATCTCAAATGGATTGCTGTTCGTTGGTTGGTAGCTTCATAACTGATACTAAAATTTATATGAATGTACTAAGATCTGAGAGAAGCCAAAACACTCTTGAAGAACAGAAGATTGGCCTTTCAAATATTATTACTTATTAGGCGACAGTCATTAAGAACGTGTGGTGTTGGCACAGAGGTGAAGAGTCACTCTCGTGGGAGAAAACAGAGCTCTGAAATATGGGAACTCTTCATGCCAGGGCTGGCACTGTAGGTTGGTGGATTAGTCAATGATCTTGGAATTGTGGGCTATCTGTATGGGGGAAAATGAAATTAGATCGCACCATAAAAACATTAATTTCAAATGTAGTAAAAAACCTAGGAAGAAGCAAAACGCCCTATGAAACGTTTAGCAGATAATATATGAGAATGTTTATAAAGCTCTGGGTAAGAGATACAAAACATAAAGGAAAATAATGATACATTCTGTTGCATAAACATTAACTTCCATGTTTCAAAATATACAAGAAAAGGGCGGGAACAAGTAAATATATATATTAAAAAACCACAAATAAAATACTAGTATCTAGAGTATCTAGAGTTTGAAACACCAAAAAGGAAAAAAAAAAGATCAGCTTAATATAATGATAGATTTAGCAAGTGTATAGGAATCCCATATCAGGGGACACACAGATGACATGTGAACAGATTTTTAACGTCATTAGTAGCCAGGGGAAAATAGACCACAGACCACAATTTCACACCGATCAGGCTGCGAAAAAGTCAAAGCTATCACAAATAAAGAGCACTGGCGGTTCTGGTTCCCTGCTGGAAGGAGAGCGAATTGACACAATCATTTTGGAAAACAGTTTGACATTACCTGTTCAAGTTGCAAACCAACCGCCCTATAGGAGCCAGCCATTCCACCATTAGAATTTAATCCAGAACAACTAAAGACACACAAAGTTAAGACAGCTTTGTTTATAATAGGGGAAGCAAAACAAACAACAACCCTGAAAAAAACAAACGTTGTTGAAAAGCAGAAAGGATAAAGTAAACCCTACAATATATTATGGAACAGCAAACGAATTAATTATAAAACAGGGGTGCGCAAACACAGCCCAGGGGCCAGTGGTCTGTTTTGTAAATAAAGCTTTATTGGGACCCAATCACACCCACTTGTCTACATGTTGTGTAAATTGCATTCACGCTGTGGCAGTGAAACTGAGTAGCTTCAGCAAGAGACTGTATGCCTCACAAAGACTAACATGTTTACCACCTGGTCCTTTACAGAAAAGGTCCACGGATCCTGTGAAAGATTCCTAAGGGCACTGGTTACAGTTTCACGCTTCAGCATAGATGAATCTCACAACCATAATGTTGAATAACAGAAGCCAATCACAGACACGTGTGTGTGTGTGTGTGTGTGTGTGTGTGTGTGTGTCCCATTGATGTAATGTTCAAAAGAAGGCACGACTAAATAATATATTATTTAGGGATAATCTGTTTCTTTATAAATGTGGGAATACTTTAATCTAAAATTCATGATCGTGACTATTTGGTGAGTATTTGAAGTATTTGAAAGGAGCATCTATGAGGCTTCTAGATTTACAGTGATCTTTAGTTTCTTAGCCCGGGGAGAGAGTAGCTAGGTGTTTGCTATTTTTCTTAAAATGCACATTTGTTTTATATACTCTAATGCATACCCTATTCTACAATAAAAATTTTAAATTATACGTCAAGGAAAGTGTTCATGATATTGTTCAGTGGGGAAAATATTACAAAACAGTAAAAGTCATATGATCCCAATTTTGTAAAGAAAGTAAAGTTCTATATTCACGTGTACGTGAATATGTATGTATACAAAAAAAAAGAAAAATATGTAAATGAGAGGCAACTGGGTGGCCCAATTGGTTGGGCATGTGACTCTTGATCTCGGTTCAAGTCGTGATCCCAGGGTCACGGGAACAAGTCCCACATCTGTGGTCGGCACTCTTTCTCCCTCTTTTTCCTCTCCCTCCCTCTCCCTCCCTCTCCCTCCTCTTCTTTCCCTCCCTTGCTCATGCTCACTCCCTTGCTCTCTCTCTAAAGAAATAGAAATATGTGTAAATGAATATGTGTGACATTTGTAAACAGAAACTAATAAGGTATTTTAAAAATCTGTACTATGTAGCTTTTAAATGATACCCTGAAAATTATGTAATTCAATGGGAAATAAGTTATAAAACGGGATATGATATATACAAAATTACCTCAGTTAGATGAAAATGTGCCTAGGAAAGATGCTGAATGGAAATCCTCTAAATGTTAGTAGCGTGTGATTCTGCATGGTAAACTTATGGGTGAATTTTTGCTGTCTCCTGAATTTCCCGAAGTGTCCATAATAAATATATATTATGCAGTGGGATAAGGTAGCTTCAATTTCTTTGAAGCCTCCCTTGGGGTAATTCTCTTCACCCTCTTTCCATCCAGGCATCCCGCCCATCTTGGTTCTCTCAGGCTTTCATTCATTTGTACATGATAACACTTGTCACATTCAATTGAAATGATTTATTATCTCACTTTTCAACTAGATTGTAAGTTTTTTTGATGACAGATCCTACTTACTCGTTTCCACATACCCGGAACTTGGCTCAATTTTTGCCGTACGTCAAGCGTTTGATCCCTGTGTCAAAGGAACTGATAAGGAAAACTCTGGAGGTACTTCTGGTCTGAAGGAGCCCCCCCCCCCACCTCTGCCAGGTACTTCCAGCAGTACTGACAGCGATGGGTGGAAGTCAGAACAGTAGACTCAAGTGAGCATCTCGACCTCAGAGCTGGAGAGAGGAGAGGTGGGGACGGGACTTGCCCATCAGGGGGGCATTGGAGACGCATGGAGCTTGTGAAGCACTCAAGCAAAAGATGGGCATGTGGCTGACAGGCGGACAGGAAGGGAGAGAATCTGCAGGCTCACTGAAGTTGAGAGGCTTCCAGGGGACAAAGATGGAACTCTATAGGAAGACATGGGTGGCTGAGCTAAGTATTGGCAAACCATTATCATCAACATAGACCATTGATCTTGGGTTAGTTTTCCAAATCTCAGTCTGACTTTTGGTGGATAGCTCTTTTCTCTAAAAAGATTGTAGAAATGTATATGAGTTTTTTACATTTGACAGTTTCCTTTGTTTGTCAAAGTAATAATGCACCTACTGCTTAGAAGTAACTCTGGGGTAGAAATGTGGGGACACTTAATCCCCAAAAGGATGCAGGATGCCTGATAGCACTCATCTAGTTCACGGCAAAGATAACCTGGGGGCCCAGCTCTCTTTGCCCAGTACTGAGTCCTTTGCTCTTGAGAGAGAGTAATAGTGGAGGACCTTTCTGTCCCAGATGAGATACCGATAGGTTTAACGCTGACACGGGAAGCGGGTGAGTCTTCTTAAGGAAGACATTAAGAAACAGGAAGTCACTGTATCTTGTTCTGGGTTGTTTTTGATGTCTCTGTGAAGGGATGCGGACTTAATAAATATTACCCAATTTCCTTTTAGTTCCTAATGTAGCTACTAACATCTTGTTGAGGGGGGGAGGGTGGGAGGCAAGGCCCAGGGGGATTTGGTGTTCTCTTTTTTCCTCTTTTTCTATCTCAAGGACAGCGTCTCCTCCTCTAGAATCTCCAGCCCCAGCCCAGTTCACGTCCGTGTCTCTTTCTCTCCTCCCCCCAACACAGATTATGCCGAGCATATTTTTCTGGAAGCAGTGATCTGACCTGGATGCCCCGTGTTACACTGACAAACAAAAGCAGGGCAGAGAACCTGACCCAGAATTAAGCATTATAAGTAAGAGGAGTCAAGGCAGGGTATAGACCTCAGAGGCCGACGCAGCAATAAAGTTGTCTGGGGTCATTAGAAGCCAAACTGGAGAAACGAACATCTGGTTAAGATACCTGCCAGCCTGTGAAGACAGACTACATTGTTCAAAGTTTAGCAATTACCCTACAAAGAAATAAAATACTCATTTTATCGATGGAGAATCTGAGGGTCAGAAGGACGAACCACTTATCATACGTTTCTAGTAATGATAAGAGCAGGTGTGAAACACAGGTCTCCAAATCCATTCGCTCACATTGAATCCAAACTGCGTCGAATGAATGTTCAGACAAGAGCTTCAGGTTATGGGGAGGGAGGTACCAGCTGTTGGAAAGCTGCCTGACCCTCAGCCTCATTCACTCGAGACACCAGGGACATCGGTAGTAGATGACAGCTCTGGGATTATAGAGGTTGTCTTATTTTTCTCCCCCGTCCACGATTTTTAATAGGTTCCCTCATTATTTACTTACGGGCAGGAGAACAGTCTCTTCCGCTTTATAGGCTCCTGGGCTCAGTCGGCAAAGTGGGAAACTCTAAAGTTCAAGAAAAGCATCAGAAAACCCGAACAGGAAAACGAAGAAGCTTAGAACGTCTAAAATCAATTCTCTCCTGGGTTTTTCTACCGACAGCCACTTACTTCCTGCAAGGTTGGCAAAGGAGGCAAATTCTCTGAGTTGCAGATCTACCTTAACTTTTTAAACAAAAAACTCAGAAGAGGACTCTTCACAAGGTCTTGGGGGGGGGGGGAGGAGAACTCGAACCCCAGGCCTAGAAGGGCATCATTTCCTGAGTGTCTAAAGGAAGCTTGGGGTATGGTGACAGGCTCAAAGCCCGGAGCATTGATTCCTCTGGCCTCAGAAGATCCTCCTGCAGAGCTGAAGCCTCTTTAAAAACCCCAGATCCGGGCATTCATTCTGTGAATTCCCAAATCCCTCTGATCCAGGACTCCAGGGACATCCCCTTGAGAATCGTTCCAGGGCACAGAGGGCAGCAGAGAAAGAGTTTGAGGCTCTATCCCAGGGGACTGATTAGGAGCTTGGGCAATTAGTAGAACAAAACTCGACTTTTGTTGACTGATTCGCAAGAGCGGTTAGCCTCGTAGAAACAAATACGTTTTGCTAAAACTCTAACGAACGCAGGAGACACCTGCCAAATGCGTGCCTATTATTCTACATTTGAGGACCGGGCCTTCATTTATTGAAGTAACAAAGATGTAACGCACGGTTCCAGGCACTGTGCTGGGCATTGGTGGTGCAGGTGTGACAAAGACAGTCATGGCATTTGCTTGCATGGAACTCATCATTAATGTATTCATCCACTGGGTATTGTGCAGATTAGTAAAAGGAGCCTCCTCTGCATAGACGCAGCCCGTGGGCACCCCTCTTGTTGAGGAGACAGCGTATTTTGGCAGCTGGTAGAAAGGCATCCCTTCACGTGGACGGCTCCATATTGTGATGTACCACTGGTCGAGTGATGATGGGCCGCCTTTATCCCTCCCGCTGTCCCTCGGTTCGGTATCTTTGTATCGTCTATGGTGGCCACACCAGGCAGGTTTCAAACATCCAAGGCCACAAATAAACACGTTATTACAAACAGCGACACATGCCACAAAGGGAGAACAGAGTTTTGCGAGAGCACAGAATAAAGGGGGTGACGTTTTGCTAGTCTGGGAAGTGTAAATATTCCTCTGAGCGGTGATTTTGCGCTGGGGTCTTTAAGATGAATGAAGGTCAACTAGACGAAGTTAGGGAAGAGAACCGGAGGCAGAGAAAAACAGGAGGGAAGGACTTGATAGATTATTGATAATGCGTCGTTTCAAGAACTGAAGGAAAGCCCAATTGTGCACAGAGAGCTCGAGGGAGAGATGAATTTAGGTGTGAGGATGTGAGTATACGGGTCACACAGCACTTGGTGCTTATGGGGCAATGTGGACCCAGCAAAGCTTTTAAGGAGGCAACGGCACAGTCCAATGTGCTCTCTAAAGCATCTGGTTGAGAAGTGGGAAATGAACTGGGGAGGAGCAAGTTTGGGACCGGGTTAGGCGGCTGCCACGGTTGTCCAGTGCGAACACGACAGGAGCTAGGGCCACAGCGGCAGGCACGGAGTCACCGACTCCCTGGGATAAGAGAGACCAGTTCACAACAGGCACCCTAGCGGGTGTGGTCAAGTGATCTGCCTCCTCCAGGACTCAGACGTTATTCAGGAAGCATTTCTCAGAAGAATGCTCATCTAGAGAAGGAAAGTATGATTTTTTTTTTTTAAACAAAAAATCTGAGGATTCTGTGCTGTGATCCTCCTCTTGAGGCTGGACAGAATCCTGATTTCATTCATTTTAATGGAGAATAAGTCTCTCACCCAATTCCCAGACTGGAGACAGTTCACATTCCCAGAACTCAAGTTTGTGTGTGTGTGTGTGTGTGTGTGTGTGTGTGTAGAATGGCAGTGATTGCACAAATAGGGAATCTCAAATAGAAGCTATAGAAAAGGAGCAAATGCAAACTCTAGGTTTGAAAACTATAATAACTGGAATTTCAGAGATCAACAGTAGATCTGAGCTAGCAGAAGAAAGAAGCGGGAAGCCTGAAAATCAATCCTAGAAATCACCCAGCCTTCAGAACAGAAATAGAAGCATGAAAACAGAGGGAATCTCCCAGACCTGTGGGGACAAAGGAAACATCCCAGCATTGGTGTGATGGGATTCCCAGAAAACAAGGCAGAAAAAAAAAAAAACTTAAATAAATAATGGCTGAAAACCTCCCAAATCTGATGAAAACCATTAACAGATTCAAGAAACCCAACAAACCCTGAGTGGGGTAAATGCAAAGAGAACCACATCCAACTGCTGAAAGCCACATACAGACTAATCTTGAAAACCAAAGAAAAGTGACTCACCCTCATGTACAGAGAAAAAGCAGCATGATTAATAGTGACTTCCCGACAGGAAACAAAATTGAGACCAGAGGAGAGTGAAATGGCATTCAAATTGTCAAGGGGAAAAAACAATTAACAACGACAACAAAATCTGAATCTAGCAACAATATCCTTAAAAAAAATGAAGGAAAATTAAGGTGTCTCTAGATAAAAAGATGGAGAGAATTTTTGCCAGCAGACCTACCCCGCAAAAAATACTAGAAGTTCTTTTGCCTGAAAGGAAACGGCAGTTGACAATAACTCATTTCCATAAAGAAGAACGAATAAAACCAGAAATGCTGCCTATCGTAACATGTATAAGTAATCATACGAGAGTATGTATGTGTGTGTTTATGTGTCCACATTTTCATGTTCCTCCTGTAGTAATGTTTTTAGAGAAAAACAGACCATCATTCGAAGCGGTCGTATTGTTATAATACTGTATGGATTTATAAATTGGATTTATAAAAATAAAGATGTTACATGACGATAGTGCAGAGGCATAAGGGGAAGCAATGGAGGCGTATTTCCATATTGCTGTATTTCATTGAAATCAACTTTGTATTAACCTGAACAACATTGTGATAATTTAAACATGCATAGAACAAGCACTCAAAAAAAATATCCAGTTTTAAAATCAACAAAAGAATCAATACGGTACAATAAAAAAGTTGTTTAACAGAAAAGGCAGTAAAGGGGGAATAGAGGAATGTAAAACACACGAAATTTGGAAAACAGCTAGTGACATGGAAGACAGTGCTTCATTCACACTGTTTATTACATTAAACGTGAACGCACCGACGACTCTTGGTTTCTGTTCAGGTCCTGATCTCACAGTTTGTGAGTGCGAGCCCCGCATAGGGCTCTGTGCAGCCAGTGTGGAGCCTGCTTGGGATTTCCTTTCTCTCTCTCTCTCTGCCCCTCCCCTGCTCGCTCTGTCTCTCTCTCTCTCAAAATAAGTAAACTTAAAAAAAAAAGGTGAACCCATTGAATCATCAAGTCGAAAGGGAAAGATTGTCAGAACGGATTTTAAAAAGCAAGATGTAGTTGATAAGTTGTTTACAGGCAGTACCTTTAGAGTCAGAGACACAGATACTTTGAAAGTCACGGTGGTAAATAGATACACCACGCAAACAGTAACCACAGGAGAGCTGTGTTAATATCAGACAAAATAGACTTTGAGACAAGGGATGTTACAAGAGACAAACATTTATGATAAAAGAGTCACTCTGTTAGGAAGATATAAAATTATGAAGGTATATGCACCTGAGAGCAGAGCCCAGAAATCCATGAAAAGGACAGATTGAAAGGAGAAATAGACCACACAACAAATATAGTTGGAGAGCTCAATAATTCTACTTTATTAATTTATAGAACAATCAGAGAATCCACAAGGATGGAGAATACATGAACAACATTGCCAGACGACTTGACCTGACACTTCTGGAAAACTACACATAAAAAGAACAGAATGTGTATTGTTTCTGAGTACATGCAGCACGTTCTCCAGGCTAGACCGTAGGGCAGGTCACAAAATAAGCTTCAAATTTTTAAAAATGGACATCTTCTTTTCTGATGTTTACATAAAACAATAACTTTCTTTTGATTAGTGTTTGCATGGTATTTTTTCCATTCTTTTATATTTAATCTTTCTGTATGCTGACAAGGTATGTCTTCTATAAACAGAATTTTGTTTTCTTATCCCGTGTGACAGTTTTTGTGTACTAATTGGATTATTATTTTGCATTTAATGAAATTTACATTTTTATATTATAACAAAATTACCGATATCTTTGGGTTTTACGTATGTTACCATTTGTTTTCTACTTTTCCCATTTTTTAGATACCTTTCCTTTTTATCTTATTTTGGAATAATCAAGTATTTTTATTCCTTTTATTTGTTCCTTACACATCACTTTAATGTTTACTTTAGAGATTAGATTTCAAGGACCATGCCACGATTATGTGAAACCTGAATTTGATTTATCCCTATCTTAATGTTGTTACTGTGTATTTTCATTCCACAAGTATTTAGACATTCACAAGATATTAATTGGATAATATTACGTATAATATTAATTTATGCTTTCCATACATTTATCTTTTATGCTGAAATTCATTTTCGTTATTTTTTGTTTTGGTTTCTGTCTGGCATGAATTTTCCTTCCATCTGAAGAACCTCAGGGGCACCTGGGGGGCTCAGTTGGTTAAGTGAAGAACCCCAGCTCATAGTTGTTTATTTAGTGCAAGTCTTCCGGTGAGGAATTCTCTCATTTTTTCCATTTCCGAAGCTGTTTTTATTTTGGCTTTTCTTCATGCATGATACTTTCCTGGAGTCTAGAATTCTCCTTTGGCAGCTACTTCCTTTCGATATCATTCCACGGATTTCTGTTTCTTATTACTGCTGTTCAGAAGCCAGCTAACAGTCTTATTGTTATTCCTTGAAAATAGTGTATCTTTTTCCTCTACCTATTTTTAAGCCTTTTTCTTTTTTGGCCATCTTACACGGTATGTGTGCATGCATTTTGTTGGGGTGGGAGGTGTGTGTGTATATGTTTTGCATGGAGTTCAGCGTCATTCTTGACTCTCTGTCCTGATATTGTCCTTGGGTTTGGAAAACTGAGAACATGTTTCTGCATCTGTTGCTTCTGGTACATTCCATCTCTCTCTCCTGTCTACCCATAACTCCAATTACACATATGCTAGACCTTTCACCAGGTTCTCTATGCCTCCTGTGCTCTTGAATATATATTACACATTCTTTCTCCCTCCCTGTGCTTCTGCTTGGATATTTCCTACTGACATGCTTCTCATTCAGTGATTTTTTATCTCTAGTTTTTTTTCTTTTTTATAGTGAAACTTTTTAAAAAGGTTTATTTATTTTGAGAGAGACAGAGACAAGACAGCATGAGTGGGGGAGGGGCAGAGAGAAAGGGAGAGAGAGAATCCCAAGCGGGCTCCACGCTGTCAGCACAGAGCTCGAGGCGGGGCTCAAACTCATGAACCGTGAGATCATGACCTGAGCCAAAGTCGGATGCTTAACCGACTGAGCCCCCCAGGCACCCCTATCTCTGGTTTCTTTCTAATGTGATGTTAAAATATTCTATTGAGTTCTTAGTTTCAGTTATTATAGGTTTTACTTTTGATGTTTTCACTCTATTTAAAAAAATATATTTTCCAGTGCTCTGTTGTGGTTCCACAATCTGCCAGCTATTTCCTTCAACACAATAAAAATTAGTTTTTTATTGCTTTGCAACAAATTACCACACACTTTTTTTTACATGTGGCAAATTTACATTCATTTTCTAATATTCTGTCTCAAATAACCACAGATTTAATAGCTTATAACAACACAGACATGTTATGTCACAGTCCCCATGGCTCAGGTGCTCCGGGTCCCCCGCTCTCTGTCACGGTCCCCACGGCTCAGGTGTTCTGGGTCCCCCGCTCTCTGTCACGGTCCCCACGGCTCAGGTGTTCTGGGTCCCCTACTCAGGGTCTCAGAAACCTGAAAGCACAATGTCAGCCCAGCCCCATTTCCTTCTGGACCTGGGCGTTCTCCCAAATTCACGTGGTCGTCGGCGGATTCATTCCTCGCGGTTGCAGGACTGAGGCTGTGTTTGCTCACTGGCTGTCACCGGAGATCAGTTCCCCCAAGTGCCCACATTCCTTGCCACATGGCCCCCTTGCGAGTCCTCTCAAAACGTGGCCGCTTACGTCTGCAGAGTCAGCAAGGGAGGGTCTCTGTTCTGCTAAGACAGATTTTTACTGGACGTGATGTAAGCGTGAGAGTGACATCCCGTCACCTGTCTGTCCTCTGTTGGGAAGAGGCAAGTTACGGTTGTGCCCATGCTCAGGAGGAGACGATGGTCCAGGGGTTTGTATCTCGGAGTTCTCAGAGCTTTAAAACGGGAATTTTTTTTATGAATCTATTTCTATTGAGTGCTTTCTTTTTTCCTTCTTGATCTTTAGCCCTGTGGTCTTTTCTCCTGGTACAGTTAGTGCATCCTCACTGCACCCTGCATGCACAATATCGGGGGTCCTCCAGCCCTCCCCACCCCTTCCCCGGAGTGGGCCTGGTAGTAAATAATGTAGGACTTGTGGACCCAAAGTCTCTCTTGCATCTACTTAATGCTGCTGTGGTCATGTAAAAGCAACCACAGGCGGCATGTGGGGGCGGGGTGGCTTTTTTTCTTTTAATATTTTTACTGTTTATTTTTGAGACAGAGACAGAGCCTGAGCAGGGGAGGGGCAGAGAGAGGGAGAGAGGGGCAGAGGGAGGGGCTCGAACTCACAAACCACGAGACCGTGACCCGAGCCGAAGTCGGACGCTTAACCCACTGAGCCACCCAGGCGCCCCGGGAGTGTGGCTTTGATTAAGAAACAAACACAACTTGAATTATGGTCACTGAAATATGACTTTCATACAATTTGCACGCCACACAATGTTATTCTTTAAAAGTTCTTTCTTTCGATCATTACAAAATATATGGCCCATTACACAGCACGTAGGCCGTGCAAAAACCGATGGTGGGTTCATGGGCCGGCAGGCAGTAGTTGGCTTACCCTGCTGTAAGTGCAAAAGCAGTGAAGATAAATTGAGGCTGTACGTTACATTATCTTCCTCTGTTTTACTTCCCAGCGGGTTAGACGATGGGCGAGAACATATTAATAAGCAGGGATTACATGAAATTGAAGCTGGTTTCAGTCTTTGTGAGGGTTGGTTTCTTTCTCCTTTACCTCTCGGTGGAAATACAGCCCTTAAGCATGTGGACACCACCAGATGACCAGATGCTCTGCTCTCTCTTTTTCTTTTTTTTTTGTTGAGTGTTTGGACCAAAGCCTCTGAGCAACAAATTACAGGTCCTTGAAGAAATTGCAAACCGTGGGTGTCGGGCTGACATTTCTACATATCCTTTCTTTATGGAATCTTGGCCCCTCCATTATTCACCGACTTAGAAGCGACATCACCTCTTTCTTTATTTTTTTATTTTTTTAATGTGTATTTATTTTTGAGAGAGAGAGAGAGACAGAGTGCAGGCAGGGGAGGGGCAGAGAGAGAGGGAGACACAGAATCCGAAGCAGGATTCAGGCTCTGAGCCGTCAGCCCAGAGCCCGACGCGGGGCTCAAACCCACGAACCAGGAGATCATACCCTGAGCTGAAGTCGGACGCTCAACCGACTGAGCCCCCCAGGCGCCCCAAAGCTACACCACTTCTTATGGTCATTAGAACATCGTTGCAGAGATGGAAGAGAGATAATTCCATCCTTCGATTGGAGGCAGACGTGGAGAGTTAGCAGTGGGGGTGGGGGGCGGGGGGAGGACCCTGGGAAGGGCCTCTTATTTCACTTTCTGATTGAACCTCAGTTTCTTCATTTGTAAAGTGGGGATAGTAATATTGAATATTTACCTACTTCCTCATGTTATTGCGAGTCACCCAAAGCCACATGAAGGGTGCAGAGCGAGAGCAACTTCCGGGGGGACGTCGCCGTCCTCCCCGTCGCCACATGCGACTCCATCACCCGCAGGCGCGTCAGGAGGCTCGGGTCAGAGGAGCATCCATCCAGACTCCAGTCAGATTTGTGGCAGATCTGGACGCTGAACCTGGGGAAACAGAGCCCCTAGTCTAATGCTTTTGCACCATCACCAGGCTGCCTTCCTGGATTGTCCTCGCCCGCGGCACGGCCGTTGAGCACAATTTCAAGTTAAATTCGGTCTCAGCGGTAGTCACGGAGAATTTCGCCATGTCCAGACGTGTGCTACTGTTTCTCCTGAGGCCAGATTTCCCGGTTGGAGTCCTGGTTCCTCATGTATGAGCTCAGTGTCCTAGAGAAAGTTCCACAGCGTCTCTGTGCCTGTTTTCTCTCCTGAAGAGGAATGTAGCTACGCTCCCTTGTAGATTTATCGCTGGGATTAGATGAACTAACATGTACACTGCCCAGTTCAGTACCGAGCAGATAAGAAGCACGTATCATAAGTGTTAGTAATTATTTTGATGAGTAGCAGCTGTAAGTACCCTGAGAGAAAAGATGGAGAGTCTCTAAAGATGCTTATAATTGAATTACGGATGTGAGGCCAATGTGAAGAGTATGACTAAAGAGTTAAAAATATGTGACACTTGAGCGCTAACTTTTGCCTAGTTCAAAGCCGTTGACGCTCACTAACATCTGTGTGGGCTGCGGGTAGTACACGGATGTACTTCGCGGAAGGTGGCCTGGCAAGGCGGAGGCCTTGGGTGGAACCGGGCCAGAAGTTCCAGAATGATGCAGGGTGTGCAGTGAGCAGAGCAGAGATGGGCAAGATTGGTTAAAGTAGAAGTCACGGGATGGAAGGGAATACAGTCCGTGGTACCGTAATAGCGTTGCGTGAGGACACGTGGTGGTTACACTCGTGGGCGTGGCATAACCCACAGAGGTTGCACCCCTGAAGTCGGTGTCACGTCGTGTGTGAACTATGCTTCAATCAAAAAAGGTGTAAAGGTGAGAAGGACAAATACCATATGATTTCACTCATATGTGGAGTTTAAGAAACAGAGTAAGTGAGCAAAGGGGGAGAAAAGAGAGGAGAGAGAGAGAAGCCAACCGAGAAACAGACTCTTAACTACAGAGAACACACTGCTGGTCACCAGAGGGGAGGTGGGGGGCGGGGAATAGAGGGATGGGGATTAAGGGTGTACTTGTGATGGGGGCGCCTGGGTGGCTCCATCGGTTAATTGGCCGACTTCTCTGCTCGGGTCATGATCTCGAGGTTCGTGTGTTCGAGCCCCGCGTCGGGCTCTGGAGCCTGCTCCGGATTCTGTGTCTTCCTCTCTCTCTGCCCCTCCTCCGCTCATGCTCTGTTTCTCTCTGTGTCTCAAAAAGTGAATAGAAACGTTAAAAAATTTTTTTAAAAATAGTGCCTTTGTGATGATCACCAGGGGATGGATCTAAGTGTTGGTACACCATATTGTATACCTGAAACTAATATTACACTGTGTGCTAACTATGCTGGAATTTAAACAAAAGGGTAAAGGTAGTCTTACAAGAGAATTCTGAGCACGGATTGGATTGGTGATTGCACCCTGGGACTTTAAACTGGCTTCCAGTGCGGGGTATCTGAAGGTCAGCCCTCTGCGGACCTGGCTGCAGGGTTCCATGCTTAAATCCTTCTTGGCAATCGTTGCTTCCCTTCTGCCACACATGAAGCATCCTTTCCAGAAGGGTCTTAAGCTCCTCAGCTTTGGCACCAGAGAAATGGACAGAAAGTATAACACGTACCTCGCGGGACCATGGCCCAACCTACCAGATTTTCAGATCAGCCTTTTCCCCACAGAGATTTCTCCTAATTGCCAAGCCAGCTCTACCTTTCAAAATGTTAATCCCAGGATGAGGCAACGAGCTTGCTGGGTAACGAGGTCTCTTGGCGCTCTGCTGTTTGGATTGTGCCCTCTGCTACCATAGGTCACTTGGGAGTAGTAGGTGCTGTTTTGGGGAGAGAGACCCAGGAGTCTGGACAGGAAGTCCGCACCTTAAGAAACCTCAAGCCAGAGTTATTACTGCTTTGTGACCCAAAGAAGAGCTGCTGTCCGAGGAGGTTGTGGGAATCCAGAGGAAGTCAATGTGACTTTTCCTGTCCGTCACTCATAGGCTCAGGCACTGAAGACTGGGCTATGTGCCCTTCCCTTCCTTTCTAGTTTCTTTTCGGTATCCCCTTCTGGGCAGTATCTCAAGATTAGCCAGTAAAGGGGGGAGTTCCTATGAAACCACAGCTCTGCTCAGTAAGACATTAGTGAACATCAGATAAGAAAATCCGTAGACTTTTGGTAAAATAGCGCTGGTTTTGCACAGTGACCCAGACTCAAGTAACTGATGGATTTAAAATAATCTCGGGAAGGGCATTGACAAAAATCCGGGAAATGCTTTGTAACTGTTAGTACAAATCCATATGTATTGTTGCAGGCGTTCGGTGTCCCGAGTGGGCGGATGTGACTCTCAGAAGACCAGAGAAACAGGCTGCTGGTGAGTTTCACTTCCTTGTACTCTGGGACGGTGCTTGTTGATTGTAGCGTAATATTCGTTCATCACGGAGTCAACGGTGATCTGTAGAGGGGGGACCACGATCTCTCATAGACAATCTTGTGCCTTTTATCCTTTTGGAAATGTGTATGTATGAACTAATGTAGGGAGGAGGGACGTAAGACTTGAGGGCTCTTTATTTGGGTCCTATACAAAAGGCTGTCCAGAAATCTAACTTCCGTGAGGGCACGGACCCTTGCTTGGTTATCTTTGTGTTCCTGATACTAGCACAGCACTCACTTCGTGACGTACTCAGCACATTGAACTCCTGGAGAGATGGTTTTGCTTGCATTCAAAACAAAATTTTATTATTTACAGTAGACTTAAAAAAAAAAATTGGAGACCCAACAAGACAAGTAAGTTCTCTTCCCAGGAGAAAAACTGTAAGATTGGGTCAGGGACAGGCTTTGCTTCCCTCTTTTTGTTGTCATTTATTTGAGAGAAAGAAAGAGTATTAACCCCAAAGTCCACTACGGTCTGAATTTCGAGGTTTCTGTCCATCTGTACCCTCCCTACCTTTTTGTCTCTTTCCTTCCTCACCTCCATTTCTTACACCCGAGATGAGTAGCCCTCTTCTTGCCATCCCGTCTCCCCATCCCACCCTGCTCCCCTTTCCTGGTGGCTCTTCCGGAGTCCACCCACATAGCGGTGCTGGGATAGAGTCGTTTCAGGTGATAGTAATTTAGAGCGGATTAATGGTCTGGAGGAGGAAGAAAACAAATATTCTAGGCTACAGGCAGGAGTAAAATCTTTTTCCAGGCAAGTGGAAGGGAGTTATAAGAACAACCTGGATGCATTTCCATGTACGTGTGCAAATATAATAAGACCTGTGGGTGTCGATGGATGGGTTCCGAACTATCCGTCAAAACCCAAGAACACAACTTGGATGTCACTACAGACTATTCCCGGCCAGCAGCTGGATGGGCCACTGTGATCTAAGGGAGAAAGATGTTGGGCGTCTCTGGGACGGGAGTGCAAAGCAGAACTAAACATCTCATTCTACCAGGTCCACACCCACGTTGGGATAGTACATCGGGCACTACATGGGTCTGGTCCGTGCACCGCGAGAAAGATGTTAAAAGCGCGTGATGAAGTTTGTATGAGCAGTTGGAAGGGAAGTGATAAGAGTTATAAAAATCAAGGCTGGTTAATCACAGGCTTGTTTACAAATCCTTGAAAGCTGGGCTGAAGCCGATTAAAAAATTCTCTGTAATGTTTATTCGTTTTTGAGAGAGAGACAGAGCGCGAGCAGGGGAGGGGCAGAGAGACAGGGAGACACAGAATCGGAAGCAGGCTCCAGGCTGTCAGCACAGAGCCCGATGTGGGGCTCGAACTCACGGACCTCAAGATCATGACCTGAGCCGAAGTCGGACGCTTCACCGACTGAGCCACCCAGGCACCCCCAAGTTTTTATCTTACTTCCAGTCTAGTTAACCTACACTGTTGTATCAGTCTCAGTTGTGCAGTATAGTGGTTAAACGATTCCATTCATCACCCAGTGCTCATCAATGTACCTGGAGACTTCACCCTTCATCCCCGCCACCTGTTTCTCCCACCCCCCACCCCTCCTCTGGTGACCAGCAGTGTGTTCTCGATAGTTAACAGTCTGGGATTTTTTGGTTTGTTTCTTAAATTCCACACACGAGTGAGATCATACGGTGTTTGTCTTTCTCTGACTGACTTATTTCGCTTAGCACTGCACCCTCTGGATCCAACCATGTTGTTGCAGATGGCAAGATTTCATTCTTGTTGATGCCCGAGTAATATTCCATTGTGTATGGAATGAATATACCACATCTTTACCCATTCATCTATTGATGGACACTTGAGCTGCTCACATAATGTGGCTATTCTAAATAATGCTGCAGGAAACATAGGGGTGCATAAATCTTTTCGAGGTAGTGTTTTCATATCCTTTGGGTCAACACCGTCAGCAAATTTTTTTACCATTCAGGGGGCTCGCTTGGAACTTGACTGAGGTTGATGCAATGAGGGACCTTGGTTGGGAGACCGTTGCAGTCTCTGCAGAGAATGACATTGTGCCCACAAGTTGGGTGTTGGTAGAAAGCGCAGGGAAGAGGGGACACAGAATACAGCATTTTGGGAAGGACTGTTTTCCGCATGGAAAAGGATGATGCTCAGCTTTCTGAATGGAAGTAACGGATAACCATGGTGGGTTCTGTCGGGAGTAGACATGGGTTGAAAGGCAAGACTAAACCTGCCGCTGTCCAGTCTCCAGTTCTGAGCTCACATGAGATGAGCCCATGAGCTCACATGAGATGAGACAGATGAGCCCTGTCTCAACTTGAAATATGCAAAATTGAAGGGAAAAATAGAATATCTGGTCCTTCTCTGATTAGGTGAATTTTATCTCTGCTCTCACACTAGGAAAACCCAGCCCCTTCTTGAAAGGATCTCCTCGGATCTGTTCCATCCTGTTTTCTGCTCAAATTCAAGGAGATAAACCATACCCCTGCAGTGCCTTATCAAACCTTTTCCATGGCCTGAGAGGTTATGTGGTGTGGGGCTTTCAGGAGGACCAGCTCGTAGAAATGCTCCCTTTTCTAGTCTTTCATGATCGCAGGGGATTTTAGGCGCTGGGCTTGGTGAAGTGACTCTGAGAAGCAGAAATCATTACAGGACTCTTCTGAGCCATTCGGCAGTGACAGTGCCTTCTGACAGGTGTTGAAAGGATATCGGCCTCGGATACGTTCTGTCTTTTACCTCGGTTACTGCCCTCACTAGATCCTTCCCAGCAAATTCAAGAGTGTTTGAGGACCAACTTCTTCCCTGACCTGGACTCGCCTCTTCGATGTCTGGGAAAATTATTTCTACTGATCTCCTCTGTACTCAGCCTCTGCCTTCCCTCTGGGATCTGACTCTGCCGCCGATCTCAGGGTCCTGGGGTGGAGCCCAGGAAGAGGTGGATAGAGGCGATGACCGCAGCTGACACTGATGACCGTCGAGGTCCAGGGCATTTGCTCAGACGATGGACACACTTTTTACCCAAGGCCTTGGGTTAGCCTGTTCTCTTGTACAGTTGGCTCATCACCCCTGTCCTTTGCCCAGAACCACACCTCCCTCAGTGCCAACACCAAACTCTACTGCCGTGGTCGAGTTCCTCTTTGAAAGGAACTCGGGTGGCCGCACAGGCTGGTCTTTGCCGTCTTTCTGAGTTTGCACCTGCTGACTCTGTCCAGCAATATCATCATCATCGTGACTGTTGTTCGTCTGAACCATCACCTCCATACCCCCATGTACTTCTTCCTGATCATGCTGTCCCTCTCTGAGACCTGCTACACTGTGGCCATCATCTATGCTTTCCGGCCTCCTGAGTCCCCACCAGCCCATTTCTGTCCAGTCTCCTCAGTCCCCAACGAGCCATCTCCATCCCAGACTGTGCCACTCAGCTCTTCTTCTATCTCACCTTCGGCATCAACAACTGTTTCCTGCTCACGGCCACAGGGTATGACTGCTACGTGACCACCTGCAACCCCCTGTGGTATTCAGTCATCATGAGTAAAGAGGCCTGTGTCCAGTTAGAAAGTGGCTCCCTGGGAACTGGCCTGGGCGTGGCCACTGTCCAGGTAACATCTGTGTTTGGCCTGCCCTTCTGTGATGCCCTTGTCATATTTCACTTCTTCTGTGACGTCAGGCCCCTGCTGAAGCTGGCCTGCGTGGACACCCCTGTCAACGAGATCGTGAACTTTGTCGTCAGCGTCTGTGTCCTGATTCTGCCCACGGGCCCGGTCTTCTTCTCCTATGTCCTCATCGTCTCCACCAGCCTCAAGATCCCCTCCGCCCGGGGCCGGAAGAAGGCCTTTGCCACCTGCACCTCCCGCCTCAGAGTGGTCATCGTCCACTATGGCTGTGCCTCCATCGCCTACCTCAAGCCCAAGTCCCAGAGTTCCCTGGGGCAGGACAGACTCATCTCTGTGACCTACACCGTCCTCACTCCCCTGCTGAGCCCTGTCGTGTACAGCCTGAGGAACAAGGAGGTCAAGGATGCCCTGCGCAGAGGCGTGGGGCAGAAGCCCCTTTCCTCCTAACAAGGACAGATTATTGGAAGGCTTTTAACTGATTTTGTTTAACGTGTATTAATTTTAATGCTGTTTCAAAAATGCCTTTAAATATGGGATCAAGAAGGATGCTGGGATGGCTCGGTCGGTTAAGAGTCTGACTTCAGCTCAGGTCATGATCTCATGGCTCGCGGGTTCGAGCCCCGCTTCGGGCTCTGTGCTGACGGCTCGGAGCCTGGAGCCTGCTTCAGATTCTGTATCTGCCACTCTCTCTGACCCTCCCACACTTGCACTCTGTCTCTCTCTTGTTCAAAAATAAATAAACATTAAAAAAAAATTTTTTTTTTAAATTTTCCATTAAGTTCCTAAACCTGCAGAGGTTAATCTTGAGAAGTTTCTTCTTAGATGCTCCCAACTTAAAACCGGACTTAAAGCCAGCATTCCTGCCTGAGCATCACAGAAGGTGAACACGTGCGCTCTGGTGCAAGGCAGGGTCCTTTCTCCCTCATCCTTCTGTGCACTCTGGCCTTCTACGCCAAGGACTGAGCATACCCTGACTTCCAGAAGCAGCTCCTGCAACGCCCAGAATCACCCCACGGGGTGACCCTGCATGGGCAAAATATCACTTGTGAGAGTGTCACGGGGTCTGCTGGTTATGAAGGGTGGGGCAAGGCAGTGGAAATGAACAAGTTCTCCAAGTCAAGTTAACCTGTCTGACTTTGCACAAAACACTAGCTAGCACGTGAAGTCAGCCTGCAGATCGAAGACACCTTTGCCTTCATGTCCAGATTTCTAAACATAATAGCACCAGTGCCTTGCTATGAGTATAGTCAAAATTATTTTCAAAATGTTTGGCTTAGTCATCCTGCTTAAATCCAGATAAAAAGCCATTAGGTAGAGGTCTGACAGCCGGGGTCTCACTCTCTTCTGTCACTTGTACTCAGTGAATGCTGTGCTACCCTACCTGGATTGCTTACCTTTGGGCCCCACACATCTGTTCCCCCAGCTGCTGGGAGGCTCTGAGGCAATAGAGGTCAGTTGAGTTGCTCTTCGGAAATTGCTGTTGGTGAAGAGCTACTTTCTCCAGAGTCTCACCTTCTGCCAGGGCAGACCGGCCGCAAAGACTTGCCTACTTCCGGCTGTAAAGACTGGCCCCCGTCCCTCCAACTAAGATGATTAAAAAGGGCCCTCCTGGCTCCAAGGCTCTCATCTGTGAGCCGGTTTGACATACATCACATTTCAGCTACTCCCCCTGCCAGGGTCCGCTGCCTTCACTCTCACACGGGTGTTGATGCCAAGGGCACTCTCTGGGAAACCTGTTACATTTCAATCGGTTTCAGAGTCTGTTTTCTTTTTCTTTCTTTCTTCCTTTTTTTTTTTTAATGTTTATTTATTTTTGAGAGCGAGAGAGTATGAGCAGGGGAGGGGCAGGGAGAGAGGGAGACAACAGGATCCGAAGCAGGCTTCATGCTCTGAACTGTCAGTACAGAGCCTGACGCGGGGCTGGAACTCCTGAACTTCGAGGCCATGACCTGAGCCGAAGCTGGACGCTCATCCGACTGAGCCATCCGGTTGTGCCCATCAGAATCTGTTTTCCGAGGATCCTAATCTGCAACAGTTTAGCATCCCATTTCTAGAACAGTCCTTGGCAAGCAGAGAGCCCAGATTTTTAGCCTTGATATATTCTAGTGAAGGCAGGAGGCCAATGGCTTCTATATTTTAATTAAAAAATAATTTCACCCTATTAATTGAACTATTACTTACTTGTGGCTCAATTTGGTTGGTTGGAAACTGGTGAAAAAAATTTAAATGTGAACTTTTCTCAGAATCCACAAGAAGTTATTCCTTTATCCTCAGCGATTTTCAGTTGCATGGCAGCCTTGAATCCCCCTTCAACTACCTTGCAGTGAGATTGCTGACCACTCTCGGTGATATTTTTAAAATTTCAAATACAGGAAAGGCTAAACGTGAGGATATATCATTCCAGTGTTCAGGAAGGGAAAGAGTGTGGATGCTCTAAGTGATATGGACAAGTCAACTTGCCTTTGATTCTGGGCACATTTTTAGGTAGAAGTTTTGGGACGGGGATGCCATGGAGATTGATGAAGCAGCAAATGGGATTTGGACTTGGTAAGTAACTGTCCAGAGCAGGGCCGACAGCTTAACATAGGAAGACAGCACTGCTCTCTGAGGTTATCTAGGGACCCAGGCTGGCAGGTGCCTCTGGCCTTCTCAACATAAAGCTCCCATCTCTGGGTTCAAGGAGATGATCCTGTTGCCCTGCTTCCCATTTCGTGAGAAGAGAGAAGGAGCAGGCTCTGTCTTCAAGCACTCGGTTCCCCAGCATACTGATGAGGTGGGTCTTTTGTCTGAGTTTCCATGCTTGAGGTGACCAAGGGAATATGTCTTTCATTGGCCACCAGTAGGGAGTTAACTGACTTGATTTTCAAAAAACCAATCTCTATTGAGGATTCATGATTTGTGGCAGCCGATTTGGAATAGCAACTATGGGAGAGAAAATTTGCTCTATGAACTGGCTTCGACCAATTTGGTAAGAGACTGGAAGTAGCAGAGGAGGCCCTGAGAGTGAAGGGGGGTGGATTATTTCCATTTTAATCACCTGTAAGATATACATGCTCCCTCTCTGGCATAGACAAAGTATTTTATGTATATGGAAATAAAAACATCCTTTTATTTTTTATTTTTTTTAATGTTTTTATCTAGTTTTGAGAGAGATTGCATGAGCTGGGGGTGGGGGGGAGGCGGGGAGAGAGAGAGAGAGAGAGAGAGAGAGAGAGAGAGAGAGAGGGAGACACAGAATCCGAAGCAGGCTCCAGGCTCCGAGCTGTCAGCACAGAGCTCAGCGCGGGGTTTCTCGTGAACTGTGAGATCATGACCTGGGCTGATGTTGGACACTTAACCGACCGAGCCACCTAGATGCCCCCCAAACATTCTTTTAAATGCCATATTTTGGAGCTCCACTAAATATTTAAGCCCTAACTCTGTTCCACATTTCTTACGGAACAAGAGATGTATGAAGAAGAAGGAAATAGGAAGAAATGAATGGTAGACATGAGTCTCAGACAAACCTGAAATTCACATCCATGGAAGAGTACGGTGAAGACCACGTGTGGAGGATGAAGGAAACATTCACACTAAGAGCTTCTTGGGGATGCGTTCTGAGCCTTTGAGCCTGTGTAGTCACCACATGGGAAATAGGCTTCCGAGTAACGGAGGACAGAACGTCTGGGCTCAAGGAAGCTTAGAAGCCACCTAGTCCAAACCCCCTCTTTTTACAAAGAAGGAATGGAATCTTAGAGATGGGCAGGCGGCTTGCTCTAGTCACACAGCTAGTTCATGGCGGCTTGAACGTCCAGGTATGTGCTCTAAGCAGAGCTCTTGCAAGCTCGGGTGGGGATAAAAGGAGAGGTGAATGTGAATTGTGACCCTCCAGAATCTAGAAGATGCCTCAGAAGATGTGTCTCAGGCTGATCAAGCCTGGACTTTCTATCCATGTGAAATATCCCTCAGCTCTTAACTCTGGGTCACTTGGCCTCAGATCCTCAGAGGAGTAAGTCACTTGCTCTTCCGTCTGATGTGTACGAAGCTGTGTGTAGGACACTGTGACGGAAGAAGTTGTTTGTGACGGTGGTGGCAAGACCATGGTCTCAAGGCTGTAGCCGAAAATGGATCTTCTGTCTTTCCTTAAAGGCAAGGGAAGTGTCTAGGACAATACCAAGGGTCTTCCCGTGGGGAATTTTCCTGTTTTTCCTCTTTCTGTTGCAGGAAACTCATAAGACCTGTTGACATGAAGCCAAGTGACTAGGCTGTTCAGTGGGAATCTGGTCGTTTCTTACGTGTCTGAAATGATTTGGGGGAGAAAAGTAGAAGTGGTATTAAGGAGGTTCATCCCAGATACCTATATTTAGAAAAAGAAAAAAAAAAAAAAACCAAAAACACCAATAGTTCTCTCTGCTTCATGGTCCAAAAACATCTTTTGGAGAAAATGGGACTTGTCAATCTCATGGGTGTTTGTGAACCATCCCCCCACCCCCACCAGATTCACTTCCTCCTGATGTTAGTAATTGTTCTAAAATACAGTGAAGTTAACAGGTGCGCTGATCTCTCGTTGACTGTTGTGAGCTCACGGTCAATAGTGCTAATATACGTTGCCTCTCTTCCCTAACGCCTCCTCCTGGCACCCAGGATAAGTGTGTCCGCGGCAAAGGTGGTATGGGGGCGGGAGAGCGAATGTTGGGTCTTTGCCTGAGATCTTTCTCAGTCCTGGGCTGTTTTTCAGAGCTGAGAGTCCCGGTGATTCGTATTTGCTGGAATTTCTCCAAGTTCAGGTGCTATAAGAGGGTTTTCACAACTTTGGGAGATAGCAGAGAGAGAAGCAATCCCAGGGAAATCTTAGACTGAGCCTCATCCCCAGGGTCCTAAGGCTCAGGATTGCCCCAGCTTCAGGGCAATCCAAGAGCTAGAAGCTCAAAAAGGGTAAGTCGAAGTGGGAGCAGAAAAGTGAGTGATCTCACCGGCATGCTCCCAGGTCCTCACAGGCCTGGTCCAGATTTACGATAGTCGGGAGAAAGCCTTCCTAATCTGGGACTTTATGGTTCTTGCCTCTAGAAACAAAAAAAAAGAAACTAGCAAGCCTCAAACACTTAGATGCACCATGTTACCTGGTTTCATACCCCTTTTATTCAAATTGGACTTCTCTCTTACAGACGCTAATAAATGAATGTATTCATTCTTGCGTTTGTTTAAGTGATGTTTATTGAGCCTTTGCTGTTACATGCCATGTAACCAGTTTCAGCTGGTTTAATGAAGCAGGTCTGTTAAAGCCTTACGTCCAGACGCTCCTGTGTGCGTTGCGAGCTGTGTTTGACCACGGAGAAGCAATCGCTGATGCCAGAAAGAGGTTGCCGTTGCAAATGTTTCCCAAGCAGCAACATCAGTTCTTTTTGGGGTCTGGCTTGGGACGTGGGTCCGTAAGGTTCCTGCTCCTCCTGGTCATCTTAATCTTCAAGAGCAGGGTCAGCTGCTGCTGGGTCGAGATAAACAGCCCCGTGTCCGCAGCAAACAGAAGCACCACCAACGATGGGATCACAAATTGTAGCCAGTAGTATTTGCTTTGGTGCTCCGGAGGGGAATCTGGATGCAACAGGAAACATACGTCATATGAGGAATCGAAAAATGGGGCTCAGGGCTTCATCCTCCCTGAGAGAGGAACCGGGAACGGTCCTCTGTCTTCCAGCGCTAGCATGATATGCTGGCTGGGACCCGAGGGCAACACTCATGGACTTGGGTTCCTCTGCCTGTGCTTCCTGGAGCCCCAGGACTCCTGAGACCTTCCCTCAAGCCCCAGCCTGTAGCTCCTCTAGCCAGTGTGCCCAGTGGGGAAGGTCATAGGAAAGGCGATCTCTTTATTGGGGCTCACAGGTGCAGTGGCCCACGTCTGACTTGAGGGTGGAAAGGAGATGGCGAGGCTGGGGAGGGTGGAGGTTCACCAGTGCCTCATTTCTGAATCGTTCATCATTTACCGCGTGCCCGTTGAGGGAAATGAAGACACTGGGCCAGAGCCTCTTTAAGCTGCCTTAAGTTTCCCTCTCTTGTTATTCTGGTTACAAGATACTGATTTTTGTGATGATCCTAGAATTATAGAGCTCCAGAATATTACAGCCAGAAATCCTGTAGAGATCACCTAGACCCGTGGCTCTCAGCACTGGCCGCACAAGACCGTTACCTGAAAGGGCTTTTAAAAATACTGATGCTCAGTCCTCCAAACCAATTAAATCAGAATCTCAAGAGATGAGATGCAAACGTCGGTATTTTTAAAGTTCCTCAAGGGACATCTAGACCAAGCCCTTTATTTTACAGATAAGGATACCAGAAGGCCAATGACAATTAAATAGCACTTAGGTCTCAGGCTGGTTAACAGAATATTGACATTAAAGCTCAATTCTGGCTTCTGGTCCCATGCTTTTTTAGGCATTAGTATGAGCCACGTCTGCCGAGCAAAAGGTCTAATTTCCTCCTTGCAGGGCAGGTAGTCCAAAGGCTCCCTCTCTTTTTAGAGTTTGGAAAGAGCATCTTCGTATTTGGCCCTAGAGGCAGTGCACCTGTCTCCTCATGAGGCTCTGTCTCCTCACCACCCAGTCACACAGCCCACTGGTGTGTGGGTCTCCGTCCCCAGCCCTCCTCCCCAAGCGTGGCATCTTCAAGCTCTACACCACCTGCATTCCTCCAACACTGAGCCTCCCTTTCAATTTGATAGCTAGAAGTGTTCTCCCCCGGAGCCACAGAGGACTCTGGGATTGAACCATCGATCATGATCCGTTATGCTTGGGTGGTGCTTATTAACAGGCTAGACATCCGTTTCACAAATATCCCCTCATTTAGTCTTCATGCACATTCCACCAGAGACTGAGAGATGTGCTGCCCACCCCGGGCCTCCTCCCTGCAGGCCTGTGGGCTAGACAAGGTGCCCCGGCTGTCCCGTTCTGCATGCTGCAGCCACTTCAGGCTCGGGTGTCCCCCCTCTCCCTTCCCCTGCCGTGGGCAACCCTCCTTCTTTACCATCTCACCTTTTCTCACAACGATGTTGAGGAAGTTAGAGGTGTGATTTTTCTTCGAAATCCAGCCCGTGCAGTAGTAGGTGCCGCTGTCTGTTTCTGTGGCGTTGTTAATGGTGATGTTGTAGTTGTCGTACCAGAACTGGAGGAACTTGCCATTCCTGTAGTAGGTCACTCTTTTGACATTCAAATTCCTCCAGCTGTGGCACCTGATGAGGAAGGACTCACCCTCCAGCACCACCTCAGTAGAGGCCTGAAGGAGCAGCCACTCTGAAGAACGGTCGTTACGTTATTTTACGGCAAATGGATGGAAAGACACAGAGGGACAGAAAAAATAGGAGCGGTCATGCAGAGTCTGCGTCAGGAACCACGTTTTATCATTAACCCGTTTCTTGGCTCATAAGGGCAAGAAAAAGGAAAAACAAAATCACGCTTCGAGTCTGTCCTCTATACTGATGAATCCTCTCGCCTCCTGAAAAGGGAGTCTGGGGCCATGAAACCACTCGGACATCTCTGCTGAGACTGTCCACGGAAGGCTCGAATGCCAGTATTCCCTACAGCTCTGTAGACGCCGGTTCTGGTCACTACGGGGTAATAAGACTATTCTGTCCAGGGAGTCCTCGCCTAGGGGCAGGTCTCTTTCATCCTCCCGTCTCTTAGGGGCTCCCTGGTTCTACCGTCAATCATAGTTGGCTCTGAAAGTTCCTCAGCACATGCATGCCAATGTTAATTATGTGTGTAGTTACTCACTTAATATCCTCTTCCTCTTTTGGCTCCATACTGCAGGAGGCCAGGGACCATGTCTGATCCTTACATTATATCCCCAGTGCCTAACACAATTACTTCAGAGTTGGTAGGTACTCAACGAATACTTGTTAACGAGGAGTCTGTAAAGTATAAGAGTTGGGTCGTATGGCTAATGTCACCGTGAGAATTGAAAGGCATTCACTGAGGGAGAATTTGGAACAAAGATCTGGCTAGGCTGTGCAGGGCACAGTTCATTTAGTAGGGATCCTTAAGGATTTTCTAGAATCTACTCCAAGGAAATAAAGTAGCTATCCCCTGCTGCTTTCGTTGGTGCCTGGAATATGCATAGGGATGTCACCACACCTCTTTTCACTCAAGAGAAAGACATAAAGTAGGCTTATCCTTTAAAGTATGTTTGCATTAAAAAATGTAAAGCCAAATATATCCATGACCTAGCCATTTAAATGAAGTCATTCTTTGGTTTATCCAGCATTTACTAACTAGCCCGCATGTGCCTGAACGTGCTGTCCTAGTGGTTGGCAATAGCAGTCGTGAAATTGGGGCAAACATAACATTTGTTCTTTAGTAAAAGTGGAAGTCGTGAGGGATCTACGTGGATGTCTTTCAAAACTAAGAGAGCAACCTGATATCCAGGTCGTGGCTCGTGGAAACGGTTGACCAAATTTGACCTTTTGATCCCATCTCAGATGTTCAGCTCCTTGCAGTGTTCACGTATCCAACATGCCGTGTGAGCATATCGTATACATCTGCCCCACGCAGGAGAAGAGGGGTGAGGTAGACTGGAAGGATCCCACTGGGAGATGGGAGATGGCCAGGACCCCGAAAGGAGGTGGGGCCACGCAGGAGTAGTAGTGGAAGGAGACAGGCAGGTCTTGAGACAGAGACCCTGAGTCCCACCCCAGTGCACCAAGCCCCAGAATAACTTGATCTCTCCCCATCTCCGGACGGGCCATTCCTCACATGGGGGACTCTATCTTTCCATAGTCCTGGAACTTACCACTGAAGACTTTTAAGGACACAGGTTTACTCAGCATGGATCCTTTGTTCTGACACGTGTATTCCCCACTATCGCGGGTTTGGGCTTTCACGATGTCCAAAGTTAAAGTTGTCACTCCCAACTTGGTCTTGTTGTGGAACCACACAGTAGAGTTGAGTTCAAGAGAATTGTTCTCTTTACATGTAAGAGTCACACTGTCTTCTTTCAATATGGTAGTCCACGGTGGATTCAAGGACACTGTAGGTTCCCGGGTGCCTTTGAGAAGATCAAATTGTGGGAAGAGGTATAGAGGGAGTGAAAAGGGCTCCAAAGTACAGATATGGCAATAGTCAGACAGTTAGTGGTCAGTCTACCCTTGCACGGCCACTAATAAGAAACAGGAAGGAGGAAACAGTATTGGGGCCCCAGGGAGTCCCAAACTAGGGGGAAAGATGGGACACGAGTGCAACATAGGGTGACCACTTCAGTCCTCCTGATTTCCATGCCAGTATCTGTCAGCGAGGACTACAGCCTCTGGTCAGGCAGAGACGACGTCTATCCTGTTCAGCCCTAGCTCAGCACAATGGCTGCTACAGAGGACATGTTCATTAAATATTTGCTGAGTGGATGAATGTGTGAATAATGGATGAATAAATGTGTTAGACTAGCTGAAACAGTCTCTCCCAGTTCTAAATTTTTATGACTATTTAACTGTGAGTGGATATGGAGTGAAAAATCCACATCAATTCTGGAAGGAAGTGAGAAGCACCGAGAGAATCGGTCTTGATAGGTTTTCCGGAACAAAGAGATGTGGTACAAATTTGACCAAAGCCTGGGAAGTGGCCAGTGGCGATGAGGTACAGAAACAGAACTGGACTTGGACCCCAGGGGATTCTGTTAGAAGCTGGCCCTTGGTCAGCTGTGCGACCCCCAGCAAGCACTTACTCAGGCAAAGCCCTCAGTTATAAAATGGCGGCAATACTAACCATGATGATGATGCGAGCATTGAATGAGGTTGTGTGGCAGTGCCTGGGCAGGGGTGGGGCAGGCTGGGCAGGGGTGGGGCATTTAGATGTTCTGCTGACATGGTTGTTGGCATAGAAAGAGGTGGGGTGCCCCGAGACAATGAGGTGGTATGTGAGCAGGTGTTGAAGGGGGAAAGAAGGCAGGCGGGGAGGGAGTGGGGCTCAGGTTGGTCAGGGAGGGACAGATGCCTAATCATTAGAAAGCAGAGGTGGTGGGGTGATGGGAAACAGTGTAGGGGGGAGTGTGCCAGCCATGGTGAGACTGACGGAGCAAGGACTCACTCACCTGCTGACATGCCATCTGGATCTGCAAAAGTTCAAAGAGGATAAGTTAGTGTCTCTGCCCAGTCTTCTGGGACTCCCGAGGATGGGGATCTGGGGGTGGTGATGAGGTCTACATCCTCGGAGTTTGTTTGTTTAGAGAGAGAGAGAGAGAGAGAGAGAGAGAGAGAGAGAATAAGCAGGCTCCATGCTGTCAGCGTAGACCCCAACGCAGGGCTCGATCCCATGAACCGTGAGATCATGACCTGAGCAGAAATCAAGAGTTGGACGCTTAACCGACTGAGCCACCTAGGCGCCCCCAACATCCATGGAGTTTTAAGGGGTCAGCCATCTTCTCAGGAATCTGACCCAGGGAGAGAAAGAACTTCTCTCTTCCCTCTGCCCTCCCCCCCTTGCCCTCTGGGAGATGCCAGAATGACTGCAAGAACAGGCTTCTGGCTGGCTCCCCCTTAGGTCCTGCTCAGCCCAATTTGCTCTGCTCCCAGCTTGTGTCCACTACAGAGTCCCCGGGAGATGCCCTGTGGTTTGCACAGAGCCCAGAAAAGTTCACCACGAAAACTGCCAACGTTCCTACCCCGGCCGCTACCCAGACCCACGTCAGCCCCTCCAGGAGGGGCCACTGAGCCTCTACTTACAGAGGAGGAGCAGCGGTGCTGTCCACAGCAGAGCAAGGCCTCCCAGGAAAACCGGCATCGCCTCCCTGGCTCCCAAATGCCGACTCGACCGGAGAGACCTAACGCCTTAAAATAGACTTAAAGCCAGAAAGGAGAAGGAAGTGTTTTCTGTATCATATCTGGTTAACTCATCAGCTGCGCCTGGGTTTGCTTTCTTCTCTGGAGATAATATTCAGAGTAGCACCTAATTGGGCAATTTCATATTTGCCTCCTAGCACACTCCCTTACCGGGGCCAGAAATTGCTGACATTTGGTCGTGGTTCTCTGGAGCCACCATCACTCTTGTTACCTAATTTCCTGCTGGTCCACGAGCCCGCCAGTCCTTCCGTTTTCATCCGATTCCCTGAGGATCCACTCTCTGAGCAGCCAAACTGGGGCTGTTTTCAGAGACGCCTCTTCTACTGGGTCTTGATGGGGCTCACAACACAGGATGACAGATGTGAGACCATAGCTTCCAGGGTCTGTTCTAGAATTTATTTTCTTTTCCGGCGTGTATCCATTTTTATGTTTCTAATCTTCCAGCATGACCACCCTTTCCCCTTTCAGCCCATACCAGCTCTCTTCCCCCCGGACCCCTTCGACCAATTACTCTGTGTTTTAGCTCTAGGCCAGAGACGCTCGCCTTCTCGCAGGATTTGGTATTGTTGACGAATGCTGGAGATGATAGCTCCACAAATGTCTGTCGTCTTTGACATTCACAGGGTGAATTTTATTTTATTTTACTTTATTTTATTTTATTCTATTTTACTCTATTTTATTCTATTTATTTTATTTTATTTTGTTTTATTTTATTATTTTATTTTATTCTATTTTTCTCTATTTTATTCTATTTAGTTTATTTTATTTTTTATTTTATTTTATTTTATTCTATTTTACTCTATTTTATTCTATTTATTTTATTTTTGTTTTATTTTATTATTTTATTTTATTCTATTTTACTCTATTTTATTCTATTTATTTTATTCTATTTTACTCTATTTTATTCTATTTATTTTATTCTATTTTATTTTTTTATTTTATTTTACCTTATTTTATTTTATTTTATTTTATTTTATATTTTATTTTATATTTTATTTACATGCAGAATTTATTCTATTAGGTCCTTGCCGAAACTCTGAAGCAGGCGGGAGAGTATGAAGTTATCTTGGCCCACCTTGCTAACTTTCTGTCCCACCATGCTTTTCCTTACAGACTGTTGGAGGAAGTCTCCCGAATCAACCATAAAGATCCTCCGCAGGCAGACCTAACCAAAATGTCTAGCTTCTGTGGCATTAGAGAATTTGGGGCTACTAAGATTGATACGTAGAAATTTCCAGATAAGGGAGGCTGGTGACTGGTTTTAGGCCATGTGGTGGTTTAGTGACAGATCTTTAAAGAAAACAGCAAGTCATTTTGAGAAAGGGCAGATTGTTTGGGTTTAAAGATCTGAATTCAAATACTCCTAGTATTTGTCATTAAGGTTTACCTATAATATAGGGACAATAACGGCCTCAAGGTCACAGCTTTATTGTGAGGTGTAATAAGCTGATAAACACGTGAAGTACATCACCCAGTGTCTAGTATGTAGAAGAGGCTCCATAAGTAGGTCTTCTCCTTCTTTAGTACCATTATTAAAGACTTTTAAAGGGAGCCGGGGTGGCTTAGTCCGTTAAGCATCCGACTTCAGCTCAGGTCATGATCTCACAGCTCGTGGGTTCGAGCCCCTCGTTGGGCTCTGTGCTGACAGCTCAGAGCCTGGAGCCTCCATTGGATGATTCTGTGTTGCCTTCTCTCTTTGTTCCTCCTCTGCTCGCGCTCTCTCTCCCTCTCAAAAATAAATAAATATTTAAAAAATTTTTTTAAAGACTTTTAAGAGAAACCTGCATTTCAACTGGACTAAGGCAAATGGCCACCCTCCTTTGTTTGATTGGTGGCATAGTTTATTTACATAAAGCAAGCTCATTCATCTTCATAATCATGATGAAGTGAGCGTGATAAGGAAAGACTTGAACACAAAAAGTTGTTCAGTGGGGGTGGGGAGGAGGTGAAGGAAACAGGGACGAAGCTGTTTTTATGGTGCCGTCAGAGCAACAGGTCCTGGCAGAGAGAGATCTACTTTATCACGCTGTTGAGAGTTTGTCCAGGGCACTTATGAGATATTGCTTTTTCCTAGGACACTGATCTGACCATGACATTGCCCTTCGGAGACACTTTCCTGTGACTCACACAGTCTGTTTGAAAGCTTCCTCCTGAGACTCTACCCTGTCCAAACACCTCCTTCTTGAATGGGGGGGTGAGGTGGGCCCGTTGACATGCACTGTCTCCTCTCGGAGACAGTACAAGCTTTGGGGGTGAGAGAGACCAATTTCGTTTGCTGTGCCTCCTGAAACTTTTGATTTGGTGTCTGCTGTTGAAATGAAGGTAGTGTTTTGGCAGTAGTGAGAGCAAACAGTTTGCAGATTCAGCAAAAGCAGTTCATGAGAGCTTCAAAAACCAGCCAAACCACCCTGTCCATCCAAACCTGAGACAAAAACAAAAGTAACAACAAAACCAGCAGCATCAACATCAGGAAGAATAAATCATCCCCATGGTATACAACCACAGGTACCCAAAGGAACAGATCAACACTAAGATAAGGCAGTAGGTCCACTCCACCCTGGAATAATGGGTTGATACACCAGTTGAATTCCACAATCCTTTCCCTTACCTAAAAACGAAGTCCCCTAAATTTGACATCCGGTCTCTGGCTGGGATGTGCTGTTACTTCCTTGTATGTCCCGCCTGTCGATATCAGCAAGTATGCTCACTGACATCAGTAGACTGGGTCTTAATCTCATTTCTTCCCACAAGCCTTACAATCTGGGTATTCCTAGACAGCATCTGTATCCCATATTGTGACCTATTGTTGGTTCTCGGAAACCTTAGTTTGTAGTTATTTCACTTGGGAGCAGTGGAGAAGGGAAAAGCCAATAGCCACGCGTGAACGACGGGGCCGTTGAGCTGGGGTTCATCTCTGTAGCTTGATCCAGACTGAAAGGCTTTCGATGGGGACTTTTATGATTTGGGACATGGTAGCAGAGGAAGGGTCGGCCCATCGGGTCTCTGGGTTTTTGTGCCCTTCTCCAAAATTGGGAAGCAGACCGAGGGCTAATTTGTTGGCTTTTTCTTCTCTGTGTCGTCCAGCACAAGGCAAGGTCCGTGTGACGTGGGAATGTGAAATGACAAAAGACCAAAATAGCTGTCTGCTTGGGGTGTGAACGCACGTGGTAAAAACACCGATCTCTCCCCGAGGACTAGGTACAGGGCTAAGCACACAACAGGTCTGATCTGTTTTGCTCCCACCAACTTTATGTGGTTAAAAAATGAGGAAATGAAAACACAGGGAAGGTGGGTGATTTGTCTAGTCATGCAGCTGCTAAGTGGAAGAATTAAGATTTGAAACTGGGCAGTCTTGCTAAAGAGCCTGGGCTCACGACCACTTCCATATGATGTCTGTCGATCCAGTCTACGCAGTGTGCTCAAAGTACACGTGGATTCATGGGCCCCGCACAAAATTATTTGGATTCCCAGGGATCTGTAACCCACAAATGGGAAATCACTGACCCGGTCCAACCTCCTGTTCTACAGTTTCTTTTCTTGGCTTCACGGGATGACTTCTCCATCTGTAGTCACACAGTGCTGTTGGCATGGTCACATATTTATTATGTATATTTCATAGATGTGCCTGGAGAGAAGAGAGAGGGAGTCGTACCTTTTAATCTAGATTCTTAAGGCCAGGAGGTCATCAGCTCTCTTTGCCACCAGGACAGGAGTCTGTTCAGGAAAGCAGATTCAATAGCAGTGCTGGCCGCCTGATGGATTTTCACAATAAAGGCAGTGGTGTTACCACTTTTTTTTTTTTTTTAATTCTTGTCTTGACCTGAACAGTTCCTTGCTTTGGGTAGATCCAAAAGAAATAAATGGAAGCTCCCAGGACTCCCGAAGTGAATACCACTGAAAAGGAGATGGGGACAGGGCTTATGGAAGCCACAATTTTGCATGTGGACAGAGGGGTTTTTTTCCCCCAAGAAAAGAAAAATAAGACTTCAGAAAATAATCTCAAAGATGATCTTTTCCTTCCATCTTTAGAAGACTGAGACGAACTGCTTTCTGACATGGAAGGGACACTCAGTGGGATTTTTCACAGAAACATGGATTTGAATGGAGACCAGCCACGAAATATATTTCTAGTACCTGATTTTGATAGAATATGCTTTTGCTCTAATTCAAAGGTGATCATAGTATCCAGACTTTATATAGTGATACGGCAAGAGCTAATATCCTATAGACTGTTTAGAGGTGAGTCCTACCAGATATCCAGTTAAAGGCTGCCAGCGGTCAAAGGACCTGGCTCAGGTGCACGGTCATGCTCCTAGTCGTAAACATTCGGTAGACTGGCCAAAGGCTTCCTAACTAGTGTTACATCTCTTGGGTGTCCCCTAACACCATAAAATACAGAGAGAAAGCCCTTGAATCAGTCTCCTAACATTTCTTAGGGCTGGACCACTGCCTGAGCGTGATGTGCCCTGTGGGTATCTGGGGTACCGTGCTGCCTGTCTTTGAGATGCGTAACCAGCCACTCACTCTCCAGATGAGGCATCTCGGTGGCATCCTGTAGTTGGGAAGCAGTCTGAGCCACGACGTGTGCTCAGGCAAACTGACCATGAACTTCGCCTTATAAATGCTGGGTTCCAGCTCAGAGACCCAGAGGCCCTCAGACTTGCCTTCCTGCCTTCCAACAAATGCAGATCAGTTGAACTGACCCGAGTTTTCCTTCCAAATGGGGAGAACAGAATTATTCGCCTATTAAGGAAGATTCTCAGAGGGCATGGTGGTGTTAAAAAAAATTGTATAAAATGTTAGACTATTGCATTAAATTTTAAAACATAAAGTGTAAAAATAAATTATTGTCCACGCATATTTTACAGAGATTACGTGTAAGACTGATGAGAGAGTGCAGCTCTGAACAGGCTCTGGGGTTTGATTCTCAGCTCAGACCACTTATGACATGTGACCCCTGTCAAATTGCTTGGCGTCTCTGTGCCTCAGCCTCATATCTGGGAAAATGGAGGCAGTGCTGGCACCTGTTGCTGTGAGTGTTCATTGAGTTGATGTCACGAAAGGTTTAGAGAGACGTTGGCAGAAAGGAAAGCCGTAGGTGTGATTTATTGTGTGAGTATTCAGCAAGGAACCTTTGGACTTGCGAAGAACGGAGACAGACCTTCTCACGCGTCCTTGGGCAAAGAGCTCGAAAGACCACTGGTGGGTCCAGGGGGCAACACTGGGTCCAAGGACGCAGCCTGTGTGCCCAGGCCAGGTGTGCACGGGGAAGCAGACCGCGCCTCCCTCTCAGAGTGGGCAGGGGAGCTCGGGGCGGTTGCTCGCTGGGGGTCCCGGCAAATTCCCAGGCGTGCTTCCAGACAGAGAAACTCCTCTTGCGGTCAGCCCTCGAGTCAAGTGTAGTGTGGGCCAGTTTATGTCATGCTTCCTTACAGAATTACACAGTTAAAATATGGAAACAGCCTTCTCTTAAAGGAAACCCTGCAGGCTGTTAGCAGATAAGGACAAGAGGTCTTAGCTCAGCCAAGGATATTTGCATGTTAATAGGTAACTTCTGCAGCCCTAATCTTTCAGGACCCACCAGACAGTACTGTGACCAGTGTTTCTAGGGGTGATGATGGGTACGGGTCGTGGTTGAAAAATGAGGACACAGGGAGTCGTCTGCACCTCTCAGGTCATACTCCCTGAGTCTGTCATCCCTGCCACAGGCTGTCAGGAAATGGGTGTGTGTGTGCGAGAGAGAGAGAGTGTGTGTGTGTGTGTGTGTGTGCATGTGTGCGCAACCGTGTGTGCGTGCGCGTGACCAGGTGTGTCTGAGTGTGTGCACAAGCATGTGCGTGCATAAGCACGTGTGTCTTAGTGTGTGCGAGCACGTGTGTGAGTGTGTGAGCACGTGTGTGCATAAGCACCTGAGTATGTGCATGTGTGTGAACATGCATGTGTATACACAAGTATATGTGTCTGTGTGTGTGTGCGTGCGCAAGCATGTGTCTGTGCGAGCATGTGTGTGTGAGCATGTGTTTGTGTGCACAAGTATGTATGAGCATGTGCGTGTGTGCGTGTGCACGAGCATGTGTGTTTCTGAGTGTGAGCATGTGTCTGTGAGTGTGTGCGTCTGTGCACGAGCACGTGTGTGCCTGTGTGTGAGAACATGTGTGTGTGCACGAGCATGTATGTCTGAGTGTGTGCGTGTGTGCACAAGCATGTGTGTGCATGAGTACGTGCACAAGCACGTGTGTCTGAGTGTGTGCATGTGTGTGCGAACATGTGTGTGAGTGTATACGCAAGTGTATGTATGTGCATGTGTGTGCATGCACGAACATGTGTGTGTTCATGTGTGTGAGCACATGTTTTGAGTGCACATGTATGAGCATGTGCATGCATGCGTGAGCACGTGTGTGTCTGAGTATGTGTGCGAGCATGTGTGTGTGTGCGTTTGCACGCGCGCACGTGTGTGTCTGAGTGCGTGTGTGTAAGCATGTGTGTGAGTGTGTGTCTGTGCATGAGCATGTGTGTCTGAGTGTGAGAGCATGTGTGTGTGCAAAAGCATGTGTGTCTGAGTGTGTTCGTGTGTGCACAAGGATGTGTGTGCATGAGCATGTGTGTGTGTGCTCAAGCACGTGTGTCTGTGCATGTGTGTGCGAACATGTGTGTGAGTATAGAAGCAGGTATATGTGTGTGTGCGTGCGCGAGCATATGTGTGTGCATGTGTGTGAACATGTGTTTGTGCACAAGCATGTATGAGTATGTGCATGCATGCGCGAGCACGTGTGTGCACGAGCATGTGTGTGAGTGTGTGAGCACGTTTTGAGTGTGCACAAGTATGTATGAGCATGTGCATGCGTGCATGAACACGTGTCTGTGTGCATGTGCACGAGCACGTGTGTGTCTGAGTGTGTGTGCGAGCATGTGTGCGTGCGCGAGCACGTGTGTGTGTCTGAGTGTGTGCGTGCAAGCGGTTGCATATTGCTTGCTGCAGCAATGTCTACAACACACATTGTTCGCTCTCAGGAGGCACCAAACACCCCACAGCACCCAGGACGGCCTCGTGCAGAAGAAAGAATTGCCCTGTTTCTGCACGACTTCAGAATGTCCAACCAGCCCTTTTGTCATTATTTGCGCCTTGAATCTGACTGTTTGACAAATAAATGCAAAGATTTCTTTTTTTACATTTCTTCCTGTATGCTGGGTGGTCTAGGGGAAAAACCCGTGTATGCCGAGAGAAGGTGAGTCCCTTCTCTTCCTGGAACAGCATCCTTCAATCATGCACCGTGTGACCGAATCAGACCCCCAGCAACCGAGCTTCCTGGTCATTGCCTCACCTGCGTGGGGGCTGGCACACTCATCATGGGTGTGTTTTCTTATCATAAAGTTGTTCGGTTTTATGTCTCCTGTAGGTTAAGACTTTCTGTGTGTACGAGAGGTGGGTCTGGCTTCAGATGCCCGCAACTTCCGCAGTTTGGACCCTCATTAAAAAACTGAATAGAAGATTATGAATACGATATTAGATATTGGAGTGACGATTTAGAACAAGAAATTCTATCACAAAAATTATAAAATATAGAAAAGGTGAAAAATGACGTGAACGTTATAAAGGTCCCGAAAAGATAGCAATTAATTTGCTGCCAGACATTCCATTCTAACTCTTCTTTTCCTCTGTACCTTTAGTACAGACTCTTTAATCTCCTGTTCACCAGTGATATTGTATTATCATTTTTAATAGAGAAATTAGAAATATAATTCATTCTTTCCCCTAACATTGCTGATCAGCAGTTTTTTCTTTTTTTCTTTAAAAAAATTTTTTTAAATGTGTATTTATTTTATTTATTTTTTTTTAAATTTTTTTTTCAACATTTATTTATTTTTGGGACAGAGAGAGACAGAGCATGAACGGGGGAGGGGCAGAGAGAGAGGGAGACACAGAATCAGAAATAGGCTCCAGGCTCTGAGCCATCAGCCCAGAGCCTGACGCGGGGCTCGAACTCACGGACCGCGAGATCGTGACCTGGCTGAAGTCGGACGCTTAACCGACTGCGCCACCCAGGCGCCCCAAATGTGTATTTATTTTTGAGGGAGAGAGAGAGCCAGAGTGTGACCGGGAGAGGAGCAGAGAGAGAGGGAGACACAGAATCCGAAACAGGCTCCGGGCTCCGAGCTGTCAGCACAGAGCCCGACGCCGGGCTCAAACTCATGGACCGCGAGATCGTGACCTGAGCCGAAGTCGGACGCTTAACCGACTCAGCCACCCAGGCGCCCCCAGCACTTTTTTCTGTTATTGGTACTTGGGGCGCATAGCAAGTGCAGTTTCTAGGAGGTGTCCCCGCTGTTTGTGTTGCTACAGGTTTGTGCCTGACAAACAGAGGAGTCCTGATAAGTTTGTTTTGTTTCGTTTTGTTTCGTTTCCATGCCAAAAAAGACGAAGCGTCACGGTGTGTTTATAATTTTGTATTTCACTTTACCGAAAATGTTCCTGGAGAGAACCTCCGTTTTCACTAGACACGGAAAGGTACCAAATCCTCTGCGTACAATTTTATACACAGCTGACGCTTGGGAAAACGTTCTGGCAAGATTAGCTTCTGACTCCAGATATTCCAACAGGGGTGTTGCTTGGCTGCCCACAAATTTCCAGCGCCGAGCGCCGGAGGATGGGATCACACTGCAGCCTGACCTCTGCCTCCACCTTTGTGTCCCGAAGCCGAGACAGTTAGCTCTTTGGTGGAAGCCACTCCTCCCACGATGGCTCAAAGTGCCTCGCCTCGTCTTACCCCACCTGGCAGGAACTGCAAACCACGTGCATCTATTACGCTGAACCAGAACCCCCTCAACCCACGTCCTCCTTAGCAGGATGCCAGAACCTTCCTGCAGCTACCCTCATGTTGCCAATAGGAGAGGAAGCGGGGAGAGACGGTGGTCTTGTCCAAATGGGGCTAAGTTATCTTACTTCTGGAAATGTTACAGAAGCGTATGGCTTCTTGCAGGACCTTGGAGGGGCCCACGCCAGTGAGGGGCATGACGGCTAGCTTTCATCAGTGCCCCCTCCACGCCCGACTGCATCCATAGGTGAGTCCATGGTCCATGCATTCTCATCAGGATAGCCAAGAAGGTGTTACCAAATATGTGGCACAAAATGGGTTCTGATGGGATTGAAAAGTATTGGTCTGGGTTTTGAAGAAGAGAAGGGGACCAGGTGAAGGTGAACGAGGTGCCTGGTACCAGGCAGGTTCCAGGGAAATATTCCTTTCCTTCAAGAAAACCTGTGAGTATCGAGTGTCTGACCCAAAACTGGAACGTACGGTCTGACCCGGGATGCGAGCAGCAGACTGAATATTGGAAACAGATGCAGCGTCAGAAAACTCAGGACATTTTGGTAGCCGTTCCTATAGGCCAACGTTTCTCATAGGATTTCTCAAGGATTTGCAAATTCTTTAAATGAGAAAACACGTACAGTTTTCATTGGTGATGCTCTGAACACATAAAGTAAGTTACGGCTCATTCAGGTAGCCATTTCACAAGTAAAATCGCCACTTGATTTCAGCGCCCTCGTGTGCGTTTTTGTTTACAAGTCACAGCTGCACCAGTGACTGTCAAGTCCTTTTGTACCCCTGAAAGTGGGTTAAAAAAGGGAAAAGTGGAAAGAAGTTTCCCCCAGCACACGGACCCCCACAGAATGGGCTGCCGAAGACACAACCACCTTCTGTTTCGTTGGATATGGCTAAATTGAACTGTAATCGACAGAGCGATTTGACATTTTTAAGTATCACCAAACGATCCCTACAGTAAGTCTAGTTATCTGTCACCTTGTCAAGTTGTTGCAGTTTTATGGACACTGTACTGTACGTTACATCCCCATGGATGTACTTATTTCACAACTGGTAGTTGACGCTTCTTAATCCCCGTCAGCTGTGTCAACCTCTCTGGTGACCACCTGTTTCTTTCCTGCATCTGTGACTCTGTCTCTAACACAACCCTCTCTATCACAGCTCCTCTGACAGTCGTGTTGCAGAGAGATGTGTGAAGATCCTCTCTGCACACAACCCATGGCGCAACGGTTGATTCGAAAATACAAATAAATAATTTTTGTATATTCCCAATTCCAAAATTAGATTTATACCGATTTCTAATATATTTCAATATGGTCAAAATGTTCGCCTTTTACCATATGTTTTCACCCCTATGGGGATCTTGAGAAACTTCACAGAAGACCATGGGGGAGGGGAAGGGGAAAAATAGTTACAAACAGAGAGGGAGGGAGGCAACCCATAAGAGACTCTTAAATACAGAGAACAAACTGAGGGTTGGCGGGGGGTGGGGGAGAGGGAAATGGGTGATGGGCATTGAGGAGGGCACTTGGGATGAGCACTGGGTGTTGTATGGAAACCAATTTGATGGTAAATTATATTAAGAAAATGTTCACCTCTAAGAGAAAAAGAGAACTATGCAGGATTATCACGGGCTCCTAGCAGTCAGCATTGAACATAGACTGCTGGTAGGGTTTTGGTAAATTATATGCTCTAATTTCCCAGAGTGAACAAAAAAAATCTTGAAGTCGATTAATGTCATTTTGCATGACATGCTTTTCCAAACAGGCAGTCCCTGAAGCTGAATTATTATGACCATTAATGAGGTCATAGGAATGACTTAAATATAGATATAGACCGAATACTTGATCATCTTACCATGAAACCCCACACACAAAATTTCGTTTTAGCACAAAAACATTATTCAGCCTATTATTTTCCTTTCTTTATTCAACAAACATTTATGTGCTAAGCCTTCTGTAATGTGCTGGTAATGCAAATGAGAACTAACTACATAGAGCAGATTTCTTCCCTCACGGAGTGAAGATTCTGTTGGAAAAGACAGACATGACACAAGTAAACAAATAAAATGGGAACAGCTTGTAATTAACGTTTGGAAGAAACAAATAACATTGCTGGACAGAATTACAGGGGTCATTTAGATAGGACGGTCAAGAAAAGGCCTTTCAAGAAAAGTGGTTTAGAGCATGAGATAGAATGGACCAAGCAAAAAGCTATGGCAGGTTCAAAGTCCCCCAAACAAGAAGGAATTTAGAGAATTCCAAGAATTCAGAGAAGACAAGTGAGACTGAAGCACAATACAGTAGCTCAAAATATGATTAGACGTGTATATAGCGGCTGAGAGCGGCAAGTATCAGGATTTTATTTGCAGGGCAATGAAAAGCCATCAATCAAACTATTTGAACAAGGGAACACACACACACACACACACACACACACACACACACAGAGGCATTTGTGTGTGTGTTCACCTTTAAACAGTTTTTAAAAACTAATTTCAAAAAATATTTTAATGTTTATTTTTGACAGAGAAATAGAGCATGAATGGGGGAGGGGCAGAGAGAGAGGGGGACACAGATTCCGAAGCAGGCTCCAGGCTCTGAGCTGTCAGCACAGAGCCCGACATGGGGCTCGAACTCACAAATGGCAAGATCATGACCTGAGCTGAAGTCAGAAGCTCAACCGACTGAGCCACCCAGGCACCCCTAAAACTAATTTTTTTAACATTTATTTATTTTCGAGAGACAGAGACAGAGAATGAACAAGGGAGGGGCAGAGGGAGAGGGACACAGAATCCGAAGCAGGCTCCAGGCTCCGAGCTGTCAGCACAGAGCCCAACATGGGGCTCGAACTCACAAACTGCAAGATCATGACCTGAGCCGAAGTCGGAAGCTCAACCGACTGAGCCACCCAGGCGCCCCACCTTTAAACAGTGTAATGGCAGGGCTCCCGGGTGGCTCAGTCGGTTAAGCATCCGACTTCAGCCCAGGTCATGATCTCATGGCTCATGAGTTCGAGCCCCACGTCGGGCTCTGTGCTGACAGTTCGGAACCTGGAGTCTGCTTCGGATTCTGTGTCTCTCTCTCCTTCTCTCTCTCTCTCTGCCCCTCCCTTGCTAGTGCTCTTTCTCCATCTCAAAAATAAATAAAGTAAAAAAAAAATCTTAAAAAAATAAACGGTTTGATGGCTTTTCGTCGAATATGAGAATGCACACATCTATGCACACACACATGCAGCTGTGCATGATGAAGATTTGTCCAGTGGCAGCTGGGAGATGGTCAGGACGCAGTAGGACACGATGACAGATCAGCCTGCAGAGGGAGCAGTGCGGGTGAAGACGAGTTGACGGAGTTCAGGCATATGTTGGAAGTGGTATTAACAGGACTTGCTGACAGATTGGAGCATGAGGGAGGCATAAAATAGCATTCCCAAGTTTCTGTTTTTAATCACTGGGTAGACAGTGATACCACTCATTACATGGTGAAGACTGACGAAGTGCCAGATGTAGGGAGGAAAGTCAAGTGTTCTGGTCTGGAGATGCTTTAGTTTGAAGCGTTTCTGTGACAGCTACGTGTTTACGCTCAACAGGCAGTTCTAAGAGCTGGGAGACCAGAAGAAATGTCTGGACTAGAGACACAAAGTTGAAAATCGCTGGCATATGTTTAAAGCCACTGGAGCAAGATGAAATCAGCCAAAGAGGGAGAAGGAGCCGCTGGGAAAAGAGAATGTCCCAGGACAGAGCCATGAGAAAATCTGATATTTAGAGGATGGGGAGAAGGGGAAGATCCAGAAAGAGACCAGTAAGAAATGGCCAGTAAGGAAGCACAGAGAACCGTGTCATTGAAGGTGAGGAGTTGATTATATTGAATTTTATTGAGAGGGGAGGCAAGACAGTAGAATTATTCTTTGGATTTAACAATATGGAAAGTTCTGGAGCCTTAACAGTGGCAGTTTCAGGGGGACTGGTGTGTGTGGAAGGCAGCTTGAAGTGGGCTGGAAAGGGACTTGGGAGCGAGCATGCCTGTCTGAGTTTTGCTGTGTGACAATGATGCAGGGAGACACAGGGTCGAGAGAGGGTTTGCGTTTTATGGGAGATGCTAGATCCTACTGTTAGCAGATAGGAATAATCCAGTAAGTGGAGACAGACAATGAGGGAAGGCAGAGTCAGGTAGTGGAAAGGGTAAAGTCCTTGAATCAGCAAAAAGGGGAGAAATGGTTTCCATTCATTCAATTCACTTAAGAGTTCTTGAACAGGGGCACCTGGGTGGCGCAGTCGGTTAAGCGTCCGACTTCAGCCAGGTCACGATCTCGCGGTCTGTGAGTTCGAGCCCCGCGTCAGGCTCTGGGCTGATGGCTCAGAGCCTGGAGCCTGTTTCCGATTCTGTGTCTCCCTCTCTCCCTGCCCCTCCCCCGTTCATGCTCCGTCTCTCTCTGTCCCAAAAATAAATAAACGTTGAAAAAAAAAAATTAAAAAAAAAAAAAAAGAGTTCTTGAACATAACACAGGTGCTTCTGCTATCACGTCATATGCATTTATTTTAGCCAGTCCTTGCATTCTGCAAAAACACACACTAAAAATAACAAGTCTTTTGGGAAAAAAAAATATCGTGGCAGGTCACGCAAAACCTATAACCAGAGCATTGACATAAACATTAGCATGTCTGTGAAATAAATTAAACCGTTTTAAGCAAATGTTAAATGTCTAATAAAGGAGTCCAATCAACAGTAGGTGTAGAACTTCATCTTCTTCAAAGGTAAAGGAAGGTTGATGGAAGGCGGTGACGAGGAGGAAACACACAAAAGCCATCGATAGGAGCGGACCGTCCGATAAAACGCTCAAGACAGACGCACGGTAAAACTAAGCCCCCTTCAAGCAAATGGTCTTCGTCCAGGGTCCTCCAGCCCCAGCTGTGCTCTGCTGAGCTAGTGAGATCTCTGTCCGGCCGCTCTTCCTTGGTAGTAAACATAACACGCTGGGAACATTCTCCTGAGAACGAGCTTCCACATCATATTGACATGATTCCTGGGGTTACCAATAGAATATGGAACGTTTGCATTCCAGAAACATGTGCTGCACCGGCACAGAAACCGTAGTGCATTTCGCGTTAAGCAGCTGCTGTGTGCGTAGCAATACACCAAGCACTGTGTAGGGCGCAAAAGTGCAAGAGAAGGGGTTTCCCCTCACCATGTTGGACTTTGTCAAACTCCTGATTTCCACAGGCAGAAATAATAAAGGAGAGACTGGAATGTGTTGCAGTAAACATAAACATGGAACAGCAGCAGTAATAATTGTTGACACTTACGGAGCACGGGCTCCATGGCAGTGGTTTCTCCCCTTTGACACCCACAAGAACCCCATGGAGTGGTACTGGTAACATCCTGATTTTTCACCAAGTAGAGGGGTCACACACGCAGCGAACGGCAGAGCCAGGATTTGAAACTCAGAGGCCTGAACAGCTGGGTTCTTAAGTAGGGGGAAGGAAGGCATTCAGTGTGGTGTCCCGGTATTTTTCCCACAACATTTGGGATCGTTGAATCGTTCAGTCCATCTCCAACAAGTTGAGAACTCATGGCCATGTTTTGCCTTACAGCCGATGAAGCACTATTCTGGAAGAGCGCCTAAAGCTGGTGGGGCTGCAGGAAAAGTCTGGGAAAAAGTGATTGGAGCTGGCAGAGCAGGTGCTGGGAGTTAGTGTGGTCACCATTTCACGTGGCAAGACCAAGCCTCCGTCCCATGGGTCGGACAGGCAAACAGAAGGTGATAGAGGCTTGAACCATCTTGCCCCATGGGGCCATTGTTTGGGTGGGTGATGGGGACTCCAATGGCATGACGCTGTGGAGTGGGTTGCTTCCAATGACAGCCAAAGGAGGTGGAGCCTTAGATGGGCAGGCGGATGGGACAGAGACTCCTCTGAAAACCCTACGAAGGCCCTTCTCTGAGAGCACCTGCATTTGGCTAACAGAGAAGAAAGAACCAATCAATGTTGACAAAATAGTGACAACTAACAAAAAAGAGGACCTCACCACCAGCGTCCCTCCACTTACGAGGTGGTAGTTATGTGCAGGAACAGCAGTTACGACAAAGGCAGGAGCGACCACGCCTACACTGTGGGTGACCGTTGTCTCATTCCGCCCTCTCCCCTCTCCCCCAACAACGAGGGGCTGGTGCTAGAAAGAGAAGGGGCATGGGTGGCGAGGTCACCATCCTTCACCTCCCAACACACCTCAAGCCACTGAAGCCACAAACCCTGTTCCATGCTCGGGCAGCAGGGTAGGCGTGAGGGGTGGGGCACGGTTAGGTAGAGGAGGAGGGATGATGGAAACTGGAGGGAATTTCAGTTAGAAGATAAAATTAAAATTTGAGAACACAGGATTGTGTGTAGTAACTCCAATGAGTCTGTGTTAGTAACGCAAAGTGATGAGAAGTTTATGAAATTGGTGTAAGATGTCATTAAGGGAGCATGCTGTCCAGCAGGAATCGAGCCACAGGAGTGGTTATTGAAAAAAAAAAGTTAACAATTTCGTGTTTATATCTCACAAGTTGAGACTCGTTTCAAAACAGTTGTGTCCGTGAAGTGGAAAGCTTGGACCACATGAGCCGCAAGGTCCTCTTCAGGTCTAACATCCAAGCATTTTCTGGCAGTCGGGACCGGAGGAGTTCAGGCAGCTCAGTTACATGGACGGTGTGGCCCTGTGGTGTTTGGCAAAAGGCAGTGGCTGCCACTGCCTGGCCGACGAGTCCTCGGTTCTCCTCTCCGGTCCGCCAGGTGGTAGTTCAGGACGTGTCGTAACCTCACCTTCTGTGATCTTGTCTCACACTGGCAGAGGTGAAAGGAAAAAGCATGAGGCGGTGATAGATTTGAAAGTGGAAGTGACTGGAAGGATGCGGTTGAAAGCACAGTACAAGGAGGAAGGTAGGATTGATGGTAACCGTGGGGTGTCTGGTAGAAGAAGTGACTCGGGGGACAGATGGTACCTTCGGGCTCCTAATCGGTGTTATCCTAGGTCCCATGGTAGGGGGAAATATCATACGGCTTTAAAATAGGAAAGCACCTTAGAGATAATCAATTTAAAGTCCTCGTGTTAGGGAGCGAGAAACCTGAGCCACAGAATGTGGTTTGTGTGAGTTTGTGTGGCTATCTAAGACATTAATCGGAGGCAAACACAGGACAAAATTATGAGGCTTCGTTTGTTTGTTTGTGAAGATTCAGACTGAGGAAAGTATGAGAGACCCAGTGCTCCTAAGGACTGTCCTCGTCCAGTGTGGGGAGAAATATACTGAAGAAATGAGCAAATAAATGAGCTAAAGCATCCCAGGTAATAGCAAGACGGAGTCAGAGGGATGTGATAAAGCAAGCATGGGCGGCTAATTTGTGTATCTAGGTTAATCACAGACCGAAATGATAGCGGGGCAGTTGGCTCTCAATCTGGAGTTCGGTGAATCGCCACATTAAATGACACTCACCCGCAGCCCTGCCAAACAGACTGGCAGATGTGTACCTTTCCCTACGCGACCGTGGCTGGCAAGCTTCTCTTTAGGAGAAACCCCAGCACGTAGAAGTGTCACTGAATCGGGGCTGAGGAGAGTTCCAGGACTGGCAGTGATTCACAGCCCTGAATGCAGCCAAATGATCAGGGAGGGGAACCGAGAATAGCCCCGCGAATTCGCTCATTCGAAAATCTTGGTGTCGCCCCCATCATCCGGGGTTTGTGTCTCAGCCACGCAAACTTCAGATCTCAGTGGCAAACTCTACAAAGCTGACCAGTCTCTGGGACGTCCCTCAAACTCACTAGATGACCCCGAATGCGAATTCGTCCATTCTTTGCGGTACATAGACCAGACCAGTCATACCTTTGTGGCTTTTGCTTCCTGGTGGATAGAAGTGACTAGTATATTAAAATGCATGCAGAAGATGTCTTGTTGTTCCCATATTACTCTGTTCCTACCCTATCAAAGAACGCGTCACAATAGATGAACAGCACATCTTTTTTGTCTGGTTCCTCATCACATACCATGTGTGTTTGATTCGTTCTCTTTACGTGGTGTTCAGCACAGCTCAGGGCACGTGTGGGTTTTCAGTAAATATTTATTAGAGCTCATTGATTACTTCTATCATGATATTGCAATCCAAGAAATTATCCTTCTCTTCCTTAGAGACAATTTTCTAAAAAATAAAAAAAAAAAATCTCTCGAAGAGCATTGGGCGCATGCTCAACCCCTGTGTCTCCAATTGTTCATCCCTGGTAGGAACTGTGAATCTCATCTTGGCCTCTGTGTGAAGGAAAACCAGCACACAAGAGTTTCCTCTTCGATTCGTTCCTATGGTAATACCGTCAAGTGTTTCCTTTGATGACTGATGGCTTGCCAGGTCTGCTGAGATATATGGAGTGTGGGCAAGATACAGCCTCTGATTCCCCTTCTGTTATTAAAACCACAGGGTACTTCACTACACATTTAACTAACTGGAAAGACAAGATAAGAAAGTCAGTAAGTGAGGGGCACCTGGGTGGCTCAGTCGGTTAAGCGGCCGACTTCGGCTCAGGTCACGATCTCACGGTTTGTGAGCTCGAGCCTCGAGTCGGGCTCTGTGCTGACAGCTCAGAGCCTGGAACCTGCTTCGGATTCTGCGTCTCCCTCTCTCTCTGCCCCTCCCCTGCTCATGCTCTGTGTCTCTCTGTCTCTCAATAATAAATAAACGTTAAAAATTTTTTTTGAAAAAAAAAAGCCAATAAATGAAAAGGAAGGTGACGTTCGTCGTGCTGCCTGGCTCTGACCTGTAGGTGCCCTTCACCCCGGGCACGCATCACCTCGCTGAAGAAGAGTCTCCTCTGACCTGCCTTTCAGGGTGTCTTTGTGGCAGAAACTCCAGCTCTTCCAGAAACCACGAGGAGTTTGATCTTCTATGACACGTCCATGGCCGTGGGCATGGATTATTCTGAAATGTGCTCCTCAGACCTTGGGGTGAATGAGAGGGTGTGCACCATCCTTTTCTCCCTTGGGCCCATCGCCCACCCCTTGTTTCTAGAGCTTTTGCTTCTTCTGCTCAGAGAATCGTTTGTGGGTCTGCTTCCGTTCTCAGACACCGCTCCTACCTTCGTGCTATACCCCATCCCACGCCTCAGCTGAGGTGACCCGGGCTGGCTGCGCTAGGACTGTGTGTGGTCCTGCATCGTCCACATGTCAAAAGGGAATCCCTCCCCTCCTACCACCTCCCCCCCCCCCACCAGATATAACGGAACACGCGCTAGACTCCGATTAGGGGGTCCAAGTTTGGATTCTATTTCTACCCAGTCCTACCTCACTCACTGCCCTAATGGATGAAAAGAAACTTCCGTACACAAACAGTTTCACAGAATAAATGTAAGAGAAGTGACGTGATGAGGAAAGCACGGTTGGCAACTTCTAATAAAAAAATGATTTAGACAAAAGTCATCAAAAGATGAAATGATAAAATATTGATGGGATCGATTTGAATAGAGCACCGGGCTGTTGCTCCCTGAAATGCTGATCAATTTTGCATTGCTTACGGTGGCATACCAGATAGTATGTGCCTTGTGGTTGGGCAGTCAGATAAATGTAGGATGCCTCGCTCAATTTGAATATCAGATACAGAAGGAATCATTTTCAGGGTAGATATGTCTCATGTAATATTTGGGACATACTTAGCCTAAAAAACTATTTGTTGTTTATTTAAAATCCAAATTTAACTAGGTATCCTCTGTTTTTATTCGCTAACCTGGTAACTCTACTTGACGTAATGCAAAGCTGTGTGCGTGTGTGTGTATAGTTTAATAGACATATAATGTATATATAAAGTGGAATATAGTATAACGCAGTTTATGGTATATATATTTTAATACAGTTTGTGTCATTTAATAAGGTTCACCCAATTCAGCCTTTAGAACTGACTTCCGATTTACAGGCAATACAGGGCATAGAGAAACAAATGATACGATGTGTCAATGATATCCTGAAGGTGAGATTGTGACCTGGTTTTTATTTTTATTTTTATTTTTTTTAAATGAAAGGAAATGTTTCTTTTTTTTTTTTTAAACGTTTATTTATTTTGAGAGAAAAAGAGAGACAATCCCGAGCAGGCTCTGCACTGTCAGCAGGGAGCCCGACGTGGGGCTTGAACTCATGAATCTTGAGATCTTGACTTAAGCTGAAATCAAGAGTCAGACATTTAACGACTGAGCCACCCAGGCACCCCTGACCTGCTTTTTAAACATGTCAATGAAATGGAAAAAACTGGGTGGGGGAGGATGGAATGCTCTAGACCACAGATGCTCAACGAAGGATGGTTTTGCCCCTCAGCAGGTATTTGGCAATACTTAGAGGTGTTTTTGTCTCCCCCAGTATGCTGCAGGGAGGGGAGATGATGCTGCGGGCATCTAGTGGGCAGAGGCCAGGAAAGCTGCTAACCATCTCATAACACGTGGGACACCCCCGCCCCCACCACACCGCACTAAATATCGGGCTCCAGATGACAGCAGTGCCACTGTTAAAAGAGACCCCGATCTGGACTAAAAGAGCCTTTGAAGACTCTACAACTGATTGCCATGCACAGGCCCTTCTGCATCTTGACCCCACACTTCACATACAGCATGCCTGCGATGGAAAGAAATTTTCCATCTAATTAAAAATTAGGCAACTAATTAAAAATGATAGGGTATTGGGGCACCTGGGTGGCTCAGTCGCTTAAGTGTCTGGCTTCGGCTCACGTCATGGTCTCTTGGTTTGTGAGTTCAAGCCCCGTGTTGGGCTCTGGGCTGACAGCTTGGAGCCTGAGGCCTGCTTCGGACTCTGTGTCTCCCTCTCTCTCTCTGCCCCTTCCCCATTCACGCTCTTTCTCTCTCTCAAAAGTAAATAAACATTAAAAAAAATTTTAATTAAGGGGGCTCCTGGGTGGCTCAGTCGGTTAAGCATCCGACTTTGGCTCAGGTCATGATTTTGTGGGTTCAGGGGTTTGAGCCCTGCGTCGGGCTCTGTGCTGACAGCTCAGAGCTTGGAACTGCTTCCGATTCTGTATCTCCTTCTCTTTCTGCCCTCCCCCACTTGTGCTCTGTCTCTATCAAAAACAAATTAAAAAATTTAAAAAAATTTTAAAAAATGATAGGGTACAATAATGCTTATTTACGTGGGAAAGGCTCACAATACATCACTGAGAGAAAAAACGAGCCAGATAGAAGGAAGTTGGCACAGCATGACCTCATAGAATTGAAAGGGAGAAAGAGCTACAAAAATAACAGTCATTCTGCTTCTGCTGTAAACAGAAGGGTGTGTGTGTAAACAGATACACACATATGAACGCAGAGAGAAGCAATTAGAGGGTTAGTCATCAAAATATTAATAGTGTTGGTATTTCTAAGTTGGAGATCATCGTAAGTGATTTATACGGTTTTTTTCCTCTTTTCCGTGTTTTCTACGATGAACATCCATGACTTTTTTCATCAGAGTGGAAACAGGATCGTTTTGGAAAGGAAGGTCTTGGTCTGGGTTGAAGGACGGAAAGACAGCAATCCCTTTCTGCAGCGCAGAGCTGAAATGGCTCCTCAGACATCTCCCATGCCTCCAGAGAACCTTGATGGAGACGGTCATGCTGAGCCAGAAACTAAATGAACCGGAGAGCAGATCTGCTGTGTCATTCTCTCCCCAGCAAGATCCAAGAATGAACCAACGGGAGCACAAGGAATGGGCCTGACAGAGGTCTCTGCCCTTTCCAAGTGTGGGAGCTGGGTCTCCCTCGATGGGAATTAGGCTGGGATGTATGTCCAGCGAGCCTTAAGGAAAGTGGCTATGGGCTGAAGCCGGACAAGACAAGACCTGGCCGCCATACCCCTCTGCTTGCCCCAGTCCTGTTTGGATATGCTTCAAGAGGCTGTCTGTTCTCTAGTCCTGAGAAACTAGAATGTAGGGTCTTTTCTTTGTAAGCTCATCCAGTATTCCCATGGGTTACTTAATGGAACTCAATGCACTATTAGTTCCTGAAACCCCAACAATCCCCAACAATGAGTCAACAGATGAAAACATCTCCCTCATCTGCTACCCAAGTTCCTAACGAAACTCTTGAGACAAAGCCCTAGGGCTCTCCCATCCCTATCTCTTGGTACCTCAGAGAGAATCTCAAAAGGATGGTCCCAGGAGACTTGGGGCAAGGGAATTGCTTTTCTTGGGGCTGATAAATATCCAAAGCTCTAAAGTCTGGAGTTTATGAGATTGAGTTTTTTTTTCCTGGGCCATTTCCCAAGCCAAAGGAATCACTGGCCTCAGCTTCAAGCAACATGGCAATCATTTGAGGTTTTCTCTGATACTAGAGAAGCCTGAATTTTCCTTGCTTTGTACATTTTAGCTTCCCTGGTACATGGCTCTTGAACACAAGGTGTTTTTACTGGCTTCCTTTGAATAGATTCAGCCCTCTCGATGACTTTTAAAAAATCACTGTCTGGAAAGTGATTCCTTCTTCCTTTCGCCGAGGTCAGAAGCAGTGAGTGGCTGCGGGTGGGACTTAAGTGAAAATGGAGTGAGTGCCATGTGTGTTTTCTAACTTTTTATTATTTTCCAAGTTTTTCATTATTTTTTGACTGTATTGATTCTCATGCCGCTAATATTATCTTTTCTTCATGCTGATCTTGCTGTGGTGATGGATTCAAGGACACGAGAGAGGACATGACAGTAATCTTCCACTATCGGGCTGAAAAGGAAATAGAAGGTGAGATATTGTAGGGAGGTGGCACATTGCAGGGACACAGACATCGAGTCAAGAGAAAGTGATATTATCTAAGAATTAAGGCCACTCAAAAATAGAATTGATGATAGTATATCTACGTGGATCTGTATAGTCGGGGAGGGTGCACCGCTGGTAACGAAGATTGGGATAGATCTACTCCACTGTTATGAAGAATATTCAAGGTATAATATTAAGTGAAAGAATTGGTATGCGCACTTTAATTTCTTTGGGTAAAATTGAAATGATATGGAAATACGCACAATGGTACTTAAAATTTCTAGACAAAATTTATTTTATTTTTTAAATCTTTTTTAAAATAAATATTTTTTTTTGAGAGAGAGAGAGCACACACAAGCAGGAGAGGGTCAGAGAGAGAGGGAGAGAGAGACTCTCAAGCAGGCTCCGTGCTGTCAGCCCAGAGCCCAACGCGGGGCTCGAACTCAAGGAACCGTGAGATCATGGCCTGAGCCGAAATCAAGAGTCGGCTGGGCTGCTTAATCAACTGAGCCACCCAGGCGTCCCTAGATGGAAATTTTAAAAAGAAACAAACATGAATCATGTATACCCCTGGACCAGAAAATGCAAAGCACAGAAGGGGAAAACTAACTTTCTCGTTTATACCCTTTGTACAGATGGCAGTTTTTCCCCTGAAGTGTTTTTATAATACAAAAAACCTAGTTTTTTTTTTTTTTTGAGTAAATTTAGTATCTTAAAAAAAAAAAGAGTGGATGCTAACTTGTAAGATAATGAATTTCCAATCAGTGGAAGCACTGAAGCAGAATTTGGGGGAATATTTGTGAGGAATGCTTGCTTTTAAAATTACCTCCTGGTGCTAAGGTCCCGTGATTCCGTTATATTAAAGGACTTAACGCCACCAAGCACGTGCATTTTCCCAGCTTGCTTCCCCCTGGAAAGACTTGACTAATGAAATGGATAAGATTAACCCATTGTCCAGGATTGCTTGTCAGGTGGAAGCAGGATATGATTTCTCTGGAAGGAAATATTTGACTTTTTTCAGCGTGGAGGGATGTTTTTGGCTAAAGATCCAGAATCCAAGAAAACAGAAAGTGCTGTAAAGTGTTGCTCTTCTCAGTGATATGGATTCCACAGAGGTAGGCTGCCATTTTGTTCCTGCTGTCATGAGCTTACTATCCTCGTTAACACTCATCAGGTCTTTACCAGGTCTGGATGAGTCCTTGTTTCCCTGAGGGGGTAATGAGAGATGACATTCCAGGGATGCACAAGCTCAATTCAGTCTTTTCTCTTCTCTACCTCACTTACCTTCTTATCCCCCTTAGCGGAGGTAGGATTGACTTTCCAGTTGCCTAAGATTGGGGTTTCACCTTGTTCAGTAACACATCATGAATCTCAGTTAAACAGCAGTGGTTAAAGACTAGCCTAGCACCACCTCTCAAAGGAAAATGAACACATACTTTGCTCTCCACTTTCCCCTGTATTTTGCAAATACTTTATATTTTCCTGTTCTTCAAAACTCTGTAGTAAGGAAATTCCAAAATCTGCCCTTACTTAGCTGCTTGCCTCCCACGGTGGTGATGTTCAGAATTGATCCTGCCTTTTTCTTTTAACATTACTCTCTGTTTTAAATTTTTTTTAAGTTTATTCATTTTTAGACTGAGAATGAGAGCACAAGTGGGTGAGGGACAGAGAGAAGGAGACGCAGAATCCCAAGCAGGTTCTCTGCCATCAGCACAGAGCCTGATGGAGGGCTCAAGCTCACAAGCTGTAAGATTGGGACCTGAGCCGAGATCAAGGGTTGGACGCTTAACTGACTACACCACCCAGGCACCCCAGACCCTGCCTTTATTTAAAATTTCAATATTTTGACCATCATGGATTTTTGCTTAATTAGCTTTTTAAAACAATATTGCATTAAAATTGTCTTCATCTTGGGGCGCCTGGGTGGCCCAGTCAGTTAAGTGTCTGACTTTGGTTCAGGTCATGATCTCGCTGTTTGTGAGTTCGAGCCCCGCATCGGGCTCTGTGCTGACAGCTCAGAGCCTGGAGCCTGCTTCAGATTCTGGGTCTCCCTCTTTCTGCTCCTTCCCCGCTCGCTCTCTGTCTTGCTCCAAAATAAATAAATGCTAAAATTTTTTTTTAATTATCTTCATCTTGATTGCTGAGTATTTGGGGTGCTCCCTTACATTTTGTGCCCAAGATGAGTGCCTCATGTACCACATTTCACTTCCAGCACTGTCCAAAAAGTTTTTTTTTTTTTTTTTTTTTTACCAACTACAATCTTTCTTTAAAAACCGAAGTTGGGCACCTGGGTGGCTCAGTGGGTTAAGCGGTTAAGTGACTTTTGGTTTCGGCTCAGGTCATGATCTCAAGGTTTTGTGTGTTTGAGCCCTGGGTCTGGCTCTGCACTGGCAGCAAGGAGCCTGCTTGGGATTCTCTCTCTCCCTCAAAATAAATAAATATGCTTAAAAAAATAATTAAAAATAAAAAAAAATTTTAATGAAGTTAATCTCCTCTGGATCTGGCTGTTGGGTGCCCAAATTTCTATGAAGTGCCTGTTCAGAGACCAACTTAGTCTCATGTGAGACCGTCAGCTTTCTCTTCTCTAGGGTCTGTTAACCCACTTTTACCTTTTCTCCTCAATCTTCTGCACAACCTCATTGTAGAGTCTCCCTGGAAGAAGAATTGAACAATTAGCAAATTTTTTGGTATGTTTAGAAGAGAAACTGTTAAGAAGAAAATCTGGATTATAATGGAGAGTATAAAAAGAAAAATAATTTGAGATTCTCCATTTACTATCCAGAAAAAATATTTTTAGCATTTTGGTATATTTACTTCCAACCCATTTTTAGTGGTGTGTGTACCATTCCATGGGTTTCCTTTCTTTATTCCTTCTTTTTTCTTTTCTTTTTCTTTTTGAAAAATTATGGACTGCCTATCTTTCTTTTTCTTTCTTTCTTTCTTTCTCTCTCTCTCTCTCTCTCTCTCTTTCTTTCTTTCTTTTTCTCTCTCTCTCTTTCTTTCTTTCTATCTATTGTATAGACATGTATATTATGTGTGCACTTATTAGACATGTATTTGTTGTATAATTCCTATCAGATGGATATATTATAATTCATTCTTCATTTATTTGTATTGTTTTTCATATTATTATAAATAATCTCCTAAAAGCTTCTTATACATATATCCTGATACGTATCTGTGATTATTTCTTTAAAATAAATAATTGGAAGTAGAAGTATTAAGTCAAAGAGAATGGACACTCATTGTCACTAATATGCTAATATTCCATTTACTTACCAAGGAAAACATCCCAAAATTTTTTCTAGTTTCCCAATGTTTTCCAGATTTTCCATTTTCTCCCCCATGCAAACTCATTCCCAGAGTGAGGAAAATGCATTTGCTCTTTCCAATAAAATATCTGGAAAAAAAAACGGTCTTCTTTCTCACCTGTTTTGTAGCCATGAGGCTACTTTGGGCAGTTGTGGGACAGGACAAATCACATTGTCTTTCAAATGGGAAGATTGGGTCTATGATGTACTAATTTGGGACAAACCACTGAACCCTAAGTGTCTTAGATGCTCCATCTGCAAAATGGGAATAATAGTTATCTAATATATGAGATTGATATGCCATTAAATAATACATACAAAACCTCTTTATAAACCAGAAAGTGCCATAAGGGACCATTCTTGTCCTCTATTATTATTAGCATTTTACTACTCTTTTTAAAAATACTGGTCTCGGGGCGCCTGGGTGGCGCAGTCGGTTAAGCGTCCGACTTCAGCCAGGTCACGATCTCCTGGTCTGGGAGTTTGAGCCCCGCGTCAGGCTCTGGGCTGATGGCTCAGAGCCTGGAGCCTGTTTCCGATTCTGTGTGTCCCTCTCTCTCTGCCCCTCCCCCGTTCATGCTCTGTCTCTCTCTGTCCCAAAAATAAATAAACGTTGAAAAAAAAAATTAAAAAAAAAAAATACTGGTCTCTAAAATTCCCCAGATAGGGAATAGGGAGAGAATGCAAACTGGTTTCTTCAAAGGTCCCCAGTTTATAATTCTGAAGGAATTAGAAAAGAGAGGCTCGGCGTCTACTCATGAGTCAGCCTACCCGTGAAAATTCACAGCCAAGCACAAGCCGGAAAACACGCAAATACACACGGGACTTGAGAACCAGTTAGGGAACAACATGTAGCGACTGACCTACAGTGGGCTGGTGCCCATCGGCAGGGCCCGGCTCCGTCCGTGCTGAAGAAACAGGGGAATGTGTCTGGTTGAAAACTCCTGTCGGGAGGCAGTCAGGTCTGAAGCTGTTGAATGATTTGTGAAAAGATGCAGACAAGCGCAACAGGGACAAAGCAAACGCTCGGACCCCTCGGAGCAGAGAGCGATGTCCCACTTGGCAACGCAGAAGCTAAGACCTTGAAGAAGATGGTCGAAATTGTGGCTTCAACAAGGTAGAAGAGGTTGACAGATTTGTTTCAGGTAAACAAAAATCTGAGGTTGTAATTCACGAGAAAGTTCATCTCAAGTTGATGAGTTTTCTATTCCTTTAGCTCCAGCTCCCTCCGAACACCAAACCAGGACACCTCTTCCCAACTTGCCCTGGGTGTTTTCCACCTCTCACCTACAGGCTCAGGAGGCCCCATTAACCTGGCACATCTGACGGGCAGGTCCTTGTTGCCCCTTCTTCTAGTCCTGAGCGGGCGCTGGGTGCTGGCCCGGTCTGACGAATGAGTCTCCACCCCTTAGACACAGCAGTCATCGATGAAGAGAGAGAACCATACCGCGGTGGGTGAATTTGTTCTCCAGGGTTTTTCCAGCTTTCGTGAACACAAGATCATCCTCTTTGTGATATTTCTTACCTTGTACCTTTTAACTCTGGCTGGCAATGTCATCATTGTGACAGTCATCAGCTTTGCTCGTCACCTGCACACCCCCATGTACTTCTTCCTTGGTGTTCTTTCCACTTCTGAGACTGTCTACACACTGGTCATTGTACCGCGGATGCTTTGCAGCCTCACAGGCCTGAGTCAGCCCATCTCCTTGGCTGGCTGTGCCACCCAGATGTTCTTCTTCATCACCTTGGCCATCAACAACTGCTTCCTGCTCACAGCGATGGGGTACGACCGCTACGTGGCCATCTGCAACCCCTTGAGGTACACGGTCATCATGAATAAGAGGGCGTGTGCCCTGCTCGTATCAGGGGCTTGCAGCATTGGGCTGTTTGTGGCCATAATTCAGATTTCCTCTGTATTCAGACTGCCCTTTTGTGACAGAGAGGTGGCCCACTATTTCTGTGACATCCGCCCAGTTATGAAACTCTCCTGTGCTGATACCACTCTACATGACATAATTAATTTTATCATCAGCTCACTCGTTATTGTGGTTCCCATGGGCCTGGTCTTCATCTCCTACGTCCTCATTATCTCCACCATCCTCAAAATCCCCTCCGCCCGGGGCCGGAAGAAGGCCTTTGCCACCTGCGCCTCTCACCTCACGGTGGTCGTCGTCCACTACGGCTGTGCCTCCGTCGCCTACCTCAAGCCCAAGTCGGAGAACACCAGGGATCAGGACCAGCTGATCTCGGTGACCTACACCGTCATCACCCCCCTGCTGAACCCGGTGGTGTACACCCTGAGGAACAAGGAGGTCAAGGATGCTCTTCACCGTGCTATTCGCAAAAACCCTCTTGCTTAGGATCTATGGCAGTTTGCCTGTCGTCTTCTGGGTATTTCATAATCTCAAAAAAAAAATTGGATTTATTCTCTACCCAGAAAAAGTTGCAGGATGTGGTGGTGGCTTCAGTGAGGAGTCTAGAGTTGCCCTGACTTGAAGTTCATTTTCATCATCATGGTCCCATGCCTTCTACTAATCTCGGAGGTTACCTCCAGAGGCACTGCTCGGAAGGTGGAGAGCTGGTCGGGAATGACAACGTAGAGGGTGGCTCATCATTACCGGTTTGCTGATGGAAGGAAACTGGGCTGTATAATACCTATTTGGAGTGAGGGGTTGAGAGAGCTGCCTGAATGCCAGGCAGATCCTGAGCTCTGGAACATCAAGAGAGCATGGCTGGTGCACAGGATGTGCTGGAAACACAGTCAAAACTACATTCCCACTTCTCATCACTTTTCCTCTGCTTGGTGACAAGAGTAACAGACCGTGACATTCCAGGAGAAATATCCTCTGCCTTAACATGCTCACCTGTCTTGGAGACCCATGAGATTTCTTCCGGTTCTACTGAAGCTTGCACTAGAGAGGTCTCCTTGGTGAGTCTCGTATATCCACATGTGCGTAAGGAGGCTGACCCATCCGGCCACCGCATTCCACCACCTGTGAAGTGACACGTATGTGCCACATTCATGAGCGTGGGGCTCTCTGAAGACCTCTTTGGGGAACTAAATGTATCAGCTCCACTTCCCAACTCACTTTGGCTATCTCGGATCTGGGTAATTAGCGTGTGTGAAGCCTGAGCAGAAACATGTGTCTTGCCTTCCCTTCCTCATTTCTGCATGGCTGAATTCATTGTCCGTCAACAGTTGGGTGCCTACTTCCTCAGTGTGATCACTTGTCCAGATGCAGTCTGGATACCTCCAAGTTCCTATCACTACGGCCTTCTGAAGGGGGAAATTGTACTGATTTGTAAGAAAGGTGTAAGGTTTTAGGGATATTTGGCCTCATGTGGAAAAGGGGCAGAACTTGCCAGATGTCTTCCTGTCTGTAAAAGGGTGACATTAAATGATCATCATTAGCCAGATTGGGGAATCTGCCAATTCACCAGCCAGCCTTCTCCCGCTCCAGGGCAGTCCAAGTGGTGGCTCCCTGGTGGTCTAGTGGTTAGGATTCGGTCTCAAGGGCAGTCCAAGTGTCCCTACTGAGGATGGGTTGAGAGTGTATGTCCGACAGGCAGCTCAGGGAACCCTAATGGTAGAGGAGCCAAGAAGGGAGATCCTCATATTTACAGAGCATTACCTGAAAGAGTGAAAGCTTTGCCTCCTCGCTGCAGCTGCCTTATCTTTGGCCTTATCTGGCTTCCCTGAGAACACCATGGAATCCCATCTGGGCCATGAGGTTCAAGGAAAACACTCTCATGGGCCTGCTTCTCAGAAAGCCCCACTGGAGATCCTCTCTTTGGGGGTCCTGCTCACTGTAGCAGGCCCATTCCCTAAAGCTGTACCCAACAGTCAACTCATTTTTATAGATCTCTGAATTTTTGCACATATTCCCCCTGCCAGGACGTTCCACAACTGTCCAGGGCTTTATAAGATCGGTGCCCATATTGAAAACAGTGGGTTCCCCTGAGTTCCTATAGTTCGATGCTGCAGAAAATTATGGGGTGATTTTCCCAAAGTAATGTTTGCAACAATAAAGAATGTGTGTGAAAGGTATACCCATCCTTTGTCTTTTTTTTAAAAAAAAATGTAGTTTAAGGGTGCCTGAGTGGCTCAGTCGGTTAAGCATCCAACGCTTGATTTCAGTTCAGGTCATGATCTCACAGTTCATGGGCTTGAGTCCTGCATTGGGCTCCTTGCTGTCAGTGCAGAGCATGCTGGGGATTCTCTCTCTCTCCCTCTCTCTCTGCGCCTCCCCTGCTCGCTCTCTCTCTCTCTCTCTCTCTCAAACAAACTTTAAAAAAATTGAATGAAAAGTAAAATGTGGTTTATACCATTATAACAGAGCCGGAAAAAAAATTAAGCCAATGCATTTAATTTCAAAGAGAATGTGTGACTAATTCTCACCCAACACAAATCATGTCTGAACAGAGTGAAGCTGAGGCCCACACCTTGGGCTTAGTCACCACAGCGTAGCCATTATCTTTAGAAGTCAGCGCCTACCAGGTCAGGGCAGTAACACCAGGCTCCCAACTCCTTTAGGGAGGAAGCTTGACCCCAAAGACCCATCCCTTCTCTCCCCAACGAAGGATTGTTTTGCGTCAGAACATCCCTCAAAGGAATCCTTCTCTTGTTCCAGAATGTTCTTTGCTTCTGTAAAGACACAGAACTCCCCTTCTCACACCCGTCCTCCTCCTCCCCATCCAGAGTTCAGCCATCCCGGAGCAGGCTCCTCACTGGCACAGACATGGAACCGGGCACGAGGGGACCAGCTCAAGCTCAGTCACTATAGAAGCACATGTTGTGTGAAGGCGCAGGTTTTGGCACAGCTGTCCTGCTAGAAGAGGAAGTGTCCTACATCAACCCCCGTTTCCATCTTCTCGCAGATCTCATCCGTGTACAGGCAGCAAACACCAGTCGTGGAACAGGAAACCCAGCTGACTCATCCAGGGTAACTGATAACAGCCCAGAGCACCCCACATCCCCCACCGCCGATCACGCTCTGCGACGTCTCCCACGGGACACTTGTGTCTGCGGTGAGGGCATTGCGTTGGCTCTTCCGGAGCCACGGCTCGGCTGTGCTGGACCCGTGCTCTGAGCCAGAGCACATCTGATGAGAGGAACGGTGTGCACGCCCCGAGACCCCCTCTTCTGCCCTCCCCTTGTGCAGCTCTTGGGTCCAGGACCAGCTTCCCACTGCGTGTCCCCCATGGCTGCAACGTCAGGATCCCGGGATTACTTACCATAGACTTATTTCCACTTAAGCCTCCTGAGAGAAGAGGGCTTAATCATCATAAAATCAACTGTTTTTCTCTCTTGCTTAGGAAAGCAAATTTAACAAATATTATGGTCTGGAAATAAATTAGAGAATAACAGCTAACTTAATCAAGGGAGGCACAGTCTAGAAGCTCTATGAAGTCCTGAAGTGAGTGAGTTTTGCTGTATAGTAGGAAATGGGAAAACAGCATGTACTCTTGTTTCCTTAGATACAAAGGTTTCTTAAAATTCTCACCCTAGACAAAGAAGAGGAAGAGAGAATTTAGGGAGAGGGAGCTAGGGGGAGATTATAGACTTTAATACTGAGAGAGAGGAGAGCACCTGTCGGGAGTGGGAGGGTGGGGAGAGGGAAGGAAGGGAGAGAGTGAGTGAGCCCTTCACTCAGTACAGCAGGAATTAGGGGAATGACATAGTCCCTGTGATCTAATTATCCCCTGTGTGTGATTTGTGACCTTGCTAATGTACGAACCTGGGGCAAAATAGCGTGGTTAGCCCAAGAGTGTTTTGAATACCTGATCAGCAGTAGTGACATGATAGAGAGGGTGAGCGTCTCGAACTTGAGAAGATGAGGCTGTATTTAATGGCAGGAATAGGAAAAAAAACAAAGGGTGCCAGGACATTTAACGCGTTGTTTTTGCTGCTAACGGAAACTAACTTTCTGTAATGTTTGCCCATCACAAAGTCCATTTTGCTTTTAACTGGCCTCACCCAACCTTCAAACCAACTCTTTCTAGACTCATATAATTTTTAATCCCTATTTCATAGGTGGAAAAACTGAGGATCGGGGTTCAGTGACCTCACAAAGCTCCCTATAAGGTTTTGTATTCCTTCCTCCCTGCCCTGTGACCCAGACTGAAGGATTGGGAGGGATCACAGACGGAACGCCCCAACCCCACAGTAACTTCTCTTTTTCTAGTAAAAGCTGCCCGTCCCTTTTTGTCCCCTCAGGTCAGAGGCAATGGTGTTCCCACCCAGTAAGCACCCCACTCTCCTTTCTCTATCCTGGGCCTTCCTTATGCCAGGCACATCGTTACTCCCCAGCATCTGTGGTGGTTTTAAAACTATGTCCCAAAATAACTCTCCTCTCCTTGATTGTGGGTTAACTCACTTGTACTGAGGGGAATACAGCCCAACCGAGGTGCATGGTTTCCAAGATCGGACTGCAGGAAGACTGACTTCCATGCTAGGCCCTTTCCCCCTCTGTGCTGGTTGCTCCCTGTTGGGGAAGCAGGCGCCATGTGGTGTCAAAAGGCCCGCGTGGTGAGGAGTGAAGTAGCCGGTGAGGATCAGAGGCCCCCAACCCAACAGAATGGACCCTGACGATGGCCACGTGGGCCAGCGTGGACGCAGGGTCTTCTCCTGGTCAAGCCTGAGGTGAAGGTCCTCCCTGATTTTTGACCCACAGAAAGCGTGAGATACGAAGGGCTTGTGTTCAAAGCTGGGGGGTTTTGAGGTGCTTGGCCTGCAGCGGTGGGTAACTTCTAAGTCATCCTTCATTCGCATTTTCCTTAAAACAGCAGCAGCAACAGCAACACCACAAGGTGCCACGCTCCTGTCCCCTGGGGATGTTGGGAAATGTCTTCCCAACAAGGCTTGCCACCTGCCTGACTGTGTCACATCTCCTCCTGGTGAGGAGCAAGGCACCCACAGGAAGCTTCTCCGCCGAGCTGTCCTTGGGTCTCAGGAGCAATGCCCCCCACCCGTCTGGCTCCCTAGTTATGTGTTTAGGGACACCGCCTTTGTTCCAGCAACAGAGGACAGCGTTTTTATTGATTTAATTACCTGAACCGGGATATGATTAGAAATAAATGTGTTTACTTCGCTATGTCGTTTCAGTCATACAGTCCTTCCTTTCTCTTTTAACCGTTCTCCTTCCCGCCGAGCTGTCCTGTTCATGCCTCCAAGGAAAGAGAAGCTACACCCTCCTAAAGGGACATTCTGTTGCCTGATGTGTGTAAGGAATTGTGGCACTGGATTGTTTGTTCTGTAAGCTGAGCATCGTTGCGGAGCTGCTGGAGGAACCGTTCCCTTCCAGGCTCAGGGCTGGAGTGTCACCAGCAGACCAAGGACAGTCAGCGGTTCAAGTGGTTGTGGATTTCGAAACAGTGTGAGATGGAGACTCTGTGGCCTGTGGCAGAGTGGAGATCCAGTTCTCCTGTCTTGAGGAAGTTGCCAGGTTGTCGACAAAGGAAGTCCTGGATGTTGGGTGTTGGGTGTTAGAATGAAGCCCTTCCCCTGGAATCAAGGCATCCACTAGGGAAATTAGGAGCTCAAAGAAGGTATCTGCGAAGATGGATGGATTGAGCCCATCTCAAGAGGACGCGGAGTAGGGTTTGACACTGGGAACAAGCTAGCTATGTTGACCGGAATCTGATTCACCAACCTATTTATAAGCGTTTCATCCTAGTGTTTGTTCCTCTGTCTCCAGTAAAAACTTTTCGTGTGCTGCTGTATCAGTTCCCCCTTTTTTGTTGATCACACACTATAAGTAAGACTTGAAAGTCCAAGAACATCTGGGGCTGTGGCTTCCCCCACAGCGTAGTCTCCAGCATCTATCCCTCTGATTGATTCATAATGAGAGCCGTACAACTGCTTACAGAATGGAGGAATCCGGGTGGATCCAGGGTCATGAGAAGTCCAGGAAGTTGCCTGAGTTAGGGCTCCTGGTCGTGAACAACAAAAGCCACCGTGGCTACTGTGGCAACATGAGCGTTCACCTCGACTTAACCATGCCGTGCAATAAACCACCCCAAACCCCGTGAAACAATAATCATTTATTTAGTACATGAGTCCATGGGTTTGGAGGTTTAGGGAGTTTATTTTTCTGAAATCTCAACTAGTGATTAACAGCAAGTCAGCTGGGTTTTAGATGATAGTATCATCTGAGTCACAAATGGGATGATGGGAATTAACACATTTTAAGATCTTTGTCTTATTTGTATAATTTTAGGTTGGCCTAAATCAATTGTGATGTCTCTTTCTTTTAATTCTAAAACTCCATTTGTAGTAACATATAATATCAATAATTCCCTGAGTAGTTTTAAAATCATTTTTTACAGTATATTTTTGTGTAATATAAAATATTTTCCATAAAATATGTTACTTTAGATCAATATATTACAACTAAAGGTTACATTGTAAGTTAATTCTATAAAGTCTTTATTTTTTTAAGTTTACTTATTTATTTGGGGGGGGGGAGAAAGAGCAGGAGTGGGGGAGGAGCTGAGAGAGAGAGGGAGAGAGAGAATCTTAAGCAGGCTCCACACTCAGCCTAGAGCCCGATGCAGGGCCCAATCCCCTAGAACTGTGAAATCATGACCTGGGCTGAAATCAAGAGTTGGATGCTCAATCAGCTGAGCCACCTGAGTTCCCCTGAAAGTCTCTATCATATATATGTTAGATATATATCTAATGTATATCTAAAAAGAAAAATTTGACTTGTCCACATTTAATAAGTGCTCCATATTATTGAATTAACTTTAAAATAATTATGTGAGAAAGAACATGATTTATGGACAGATTTGTAATGACATTTTATATACTTATTTCATTAAGGGATAAAAATAGATGCATTAAAATGAAGATTGAAATTTAACTGCTTTTTGCTACATCAGAAACACACAATTCCTTTGATGATTTTGATTTATGGCTCTGAGGGTTAGAGTCGAAGAAAACCCCACATGCTGTTTTTTTTTAAATAATATTCATGCTTAGTTTCCAAGTACTTACTTTCCAAAGATTTACTTAATTGCTGAAGACATCTTGATGTTCTACAGAATATTTATTAGATTAGGATCCTTTTGGTGATCAATGTGGATAAATTTCAAAACTAGGATACAGATGTATATTTAGAATAATGCCATATAGTTGTAAAAATAGACATATGTGCTAATGTATAAATAGGCAAAGGAATAACAGGCACAGCACACAGGAAGGAAGGGAAGGATGGGTGAGTTCCTGATTATGTCCATAAATGCTATAACCTTAAAAAAAGAGACAGGAAAGGGGTGCCTGGGTAGCTCAGTCGGTTAAGTGTTCGACTCTTGATTTCAGCTCAGCTCATGATCTCGTGGCTCATGAGTTCGAGCCGGGCATTGGGCTCTGCACTGTTGGGATTCTCTCTCTCCCTTGTCTCTCTCTGCCTTCATCCTGTTCCAGCGCTCTCTCTCAAAATAAATAAATAAACCTGAAAAAGAATTTTTTTAAAGAGATAGGGAACAATTATGACAAATATGGCATAGAGAACACATGACACTTGACTTGTAATTTTGTAACTTTTCTCCACTTCTTCGTAAGTTTAAACTTTTCACAGTTCTTGTCTTTTATTTTTAAAGAGTCTTCAGGTGAATCCTGAGTGATCGTTTTTATGTTCCTCACTAGCATGTGCTATTTCAACATGAGCGTTCCTTATGAACCGTAACTTTCACCCATGACTTACTGTGGATGGAAATGAAACAAATACATAAGCAAGAAAACAAAAAACAACTACATAAAATGGGATACCGGTCAAAAACACCAGCTCATCTTGCAGTGATAAGCTCTCAGAGTGGTCGAGCCATGAGCAGGCATTTCTGAGCTCCACTAACCACCGGCCCTGCTCATCTGCTTTCCCCCTGAGAGGTCTCCAGCAGGCTCCATTTTAAAGGAACGAGGCCAAGAAATGGAAGGCCTTCCTGCTGGCTTCCGTTTCAAAGCACCCCCCCACACACACACACACACACCCTGGTGAATGATGTCAGTCATCTGGTAAGTACCAGTCCTTCATATTTCCATATTGAACCAAGACCTGGAGACACTGACAGTAAATGTCAGAGGCTGTACCCTCATGAAGACAGACAGCCTGTCTCCTTGTCTGACACACTCAGGAGAAAACAGCAAAAGAGAAGCTAAAAAAAAGAAAGAAAAAAGACTGTTGTTGGAGGGAGAGGATCAGAGGCTGGGTGGTGTGCATCCCCCCCTTGCTCAGACCCCTGCAGCTCTGGAGGGTCCCCTTGGCCCTACTCAGGGGAGGGAGGCACATTCAGGTAGGTACCCAGTCCTGGGTGGAAGCTCCCAAGCTAGAAAAACAGGGAGACATTAGAAGTTTTTTGCTCTTGTTTGTTTGTTGGTCGATGGGGGAGAGAGACATGTACGTGGAGCCAGGAAGAGGTGGTGGGAAAATGGCAGAAGTGGTTTTCTGAGCACCAGGGCCAGAGAAAGGAGAGTTGGTGTGGCCGGCCGGATGGGAACACTGTTCCTTTTGGTTCAAGAGAATGAGAAATGGTCTTGTGGGTTCACAAACCAGTTTCCTGTACGCAAAGGGCGGGAGTGACTGAAGAAAGAGGCAGGCCACTCCAAACAGGAAGGTGGCAGTTTTCCTAAAGCAGGGGAATGAGGGAGCTCATCTGAGAGGCTTGTCCAGGGCGGACAGAAGCAAGATGAGTAGATCCCTGCACCTGCTCCCAGAGTCTGAAAAGTGTACAGAGAATGCTTAACTGGGCTCAGCCCCATGTGCTGCCTATATGCTCTCAACACCACATCTGTGTCCAGGCTGTGCCCTTGGAACAGCCCCCACTGTGCAAACAGGGGGCAGAGCATTCGGGACACAAGGAGCCTCTGATTTCCTGAGTCCTGCTCATAGGTCAAGTGGTGTCACCTCTTCCTGAAGACCTCCTCCAAGATTTCTTCCCCCAGAAGAGAAAATGCTGCCCGAGTATCTAGCTGGACTGTCCTCATGGCCTGGGTTATGTTACTTCCATGTGAAAAGAGCCACCATGGAAAGAACCCCAGCGTTGTTCAGAGATCCAGCCCCCCCCCCTTCTTTCTGTGTGCTCTTCAGTTATATACTCCTTGTGCCTCAGTTTCCTCATTATAAAATAGAAATTAAAGACAGCCAAGCTACCCCATAGAATTGGTATAATGATTGGATGAGATTAATTATGAGGTCAGATATTTAAAATGTTGTAAAAATATTAGTAGCTGTAAAAATAAAAGCTCTTGTCTCCTATAGTAAGTTTCCCAAAGCAGGCACATGTTCTGGTTTCTCTTCACATGTGAGTTCTGACTAGGGCACAAACTCTATAGAGAAATGATTGGTAATGTAGAAGAAGAATTAGGATAGTCTGAAAATTCCATTTGTGACACTCTGGTCTTGGGAGATAAGGAAAGAATATCCTTAAAATCTTACGACGATGATCTCATCTTGGGGAAAGGAAAAGCAAGTTTTTCTGGATGTGCTTTGTTTGAAAGGTAACAGTTAGTAAATTACAGGTGAATGTGTATTGTCAGTTATACTTGTCCAGAGGCTTTTATTCCTTATATCCTCCTACCAAGGAAGGAAGGAACAAAGAAGGGAGGGAGGGAGAAAGGGAGGGAGGCAGGGAGGGAGATGAATATACAGTGGCTAAACTCCCATCTCCATCCTATAAGGAGGGAAGTCCATAGGATTTGGATCTCAGCATCTTAGGTGACAGCTGTAGTGACATTGAACCAGTGGAGGTATGGCCCTCCAGGTGACTAGAGGTTGGAAAGGGTGTGACACAAAGGAGGTGTTTTTCATCAACCAATACAAGTTTTCTATTTCTTACTCAAAGAGGAGGTGTGATAGGGACTCAGGAAAATCAAGACATCGTCCAAAAGAAATATTTAACACTACATTTGTTTATCATCAGCCAAATCCAAATCCTACATGGAAAATTCTCTCATTCTGAGGGGGATGTTGAGGCCCAGGGACCAGGTAAGAGAGAAAGGGACAGACAGGGCAGCACAGCTTTCATTCACGACTCTCAATACATCAACTTCTTTTTTTTTTTTATTTGTTTGTTTTCTACCCCCCCACCCCTCCCCTCAGAATTGAGTTGATGGAAGCAGCCGATTGACTTAGCAGAAACAACTTACCCCATGAGCTCTTTAATTTCTCTCACATACAAATAATATAACTTCTATTTGGAACTCCCGTGTAAATTCCAGTAAGCTCTATGTGCAGCTAGAACATGTAAACGTAAGTCAGCATGAAGTTGGTAGGATAATTTTTATCTTGTCTCTTATCTACAGACGTTGCTTCCATGTCCCGATTCTAGAGAAATCCTACACATCAACCTCACCTGTGGCTAAAGCCTGTTGTGACTCAGCACCTAGCCCAAGGCAATAAGCTCTTCTATATGCACATAAAATTGGGGGGCATAATCTATCAATTGGACAAGGAGAGGGTGTAGTCAGGCTGCTCTAAGCCCTTCTGGCCTCAGTCCATTTGCGCCATCTGGAGTCAGCCTCTGGCACCATGAAACTCCTAAGTAGAGGAGAAGCCCCAAGTGAGAAAAAGATACTCAGTTGGATGGAGAGAAAGGTCACCTGGGCCAGGAGCTGGATTCCTTAGGGTGCAGATTTCATACAGCTGGCCCTTTGATGAGGAGATCTGGGATTAGTTTTATAGGTCTACATGCTCTTCTCAGAGGAGATATGTACCACCTGTTGTGATGACGGCATCCTAAAATGGCAGGTTCTGAGGTTTCCTTTTTATTCTTATAACTTTGTATTTGGGCATAATTTTGGACACACAGAAAAGTTTCAGGAATCATACCAAAAAAAAGTTTCCATGTACTTAAAAATATGGTGGTAAAATACACCTAGTAGAAAACTTACCATTTTTGCCATTTTTGAGTGTACATCAGGGGTATTATGTACATCCACAATGTTGTGTAACCGTCATCACTGTGTATTTCCAGAGTCTTTTCCTCATTCCAAGCAGGAACTCTGTCCCCCCTTAAACAGTAACTCTCTATTTCCCCCTCTTTCCCAGCCCCTGGTAACCTCTGTTTGCTTTCTATCTCTGTAAAATTGCCTATTCTAGGTACCTCGTATAAGTGGAATCATTTAATATGTGTCCTTTTGTGTCTGACTTACTACACTTGGTACAGCATTTAAAGGTTTATCCATGTTGTAGTGTGGATCAGAATTTCGTTTCTTTTTAAAGATGAGTAACATTGTACGTACATGCCACCTTTTGTTTATCCATGCCTCTGTTGATGGACATTTGGGTTATTTCCACCTTTTGGTTATTGACTATGTTATAACCATCGGTGTACAAGTATCTATGAGGGTTCCTGTTTGTAATCTTTTGGGTATATACTTAGGAGTGGAATTGCTTGATCTGTGTTTAACTTTGTGAGGAGCCACTGAACTGTTTTCCACAGTCCCTGCAATATTTCACATTCCTATCAGCAGTAAACAAGGGCTCCAATTTCTCCACGTCCTTGCCAACCCTTGTTATTTTCCTTTTTTTTTTTTAATTTTAGTGACCCTCCTAATGGGTGTGAGCTGGTATCTCATGATGGTTTTGATTTTCATCTCCCTCATGGTTAGCCAGTGATGTTGAACATCTTTTCGTGTACTTGTATTGGCCATTTGTTTATCTTTTTTGGAGAAATGACTTCAAATTCTTCACCCAGTTTTGAATTGCCTTTTTTTTTTAGTTGTAGGAGTTCTTTATATATTCACAATACCAATCCCCAATCAGATACACGATTTGCAAATATTTTCTCCCATTATGTGGGTTGGGTTTTCACTTTTTTGATAGTGTTTTTGATGCCCAAAAGTTTTTAATTTTGATGAAGTTCAATTTATCTATTTTGTCTTCTGTTGCCTGTGCTTTGGTGCATATCCAGGCAGTCATTGCCAAATCCAATGTCACAAAGATTTTTCCTATGTCTTCTAACAGTTTTTTTTTTAAGTAGACTTCACACCTAGCGTGGAGCCCAACATGGGGACTGAATTTATGACCCTGAGATCAAGACCTGAGCTGAGATCAAGAGTCAGACACTTAACCAACTAAGCCACCCACCCAGGTGCCCCTTCTAAGAGTTTTATAGTTTGAGCTTTTGCATTAGGTCTTTAATTCATTTTGACCAGGGACCAGGTCAAAATTTTTGCATGTGGTGTACAGTAAGGGTTCATCTTCACTCTTTTGCATGTGCATATCCAGTTTTCCCAGCACCATGTGTTGAAAAGAGTGTCCTTTCCCCTTTGAATGACCTTGTACCCTTATTGAAAATCAACTGGGCTCTCTGGTCTATTTCATTGGGCTCCACTTTTGTCCTTATGCCCCATATACTTTTCACTGGGATTTACCAAATGTTAATATTTTACCATTTTTGCTTTCTAGCTCTTCTGTACACACACACACACACACACACACACAAACACATGTGAATGTGTGCATAGATATACATGTGTATTTTTTATCTACTATTTTTTTTTGAACTGCTGAGAGTTAGTTGCAGACATGATGCTCCTTTACCCCTAAATACTTTAGTGTGGATTTCCTAAAAGCAAGGATATTCTCTTATATCATACATTCTTAGTAGGGGTAACACCACCCTCAAGGGGACAAAAACTGATTATATGGGCAAAAAGTTTTTAGATATTATGAATGACCTGTGACTATCCAAAGCTCAGCCCTACCCAACAAAATCATATTTCTTAGTATTTAATGTACCTTATTAGGGAGAGATTCATTTAACTATCACTTAATTAATTAATGTTTCTCCTTTGGCTGTCCAATAATAAGAAAAAGTTAAGAATTGTCACATACACAACAATTCTCAAAATCAGGAAATTAACATTGATACAATAATCTATAAATTTTATGCTGTTCTGTTTTTACATTTCACCAGGAACACCACAGAAGTGATGTGTTCACCATGTGCCCTTTTTCCATCTTGCCCTTCAGAGTAAAACACTATTCTAGGCACTGGGCATACAGCAGAGAACAAGGTATTGCTCACGTAGCTAACATTCTAGACGGGAGTTTACTAAGCACTGAGAAAGGATTTCCCATGGGAGAAAAAGCTTAGGGGTAACACTGGAACAGACTAGCCTTGCTCCTTACAGCCCATTTGATTGAGCAAAGTCTGTAGGAAACAGATTTATTTCCAATCTGAAGAACACACACTCTCTCTCATACACATGCTTGTGCGCACACACACACAGTATTAGAGATGAAGTGGGTTTCTCAGGGAGAAACTTAGTTTCCTATGACTCAAAGGACTTTCCTATGAGTCAAGGGTCAGCATTTGACCTCTGCCATGACAGGCCCCTCTTTTTTGAGTATTGAGCTGGTCTCTATGCCTTGAACAAATAAAAATTCTATCAACTTCACTATTCTCATCTGAAAAATGGAGAATAAAAATAATACATACTTAAAGAGTTATTGTAAAAATTAAATGTAGTAATGCATGAAAGAAGCATTTAGCTTAGTGTCTAGCTGAATAATTATGGATTATTATATTTTTTAAGAAAACAGTATTCACTTAACTTATTATTTTTCTAGAAGATTGTTCACTAAACAAGGCTTTTCAAAGCAAGGTCAGTGTGAGGAAGCTTGCACTAACTCTATTAACTAGTATTTCAATATGTCAGTTTTTAATTTTTATTTTTCATTCATGAATGTCAAGGTTGCATACACAATGGTTTTCTATATGGGTAACCGGGCACCTGGTGCCTTATGTCAGGCAAGTTTGGGAGAAGTCTGATTTCTATTATGATCATGTTTGTGTACCTGCCTGAGTTCCAGATGAACAGAAAAGAGCTCATGGCATTAAGGTTCTGTTTAGACTCAAGGGTGGATTTACTGAGAAGCTAACGAAACTTAAGCTTCGCCCTCATTTGCACAGAAAATAAACATTCATTTTCATGGATTCAGAGCCTGAACCCTCCCCTAGTTACATGCCTATTCACAGAACCGAGGTCAAGTTCTGGCCATCTGTTTCACTCGACAGGAAAAATCTTGGTTTTACGATCTCATCTCAGCCTCTTGCGTCAGAATTTCAGAATTTCGTGGTGTGACATACAACTTTTCCCTTGTCTCTGGAGCACAGCTTCTATTCAATAACAAAATGCCTCTTTAGACCATTTGCATCACAAGGTCGAGTTCCCACTTCCTCTTCTCTTGGACGCCCCAGGAGATGGCTTGCTGAGGGACACATAAGCAAAGAGATTCAAAGCTGCTGTGCATTTCTTATGCCCTGAATGTGGGTGGCCCTCTGGAAATAGAAGAGAATGGAGAAGGTGGAGACAGGGTGAGCAAGATGCCATAGCCCGTGACCTATAAAGCAGTGTGCAGGGGTACGGTGACGAGGAGTGGGGATTGTTGAAGAATTTAAAGAAGAATGATCAGATATCAACACTGACACAGTTTGCCATGTGGTGCTATATATATAGTGGAATAGTTCTCCATCCTCTCCTTCTGTTAGTTCTTCTTCTGCTAGAGGAACAAGTATCTGGCAGACTTGCGCGTTTGTGGCAAATTAGAGAAATGGGCTGGATTCCTTTTCTGTGTTGGTACGGGATCAAGAAAAGACAGGAGCTAGAGGAAGGAAGGGCAAGGCAGAAATGGAATCAAGAAACTAGAGTTAAGAGCAAGCCTAAAAATAAGAACCCTGGTGAATTTGCAGAAATTAAAACAGGGTGTGGGACTTCCCATCAGACGTAGAATGGTAGGCTTGAGTCGATTTTAAGCAATTATATGTGCATGTCAAAGGACAGATTGGCCCAGACGTCTGGGATAACTGTGTATGTGGAAGAGCTGGCAAACATTTGACTTACTAATATATCTAGTAAATCTTGAGATTGCCTCTCCTGGGTACCGGGGCTTTGGGGAGGACCAGTGGCCATTAGTGGGAGGGGGAGTTTGTATGCCTTAATCCGTGTGTGCCTCCAATTGGTTGTCCCTTTGAGAAAGACAGAAGCAGACCTGCAGAATGCAGAAACAGAATGGACAGTGGAGGGAATGCCGTACTCACAGCTGTGGGTTCACGGGCCACCTCTGCAGTGACTTCTACGCGACTCTGGGCTAACAGGTCACTTTTTAATTTCTTTGCACACCAGCCGTTCAAACCACTGTCTCTCAAACGCAGATCAGTGTTTTAGGACTGAATCCTCCAAGTTCTCTTTCTTACAAGATGCCCATTTTGGTTTCATCTTGCTTTGGGCAGGTGGCCTATTCCCTCAGTCATCAGCAAATGCTTTTGATGATAGCTATGACTACACCTAATACCCTGGGTTTCCAGTGTCATTCACAACGTATTGCCTTTTTTCCCTTCCCCCAAGGAATTCTCCTTAGTATGACTTTCCCCTCTATCCAGACAGGATAGTCATTCTTCAGAGTCTTTCTTCCTGATTCTTCACCCTAATTAAGTCCCAATCAGTGATGCCTGTTGCCACTAACTCCTACTGGCAGAGTCATCCCAAACTTCCGAGATAACTACTTCTCTCGATTATCCAGAAACTCCTACCATTTTCTTTTTCCATTCCAGATGCGTTTATTGGCTTTTGAGGGGGTAGAGATCAGGAACTCCTCAAAATGAGGTTGGTGGAGGCTGGCATACACACCACTGATGGCTTCCTATCTGTTAGAACAAAACCCACAGGAAGTGTTGATGAAACAAACATTTTCCAGTGCTGTTAAGATAGAGCAGTTTCAATTGTGTGAGTTGACTGGTTTTATTTTAGTGGGAGCTCCCTTCTCTTTGTTTGTATTGGTCAAAAGAGTTAGGTACTAAGTGTTGGCAGTATAATATAGCATGCTTATCAGAAGAATTACCAGAAGAATATAATATCGGTAGCATGCTTATAAGAAGAATATGTTAATTAATGCTTATCAGAAGAGTATACAATAGATAGCATGCTTATAAATAGTCAGGCATTAAGTGCTGGTCATGTAATACAGATAGCATGCTTATCAGATTAGGACCTTAAGCTTATTACCTTTAGAAGGAGCCCTTTTTATTATTTACTGCTAGACCTGCATATTTGTTAAAGGTTTTGGGTTTTTTTGCCACATGAATTGTGTTTCCTAAATAACTCACATTCTCATTAAAAAAAAAAAAAGACTTCTGAAATTCAAAGGCTTCGGAACAAGTGCTACCAAAGTTAATTGAAGTAATTCAAGCAAAAGCAACGAAAGTTGGCATGTGGTTAACCTATACTACCTTACAGAAGGTAAAAGCAACAATTTTTGTAGGACATTTAAGATACAGGAAACAATGTATTGGTCTTCACCAGGCACAACCTTTGGATACTATGTCAGAGCCAGAACTAGAGGGCTGAATGGTGTTCACCCCAAAAAAATATGTCCACCCCGAACTTCAGAATGTGCCTTATTTGGAATAAAGGTTTTTGCAGATATAATTAAGGTAAGGATCTCAGAATGAGATTTATCCTACATTAAGGCAGGCTCTAAATCTAATGACAAGTGTCCTTACAAGAGACAGGAAAGGAGAAGTCATAGGCATAGAAGCAGAAGGCCATATGAGGACAAAAGTGAGATTTATGCAGCCACAAATCAAGGAATACCCAGAGCCACCAGAAGCCAGAGCCTTGTGTGGAACGTGGCATTGCAGACACGTTGATTTCAGACTCTCTGTTGTTTTAAGCCACCAAGATTGTGGTAATTTATTACAACAGATTTAGAAAACTGATATAATTACCTTGTTGGAATATTCTAGCAAGAGCTTTAGAGGGCAGCGAACCGGGAAAAATAGGACTAAGAAATCCAGAACTTCATTGAGGAGTTGAGGTTGGCTGGATCTGATTCCGAACATAAAGGATCAGGGGAGGGTTTCTTCTTGGATTGGGATGTACAGGGAGCTGGACAAGGTTGGCTGACACCATTATTTTCCGGCCATGACTCTCCCCATACCTTTCTCAGCACAACTGAGAGACCCCAGCCAAACTTAAAGGGTTCCATGCAGAGACTTCTGAGAAAACGAGGGCCAAAATATTAATTGTGAGATTTTTCAATAAGATGGGTATTTCCAGAGAGACTTGTCTAAGATGGGCCTCAAATGGCTTGATCTTATCTGCAGGTTTGGCTGCTTAGACTCTTAATGTTCCCACTTCTCAACAAGAATGCCAGGCCCTGAGCCCTGGTGCCAGCCGGAAATTTCCCAGTGAGAGGCACACCATGAAGCTAATCCTATGGAATTAACAGTATGGTAAATTTCACCCTAATAAACTCCCAACCTCAAAGCCACTCTGGTTCTTCTGCTTTTTCTTTCTTTTTTTGTCAGTAATTAAAAATTTTTGGAGCAGTTTTACATTTACAGAAAAATTGGAAAGACAGTGCAAAGGGTTTCCGTGTGCCGTGAATCCAATTTCTCCTATTACGAGCATCCTACATTGGTATGTACATTTGTCACAACTGATGAACCGATAGTGATCCACTGTGATTCACAAAGGCCATATTCATTCAGATTTCCTTGGATTTTACCTACTGTCCTTTTTCTTTTCCAGGATCCCATACAGGACACCTCATGGTATTTAGATGTCATGTCTCCTTAGGTTCCTTTTGGCTATGACATGTTCTCAGATTCTTGTTTTTGATGACCTTGACAGTTGCGAGGACTATGGGTCATGTATTTCACAAACTGTCTCTAAATTTGGATTTGTCTGATGCTTAGACTAAGGTTGTGAGTTTTGGAGAGGAAGACCACCAAGGAGAAGTCCCCTTCTCGTCACATTATATCAAGGGTACACACTATTACTGTTGGTGTTGACCTTGACCACGTGGATGAGGGAGCGTTCGTCAGGTTTCTCCACTGCAAGGTTCCCCTTTGACCCATTGTGCTATAATGCTAACCTTCAGAGGGATGTCACCATACTTAACAACTGGGGAGTTATGTTCCACCTCCTTTGGTGAAGGATATGTTCAGATATTTTTGTCCATTTTGTAATTGTGTTGTTGTTTTTTTAATTATTTTTGAGTTTTAAGGATTCTTTGTGTATTTTGCATACAATTCTTTTATCAGACATGTTCTTCACAAATATTTTCTCCCAGTCGGTGACTCTTCCCTCTATTCCTGTAATAAAGCCTCTCAAAGAGCAGTTTTTAATGTTAGTGAAGTCCAATTTATCAATTGTTTCTTTCAATGGTCATGCTTTGGGTGTTGCATCTGTAAACTCATCACCAAACCCAAGGTCTTGTTGGTTTTCTCCTATGTTTTCTTTTAGAAGTTTTCTAGTTTTGCATTTTACATTTAGGTCATGATACACTTTGAATTACTTTTGATGAAAGATGTAAGGTCTTGGCTTAGGTTCATTTTGTCATTATGGACACCCAGTATTCCCAGCACCATTTGTTGAAAAGACTACCCTTTCTCTTTTGATTTGCCTTTGCTCCTTTGTCAAAAGTCAGTCTGCTACAAAATGCCCTGCTGGACTTTTGACTGGGATTGAGATCAATCTGTAGAGAAAGGTGGGAAGAACTGATATCTTACCAATATTGAAAGACAATCTCTGTCTTTTCATTCGTGTATTTAGACCATTCACAATTAAAGTGATTAATGATAAAGTTAAGGTCGCATCTACGATGTTTGTGTCTGTTTTCCACTCGCTGCATTTGTTTTGTTTCTGTTTTTTCCCCCTGTATGTCTAGCTTTTCTGGTTTCAACAGCATTTTGTCTGGTTCTATTTTATCTCTCCTCTTAGTATATCTATTAAAAATAGAGTTTGCTAATGGAGTTTGCAATATACACTTTTACCTCATCAAAGTCCGTGAGCAAATAACATTATTTGCTTCACGTGTGGTACGGTACCCTATGATTGAGTATACTCAACTCCTCCTTCCCATCTCTTATGATTCTGAGTCATTTATTTCAGTTTTCCGTATACCATAATCACCCAATACATTGTGACTATTATTACTTTAAATAGTTATTTTTTAGATACTTTAAAAATAATAAAATAAAAGATTTTATTTTAGCTTTCTTTATTCCCTCTCTGATACTCATCCTTTCTTGGTGCAGATCCCAATCCTGACCTATACCATTTTTCTCATGCCCGAAAAACATCTCTTAAAATGACTTGCAAGGCCAAGCTCTTGGCAATGAATTCCTTCCGTTTTCATTTGTTTGAAAAAAGTATTTCTCCTTCATCTATGAAGAGAATTTTCTGAATGCACAATTCTAGGTAGGTAGCTTTTTTCTTTCAAAGCTTTACATATTTCACTTCTACTTTGTTCTTGCTTGCATGGTTTCTGATGAGTAGTCTGCTTTAATTTTGATCAGTGCTCCTCTAAAGATAAGGCACTTTTTTCTCCTTCTCTATTTTTTTTTTCAAGATTTTGTCTTTGTCTTTGATTTTCTGGAGTTCAGATGATACACCTGGTTGTAGACTTTCTGATATTTATTTTGTTTGGGGTTCACTGAACTTAATGAATCAGTGGTTTGCTGTCTTTCATGAATTTTGAAAAATTCTCTCCATTCTTATTTCAAATATTTCTTCTGCCCTGTCTCTTTATCCTTCTTCTTCTCATATTCCAATTACCCATCTATTATACTTTTTGTAAGTTGTCCACAGTTCCGGTCTGGTGTCTCTCTCTTCATTCTTTGTCTTTTCAGATTGTGCTTTTCTTCTTGCTTTATTGTGTCCTTTGTAATTTTCATTGAAATTTGGACACTCCGTGTTAGAATAAAAACTGAGGCCAATGTGCATTTAAGGTGAGGCTTTGTATTAACCTGGCTAGGAGTTGGCCCGTGTTTAATATTTGCTGTATCTGCAGGTACTGGAGACCAAATTCCTCTGGTGTCCTTGTTTTTGTCTTGTCTGTTGACTTAGGGATTCTTTCCTTAGGGAGAGTTTAAATCTTACAACTCTTAATTGTGAACCATGGTCATTATGCGGGAGCCCTGTTGATGTGGTAGGGGCAGGGGTAATTCTATAATTTTATAATTAATTCTCAGTCCTTTAATGGGCCTGTGTCCATGGGACGTGACCTTCGCGAGTGTATCTTACCCTCCCTCCCCACTCCTGGGCGAGAGAGCCATGCTAAATGGGCCAGAGTGACAGAAATGTTCTTCCCCAGGTGGGATAAGGCTCTCGGTAAACACTTGCCCCGTGAGAGGAGGTCTTTTTAGGGAGAATACTCACATTGTACTTCGTTACAGCCACGCTTCCCACACCCCTACCAGAGTCCTGTGGTTCCTTCTTGTCTCCTCACCGTGAGAGCCCTGGGGGGCATCCCGAGGCAAGACTCAGGAAGGCACGGGGGGCCCCTGAAGACAACATCCCCCAGGAGTTTGTCACTCTCAGGACACTCCACACTCAGCCTACAGCAGTTGATGAAAGCCACCTTTTAAGTGTTCCAGTTTATGGCTCCAGCAGCTCCTCCTGCAGTAAGCAGATGTGTCCGTGGCTCTCTGGATTTACCCGTGTCTCCAGTGTGGCAAGGACGGTTCACTCTGCAACTTGAGTTTCTTGAGGCATCCATGAAAATGTGTTGATTTTGTTTTTCTCTCGTCTCTCTTGTAGTTGCACGAATGGGAGTGACTTCCAAGTTCTTCACATGTCGGAATGGAGAAGCATCTAACCTAATTTTAAAGACTGGATTTTGTTCTTAAGGGCACCCCCTGGCTTATTCTCAGGCTGAACTCCAGGTGGAAATATTAGATCTCTACAAACAGCACAATTATTCTGGAGTTTTCTCTTAATATCACCTCTTCCTTGAAGCTTTCTGTGAAGCCTTCATCTCACACTGAACTCACCTTCATCTGAGTTTAAATTCCTTTGTTTCTTTTCTTTTTATATTGATTTGCACTTAACTCAATACTACTTAGTGATGCTTGATTTTGGACAATGAACGGCCTCTTCAGCTCTTTCATGGGAGGAACAATCTTTTATGCAACTGTTATACTCCTAGGTGTACCTGCCATAAGTGTACATTAGGCATATGAGAAATACTGAATTAAGTGTTTAGGGCAGCATGGGGGTTGCTTACTTCTCTTCGACTCTGCTGATGGTGAGGCTTCTTCAGACTTCCAGAACAGAAATATGCGCGGGTCCCTACAGTTAATAGAGGCTTATTGTCAGGATGGATGGGAGGGTAGAAGGAAAGGACAAAACAGCCCAACAGGCAGACCCCACAAGTGACTGGCACATCGCTCATGACCAGTTTGAGGTACAACAAGAAATGAGTTCATTTCAGAGCAGGGGCAGTGACCCAAGAGCAGTCACCCATGTGGGGACAAGCCCTGTACCTCTGCTTCCCCCTCTCTGCCCACGTTCTGGCTGACGGCCCCTTCTCCTACTCTGTCCATATGTGTCACCGATTGATGATTTAAGGAAGACCCTCTCGGCCCTCTCTGTGTGCCAGGAACCATGCAAGGCTTTGGATATAATAAGGAGAAGAAACATACAGGTCCTGTGCACAGAACATAAAGCCCAGAGAGGTCAAGTAGACTGGTCATTGTAGCGCCATGAGTGCTGTGATGGGGATCCTGGGGATCCTGACTCGATCCTCCAGTCGAGGGGGTCAAGAAGACCTTCTTGTAGCAAGTGCCACCCAAAGGGAGAAGGAAATGCAGAGGGGATTTACCAGCTGGGTGATGGTGGTGAGTCCTTATTACAGGCAAAGGGGGCACTGTGCACGAAGACCTGGGGGAAATACCATGGTGTTTGGGAGACAGAAAGCTGTTTAGAATGACTGCAGAGTGGAGGATGGGATGGGGAGCAGGGCAGGATGCGGTGGGAATATAAAAAGATAGTGTCCTAAAGATACGCAGGGCCAGATTATTAGGACACTTTCATCGTGTCAATAAGTGTGAACTCTTTATCCTAAATGCCCCTGGAGGGAAGACACTGGCGACTTTCAGCCATGACAATGACACAATCCAAATGGCATTTTGGAAATACCATTCATTCTGTTCACTGTTGGAAAAAGCCGGGCCAGGCTTGACACAAAGAGACTAGTTACTGAGCTTTTCCCGTCATCTGAGGAAGAGACGATGGGTGTGATGAGACAGATGTGAGCAGAAGGGAGGGAGAAATATTTAGGAAGTAGAATGGTGAGGCCCAGGACTTCCTACATGAAGCCTCAGAGGGGACTGGCCAGCCTTTCGATGTCATGTTCGCCTCAGCACACCATTTCTGGGGGCCGGGCAGCTCGCTCAGGGTGGGGAGTCGGAGGCCCACAAGACAGTGCCATTCTGTGCCTCCTCATCTCTGCTGAGTAGCCCCTGACTTCTAGTTCTTGAGGGTGGGAAGCAATCAGGACAAGGATTGCTTGATCCATCGAAACAAGGAACCAAGAGCAAGGGAGGATTTTAATAGGAGACCTGGTAAGAGTCTTGTTGAGGATGGAAGCCAAAGTAGTTAATTGTTGCCTTTTCTAAAGATTGTACGGATGAGCGGGGAAGATCTAATGCTCTTGTCCACCAGCAGGCAGGTGTTCCTTCATGGAGAACCACTTGGTAAACCGAGGTAGTTAGCTTCCCACTGTCCCAAGTCTTAACCTCTAGCAGCTCCCTGGGAGGACACGAGAGTCACATGGCTCTCTCCAGACCGGGACATCCCGACACTTAAGTAAGTGGCCCTCATTCTGGGGTGATTCCTCATTAGGACTGATCCTTGAAAGCTGACTTTCAGATCCACAATCTTGGATCTGATTTTCACCTTGTTCATTCTTCTCTGCAAGGAGGTTTCACTCAAAATAACACTGTGCTATCAGTCTAATTACTGTGTGATTCTGAATGAATACAACACCCACCAGTAGCACCCATGCTGTTGTGTTTATGTCCTGATGGGTTACAGGCGTATATTCTTGAGCTATTATGAAATTATTTCTGGTGAACTAAAAAAGAAAAAAAAAAAGAGAGGAAGGGAAAAGAAAGAGTACTGCTATTTTAAACAACAGCTGCCTTTGGGAGGGTGATGGATTTTGTTAAAAATAATCCCAGGGACTGCTGGTCTTTTGTGCCCCCGATGTCATAGACGGCCCCTTTGCCAAGCACCTTAATGGGTTTTGATGCAAGAAATATGCACCCGGAACTAACTTTGAGAGTGAAGATTAGAGAGAGCTTTGTTCTGCATTCTGTAGGAAAATAATTCAGAGTTCCTAGGAGGCAATGTGGATATGGGAGAAGTGGCTGAGGAAAAGACGGGAAGATGGGAGGGAGAGGGAGTCAATAGTTGCTGAGAAGCCAGGAAATCCACACAAATGTACAAACCTGAGCGCTCTTTTCCGTGGGGGCGCGGCTGACACGTTCAGGGCAGGGATGACCAGCATCCGCGTGTAGGTGCACATCTGTGCGGTGACTTCTGTGAACCAGAGCCCTCCCCCATCGTCCCCAGCTTCTCAGTAAAGCCTGATACACATCGTATGTGAGGAGCTGTGAGTGGAAGTAAAGGGGATTCCGCACGAAGGTGAGCACACGAATGACGCAGGATGCTGTAGACAGGAAGCCACCTGTAGACCCAACCAACGCACTGGGGACCAGAGGTAAATATGGGAACAAAAACCTCCGCGAATTCACAGCAATGATGGGGCAGGCATCGCACCTTCCATAAATTATGAATCAGGGGCTGAGAAAACTTTTTTTTTTTAATTTTTTTTTCAACGTTTATTTATTTTTGGGACAGAGAGAGACAGAGCATGAACGGGGGAGGGGCAGAGAGAGAGGGAGACACAGAATCGGAAACAGGCTCCAGGCTCTGAGCCATCAGCCCAGAGCTTGATGCGGGGCTCGAACTCAAGGACTGCGAGATCGTGACCTGGCTGAAGTCGGACGCTTAACTGACTGCGCCACCCAGGCGCCCCGAGAAAACTTTTTAAAAACAAGGATGACCCCGGTTAAAAACTTCGTTATCCTACCCATGACTGACCCTAATGTGTGAGCGAGCTGTGGAAAGGTACAGAGGGAGTCCCACATAATCCAAATAGATCTCTTATAAATCAAGTGGAAAAACTGGTAAATAAAATGTTCTATTTTTTTTAATTAAAAAAGAGAGAGAGAGAGAGAGACAGAGCAGGTGTGCATGTGAGCAGGGAAAGGGCAGAAGGAGAGAGAGAGAGAGAGAATCCCAGGCAGACTCCATACCCGGTGTGGAGCCCATCTCGGGGCTCAATGCCACAACCCTGAGATCATGACCAGAGCTGAAACCAAGAGTCGGTCACTCAACCAGCTGAGCCCCCCAGGTGCCCCAAAATATTCTAAACTTTTACCTAGACAAGCATATCTTCATACTGTCAAAACTAAAAATATGTATAAGGCTGGGTAAGAAATGAAAAACACACAGAATTAATAAAATATATGTTTATTTCAGGAAACGTAGTTGTCTTGCCCTTAGTTCAGAAAAGTCATCAATTATGTTCTTTCATCAATATTTTCATATAATATTTGTCTTGTTCAAAGCAATGTCAAATTAGATCATTTTTCTTGAGCTGTTGTGTTCATAGATACTTTTTGTTAATTTTGACCTGTAGAAAATTTGCAGCTGGAAATTTGCAGCTTTACACAAGAAAATGTGTAAAGCAGTATTTCACTGGAAATGAACTATAAATTTTAAATATTATGCTTGAACATTGTGATGGGGTCAAATATAATAAATTACTGCAGAGTATGTTACCAAATGTTTAGATTTTATCATATAAATTACTATCACTCACACCATATTTTTTTTCTTTTTTGCTAACCTTTAAAGCAATAGCTAGATCCATACAGTCCTTAGTTCTTTCAAAAATGTCAGTGCTGGAATATTATTTAAAAAAACAAAAATGGCAATATGTAGTTATTTCTGTTTAGTTGAAACTATACCATTATCACTAATGGACTTAAAATTGTCTCTGTAGAAACTAATAGCAGAATTTTTTATATATCTTTTCCGTCAGAGTTATGGAAACGCTTTTATTTTCTTTTTCTAATTTTTTTTTAATTTTTTTTTCAACGTTTTTTTATTTATTTTTGGGACAGAGAGAGGCAGAGCATGAACGGGGGAGGGGCAGAGAGAGAGGGAGACACAGAATCGGAAACAGGCTCCAGGCTCTGAGCCACCAGCCCAGAGCCCGACGCGGGGCTCAAACTCACGGACCGCGAGATCGTGACCTGGCTGAAGTCGGACGCTTAACCGACTGCGCCACCCAGGCACCCCTTTTTCTAATTTTTTTACGTTGTTGGAATACCACTTTGGGATTTACTATTTACTTCAGGATCTTCTTTTGTTTCCCTTCATTCTTCCAGGTCCTCACTTTAACCTAAATGTAATTATTTTCACAATGATTAGTAACATTCCCGTCATGTGTCCCACGGCGGTTTTAAGATCAGATTGTTAGGCATTTCGTCAAAATCTTTCATCTTTGATAAGAGAACCAGAAAATATTGCATGTAATCTTGCATTTGTTCCGAAGAATGTCATTTCTTTTGGCACAGTTGGGTGCATGTCTTATAGTGACAAATTCACACTATGCAATTTGTATGTCACCAAGGAAATCTTCTGAATTTCTGCCTAAAATTATATCATAGGTACATGAATTTGAATTGGATTTTGTTTTGCTCAAAATATGCCCAGCAGGTCAAAATAATGCAATGGCCATCTTCTAAAATCTTCACCCAATAAAGTGCAAGAGGTTTAGTCTTTTCCTCAGCTATGAAATTTGCCAATGTCATTAATGTAATTTCCTTCATCTTCAGATGGGCAGGTCAAAATTACATTTGATGTTTCCAAATTGTTAGGTTTGAGTAATTCTCTTTTTCATTATCATTGTTTTTATCAGTAATTTGATTTTCACTTAGTAAGGGGTATAAAGGTGTGGGCCTTTCATTTCACCTGTTCAAGTTGCAGATTGGATGAAAATAGTTTTCTTACTCATGTATGTTGTTTCATAAATAACTCAATCTTTCATTAGGAAACGTAATGTCGAAATCACAATTCTTATGTTGGTCACACATGTCAGAAATGTGTTCACCTTCATTGGCTACAGTTCTAAATAGTTCAGTATCTTGTTTTTCAGCTTTTCTTTTTTATTTATGAGCTCGAATTTCCCCCTTTCCTCTAGCTTTGTTGAGATATAATTGACATATAACACTGTGTAAATTTCAGGTGTGCACCATGTTGATTTGATACATTGACATGTTGCAAAATGATCACCAGCCTAGCTTTAGCAACCAGCTCCAACCGTCACATAATTACCATTTCTTTTTTTGTGGTGAGAACACTTAAGATCTACTCTATTAGCGACTTTCAAATATAGAATGCAGTATTATTAGCTATAATCACCATGCTGTACATTAGATCCCCAGAACTAATAATGTGAATAACATTATAACTAGAAGTTTGTACTCTTGGACCAATATCTCCCCATTTCCCCCACCCCCAGCCCCTGGCAACCAATAATCTGTTTTCTGAGGGTTTTTTTTTAATATTCCACATATAGGTGATATCATACAGCATTTGTCTTTCTCTATGTGACTTATTTCACTGAACCTCAAGGTTCATCCATGTTGTTGCAAATGGCAGGATTCCCTTCTTCTTATGGCTGAATAATATTCTGTGTGTGTGTGTGTGTGTGTGTGCACAAACATCAACATATTCTTTATCCATTGACAGACACTTGCAAATTTCTTAGTTTCTTCTATCATATTCTTGACTTATTGACCTAAGAATTTAAAAAATGTATTTCTTAAGACTGTATAAAATTTGAACATACGCTCATTAGAAATTCAAATTAAAGTAAATGTAAAGGATTTTACAAACAAAATAATTTCTGTTTTCAAGAAAGTTATTTTTCTTCTAAAATATTTCTGTGTGGGAATCTACCCCCCAAAACCAAGAGCACACAGTATACACCATATGTTAGCCAACTTGACAATAAATTATATTTTTTAAAAAGTTACAACTGTTTGGTCACTCAAAAAAAAATTTCTGTGTGTTAAAAGGAAAATGTGAATCATAATTAATAAATATAAAACTAAAAATCATTTCAAGCTGAAAGTTTAGTCAATATTTGAAACTTTATTAGAATCATATTGAGTATGTTTATAAAAACAAAGATGTCAAAGCAGTCAATGTCTGTTCACTTGCCAATGTCAAGAAACGATGCCATGCTTTTTGAATATCGTGGTGGCTGCAAAGGTCTCAACTTCAGAGTAATGTGGACCATTTAACATTGCAAAACACCTTTCATGTGCCACGCATCACCTGTGCTGGTTAGTGAGTGTCTGTGGAAGCTACAAATTGAAATGCAAAGCGAAGCAAGAAAATGGACAATTGGCACTACGGGGAAATGATCATCTTTTATACAAGAACTCGCTGCATTCGTGTTATCGGAGAGCACTAATGTGACAAGTTAATTTGTTTTGTTCTGTCCTAAGAGCTTCCACCATTCAAACCTCTTTTCACGCTGCAAGTATTCATCGCTTAGCACCGCGACCTACCGACTTAGTGGTATTTAGACACAATCGCTTTTTATTTTGAGGACAAAGGACAAGAGATGTGGAGAAGTGCTTCTCCGGGGGGAGTAAAAGGTGTTAGTTACAAGAGCAGATGTTGGGATTATCCGTCCTTTGGCCGTTGTTGGACACTGGATCCCCAGGGAAGAAGCACTGGTATGTTGTTGAATAAATTCGCTCTTGGCCGTGTTCATGATATGAGTCCCTCTAAAACATGGGACCTTGGGCAGGATCCCTTCGCCAGAATCAAAGTGTTACTGACCCTAGCAGTTGTCTTATATATTTAGTTGAGCATCTTTACAAGGAGACGAGCAGCCATAGTCTCCGTTTGACTTTCCCTCCACTGTCAGCTGTAACATCAACAGCCTTATACACCTTGAATTTCAGTCCCTTATCCAGTGTGTATGTTGGTTGTAATTCTTTTCCCTTTTTCGTTTTCTTCTGCTTGGGTAATAAAAGTCTGCTTTTCCAGCCTCTGTACCTCCCCAGCTCCGGGCTGTGTTCAAGGAGATGGAATTTTCTAATGAGCAAACCTGGGTTATCTGCTCAGGATGGTCTTGGGAGAGATGGGATCCCACAGCCATGCTGGACGTGTGATCCACGTTGGTCCATCACAGTTGCCTTTTATACCCCAGACATGAGGATTAGTTCAGAGATGGGTACGAGATCCCAGCAGGGACAGGGTTTTTCAGAGGTCAACATGGTCTCTGAGATTTCTTTACTTCAAAATTGTAAGCATTAAGGACCATGTAAACCTGGAGACGCCACCAGATGTTTTTGCTGCAACTGGAGAACGCCTACCCGAGAATAAACCAACCCAGAAGATTAAGAGTCAAGAGATTAAGAGAAAGACAGCTGGTGATGTCATTCGAGCCCCTGGACCCAGCCTCACCTACTGGAGTTATATGATCAAGTACATTCTTGTACTCTTGTCTTTTTTTCTTATCTAACCCAGGTTAAATGTTTGCATTTCTAACCAACGTGTTCAAAATAATACACAACCTTCCTTCCATCCGGCTTCTGATTTTGTTCTTCACGTACTTCACTGTAGCGTTTCCGATGTGACTTCCCCATTCAGATGTTTGTGATGTTGAACAAAAGAGTGAATGGAGCTAACAATGACTTACTGTCCATCCCCCCCCATATATGGAAGCATTTATCAGACCTTCCACTGTTTAATTAAGTTCTATGGGATGTGTGTTATTCTCACGGTTACAAGTGTGGAAACATCTGTTCACAAGGTTTGAGCATCTTGTCTAAGACCACACATCTAGTGGGCAGCCAAGACAAGATTTGGAGCCTGGAAACACTGACTCCAAAACCCACCCCTTCCACCCTCCCCTCGCTCAGTCTCCAAACAAAAATTAAAACAAAACCCCAAAACATTATTTGTTTGGATGCCTTAGATCCAGTGATTTCTCAGTGGCCCTTCTCCTCACGGTTCCATGACCCTGTTCACCATGTCTCCCCACTCCTCTCAAGGAGATCAGTGATGTTCTCCTAGCTGGTTTAATAATGAACAGTTTGCGGGGTGCTTTGGTGGCTCAGTTGAGCATCCGACTTACGCTCAGGTCACAGTCTCGCAGTTCAGGAGTTCAAACCCTGCATCATGCTCACTGTTGTCATCGCAGAGCCCATTTTGGATCCCCTGTCTCCCTCTCTCTTTTCCCCTCCCCCGCCCATACTCTTTCTCGAAAATAAACGTTAAAAAAATAAATAATGAACAGTTCGCACATTTGCCTTTCATGCCTCTTAGCATTTTAAAATTTTTTCAGTGTTTATTTTTTTAATTTATTTTTTTACATCTATTCATTTTTGAGAGACAGAGAGAGGCAGAGCACAAGTGAGGGAGGGGCAGAGAGAGAGAGGGAGACACAGAATCCAAAGCAGGCTCCAGGCTCCGAGCTGTCAGCACAGAGCCTGACGTGGGGCTCGAACTCACAAAACCGTGAGATCATGACCTGAGCCAAGGTCAGTCGCTCAACCGACTGAGCTACCCAGGTACCCCAATGTTTATTTATTTTGGAAAGAGAGAGAGAGACAGAGCATGAGCAGGAGAGGGTCAGAGAGAGAGGGAGATACAGAATCCGAAGCAGGCTCCGGGCTCCGAGCTGTCTGCAGAGAGCCCGACGCGGGGCTCGAACTCACAGACCAAGAGATCATGACCCGAGCCGAAGTTGGACCCTCAACCGACCGAGCCCACAGGTGCCCCAACTCTAAGTATTTTTCAATCAAATTAGATAATCCATGGAAAGTGTTTAGCATAATGACTAGCACATAGTAAGGCCCTCAAAAATGCCCGTTGCTAGTGTTATTAATATAGAGATACTCAGTGTTCTTAAATGAATTCATTAGGAGGCTCCAGCCCCTTGCTGTTCCTGTCCCTAACCTCTCCCTACGTACCAGTTTGGTAAGGTGACCGATGGCCACCTCCCTTTTGCATGGTTATCTCTCTCATCCCATCAGGGGTTGACCGCTATTGTGCTCACCAAATAGCTTCAGCTTTTTGAACGTGCCATTTATCCGTGTTTCCAGGGAAATCTGGGGGTAGGACTGATAGACACACCAGGTTGGAATCTAACAGTTAAGGTGATGGCTTTGGCTTCAGAATGAGGTGTGGGCCTGAAGACAAGAGAGGAAAGACACCATCTCCTCTGTGACCCGGGGAAGCAAAGAAAACAGCTCTGGATTTGGGGCTGGGGGCAGGTGGGAGGGAGAACAAAGTTAACAGCAGAAAGAGGGCTCAAGATGACAGCAGGGACCAGCTTTATGTGTCAGCAAATGCTGAACTGAAGTAATAAAACTGTGCTTATAATTATTCACCCAGAGAGAGTTTGTACCCTGAGAGCTTTGCACATGGTGGCAAAGCGTCCTTGTCCTCTGAAAACAGCTGTGGGGGAAGGGCGGAGCAGGAGTGGAGGGGGAAGGATGCGGGGTCTGGGGCATGATCTTTGGAGAGGCCATTCCTTTCCCCTTGTGTGACAGCGGTGGAAAGGGACTCAGCGGCAAAAGTGGCCACGGAGCCTGCTGTTTGGGGCTGCCCTGGGCACCTGCTTGATCACATGTTCACGGAAGATCATGTGCTCTCTCCAGCCCAGATGGAGGCCACCTGTTTCTGCACCAACATCCTGAACTCGTGGGCACTGACCAGCAGCCAGAGGGTCATGTCCTGACTACATCGTAGCTGGGGGCCCGAGCCCGGCCACTGAGCTGAGAACATTGTTTCGTGCCCTTGATTCTGCTTTCTGGGTGGAAAAGCCCCACAGCCCAGCTGCTCTGGTGAGGAACCAGAGCTCCCCCCTGCTCTGCGGGGTTCCTGGCAGGGAGCAGGATGGCCCCTGGGGCAGAAAAGGGGCTCTATCTGCTTCCGAACAAACCCTTCTCAGAGCGTGGGGTCTTTAAGTGTGCAATCATTACTTGAACAAAGAGTTGATTCACTGATGGATTAATTAATGAAAACATTGCTTCTTAAGGGTGCCTGGGTGGCTCAGTCGGTTAAGCATCTGGCTCTTGATTTCGGCTCAGGTCATGATCGCACGGTTCCTGAGATCGAGCCCCATGTTGTCAGTGCAGAGCCTGCTTGGGCTTCTCTCTCCTCTGTCTCTCTCTCTCTCTCAAAATAAGTAAATAAACGTTAAAAAATTTTTAAAATCCCTTCAAAACTTAATTTTTGGCTTCTGCAAGAAAGATTTAGGACTATGTTTGCCCTGGCACACCCAAAGATAAAGTCCTCCTTCCTCCCAAACTCAAACTCCTTGAGGAAATAGAATATAATATATATAAAGCTTGAGCCCTTATGTAATCCAGTCTTATCTCCAGGTTGCGTTTAAAGACACCCTAAAAAAAGAGAAAATAAACTCAGAAAAAAAATCATCTGATCTTTATCTGATTCTCTCAAAGAACATTTAAGGAAATCCCATTCAGAATCCACAGGCAAAGCATTTCATAAAGCATTTCATTTCACTTACATTTTTGTTATTAGTTTTCATTTATTGTTTTATTTTACAACCCCTTCCCCATGCCCCCCCCCCAACTACTGGGGTGCTGTCCTAGAACCCTGCAGTCCTTTCGTGGGAGTGTCTGTTGTCACTCAACAGACGCACAACTGAATTACACAGAAAGCGGTTATCAGCTGGGAACACGGCTTAAATTAGTTTATCAGACTGGCTTCAGTCACTTACCAGAAACCTAAGTTGCAGAACCTTAGAAACTGGTCAGCAGAGTCTCCCTGGTTCTCAAAGTGAAGCGCATTCAGAGCCAAAGCTTGGAAGGGGCTCAACTTCCCCAGTCCAAGAAAAAAGACACATGCATTGAATGACGGTAACAGGAACACAGCAACCCACCCACAGTGGATGAAGTTTCTTCTCATACACTTAGAGCAGGTAGCCACCTTGAAATGCCATCACTGTCAAAGAAGATAAATTCATAGACTGTCTATGTCATGAGGCAAGTGATCTAATACAAAGAGAGCAATCAGGCTCTACCAAGTTATCTCCTCCGAGAAGCATTGCGCACGAAGAATGTGTGCCTCCAGCATCAACTTAGAGAAGCAGTTCGCTTATTCAATTACTGAGATGTATAGCTTGACAAGAGGGTATCAGTTCACCAATGAGCAGAAACTTTGTAGCGTTAGTTCTGATGAGCATCTCACCTTTTTACTTCTAAATTCTACAATCACCAGATGGTTTTGTGTTCTCTGCTTGGCTGACTGTGTGACATTGGTCAAGCCACTTAAATTCTGGACCTATCTTAATTTTTTTTTAATTTATTTCTGAGAGAGAGAGGCGGGGGCAAGGGGCAGAGAGAGAGAGAGAGGGAGACACAGAATCCAAAGCAGGCTCCAGGCTCTCAGCTCTCAGCAACAGAGCCCGACGCGGGGCTCAAACTCACGAACTATGAGATCATGATCCTGAGCTGAAGTCGGACCCTTAACCGACTGAGCCACCCAGGCGCCCCTGGACCTAGCTTTCAATACTCAGTGAAAAGGCTGGGCTAGATCATCCCTATGTGACTTTCAAGTGTTAAGAGTTTGAATAAATTAATATCATTTGTACTGTTATCTCCTGAGCAGAGCAACCCACTACAAAGCTGGTATAAAAGGATTCGTTCTAATTCCTAAGATTCATGCCATGGGTAGCTCTTCCTGTCTAGCTGTGTTGCTACTCCATCTATTTCCTTTAGTCTGGACTGATTGGCCTGCTTCATTAGAACAATATTATGGCTCACAACAAATTTCATTTACTGTTTGCATAGTGTACTGGAAGAGACATGCTGGAAGAGACACCGATACGGCATAATGATCAAAAGGTGTGGGCTCGGGAGCCACATTGCCTGGATTTGATAGCTTCACCACTTCCTTGACGCATGACCTTGGGACAGTTAGCGGTGCCTCTGTGGTGTCCCTCAAGCAAAAGGGAATTCAAGACTACCCACTTTGTGAGGATTAAACGGATTAATACATTGAAGTGCTTCGGACAGCCACACGGCACGTGGTAAGCATTCGGGGACCGTCAGCCACCATGTTGATCATGATCGTCACGTCCATTGATCGTCACGAGACCAAACAGACGTTGCCAGTGACCCTTCAGATGCAGGAACTAGAGGAAAAGACAAGTCAGACTAATTGCCAGACATCACCCAAGCCCGAGTGTCTGCTGGTGAGGATTTTCGTTTCCAGGGGCGATCTCTCTGCACACCGGGCTTCCCCTGTGAAACCAAGGGCTGGGCTTTGGCCATCGGCAGGTCGGACGAACTTCACGCCATCAGAGTCTGTCCCCCGGCCAGACAGCACACCCCAGTATCCTATCAGCTATCTTGAAGTTCTCAGCTTAAGAACCCGTAAGCAGCACTAGTGAGCTCTATGGTCATGGGGGGTACAAATCAGGGTCGTGGCTTCAAAGACAGCCGCCCTTACACTGTCCTTATGGTTCCTTCCAGCATGGAAGGAACCATCCCCTTATTTGAGAGGCCATGTCACTTCAGCTGTACTCTTCGGTAGGCAACGTGTACCCCCTCCCCCCAACACAGAATGCTAAGTCCTACATACAAGTCCAACCTGCTCGGCTCCACTGTTCACTCCTTGAGTAAACTGTCTTACTCTCTTCATACCTCATCACGTACTGTCAAACATTTGCTGCTTGGATGGATGGATGGATGGATCCATGGATGCATACCTGAAGTGCTGAAATATTTAAGGTCAGAATCAGGCCCCTGCACAGAGACAACACTTAATTCAGCTCAAGTAAATTCTGAGTGGTGAAAATGTCCCCGGCACCATCCCAGATATTTTAAGGGATCCAGAACATATGTTATAGTCTTTAAAAAATTTTTGGACAGGCAAGACCTGTATTCTTGAAGAAATTATACCCGAGGGGGGAAAGAGAGTTGATAGAAGAGTACCGGCAGTCCTTGAATTAGAGGGCTCTTCCAAAAATGCATTTTAAGTTAGTTGTTTGAAACTTGGAGTTCATTTACCTATGGAGACATTGTCATAAATTGTGGTCTGGTCCCATTATTCAGCCAAAGTATTTTGCCAGGAAAGTCAAAGATAAAAAGGACTTCAGAATTTATCTGGTCTAACGTGATTAGACGCAGCGTGACTTTCTCAAGATGGCAGGAAGTGACCTGAGCCTGGAATCTGAATCTCTTGACCCCCTATGAAGTGTGCATTGTCGTAACGGTACTAATGAGAGAAAAGGCAGCCGTCGTGACCGTGAACTGTGTTTACGGAAACACTGGTCGCACGCCCGTCTCATGCTGGACTCTGTGAACGTGCCTTTTCATGCAAGCGCAGACCCAGGCATCCTCCTTGAGTGCCTCACCTCCTCCGCTGCCCTCTGCTCTGATCACGTCCTGCTGGTCTCACCGCATAGGTGGTCCTCGATCCGGCTCCTCCTCCCTGCCCCCACCATCACGTTCCCAGTTCAGGCCGTGTCTTCCTCATCTGGCCGATGTAGCAGCTTCCTGTACAACCTCCAAAGTGATTTATCGACAGCTTCTGAAAAACAATCCAGATCATCTCTTTTTTTTTTTCTGCCTAAGATCTTCCCACGAGTCTGCATCACCTCCCAGATAAAATGCACGCTCCCTAACGTCGCGCTGCAAACTTCTCCGTGATCTGACTCCTCCCTTCCTCCCGTCTCCTGCCTGTCACCTTGTGCCACCGCAGTGCACACCTGCTGGCCACACTGTGCTCAGACCGCGAGGTCCTGCATGCCCCCCTCGGCCCAGAGCAGCTCGCCCTCACCTGGCCAGTGCCTGTCTGCCCTTGGTAACAGAGGTCCACTTTGCTCTGCCTCCAGGTTCCTTCAGCCCATCCCAAGTACAGGGTCTTGAGCTCCTTACCCCAGGGGTGGTCATAGAAGAAAAGTGAAAGCAATCCTTCCCGTGACTTTTTTAGGTGACCAGAGGCATTTTCTGGGTGAGTCAAATTAGAGAATCTGCAATATTGCTGAATCCATTGCATTGACCGAAATATTGTGATGGCATGGCAGGGGCAGAGGCCAGATTGCATGCAGTGACTCTGCGTCCCCAGATGACAAGAATGGTCGAGGTTCCAGATGCGGTCTGGCTCACCGACCTTCGGGAGGATTGACCCGAGCAGGCCCTGCTGGAATGGTTCTGTAGCACAGGTGCTACTTCTAGGCGGCCTGCACTTTTGTCCCCCAGCCCTGGCCTCTTCTGGCCCTGTATCCCGGATCTATAAACTGCTTTCTCAGGGACTCGGGGCCCTGACACTTCTCTCTCTCATGTCTCCCTCAGGCCCTCCTGCCTTTTCCATGTCTCCAGGACTGATTCCACGCTCCTTACGCAGAGGGCTGTTGGCCCGTCAGGGCCCATACATTTGCCTAAAAGCCTATTAAGGAGGTTATGGTCTGGGCCACCCACAGCTCCTGGGCAATTTCTCCTGTCCAGCCTTTAAACCCAAAGATTGATCATTTTCCCAAGGAGGGGAAGACGCGGTGAGTTTTGTGCCACAGTGCTAGCTCTCTAGTTAAACAGGAGTTGACGACACTCATCTACAACAGGGCATTTCGCTGAGCTTGAAGACTTCGTTCTGCATCACCACTGACCAGAAGCACCGCTGACTAGCAGCCTCCCCATCCCCCTCCCCAACCCCCACTGGGGGAGGGGGGCAGCTCTCCTCTGTGCCCTGTGTTTGGCAGAGCAACAGCCCCGTGCCTGCGCTCACCACGCTGTATTGCAGGGCCTGTTAACGTGCCTATGAGTTTTTGAGAGCAGGGGCTGTGCCTCGTTCACTTCGGTGTTCTTTGCCCCAACAACAGCACCCGACACATGGCAGACATTCAATGAATGATTGCTGTTGTGTCACTGCAGTCTACTGACCTCCTCTGATACCTGGGATTCAGGAGAGCGCTGGGCCCCTGCCCTCAACGATCTTCCACCCCGTTTAACGTTCAGAATCATCGCTACTCTAAATAATGACCCTTCCCGATAGGAGGGGTAGATGACACGCCAAGAATTCCTCCGCAGATGGGGGACACACAGAAATATATCTAGCTGACCACCAACTAATAGCTCAGATCAGCTGAACGGCCATCTGTGATGACCCAGCGTCAGTGAGTCGGGCTTATGTAAGTCCAGCAGGAGCCCAGGTGTTTTGCGTTCTCTCCAGGGTTCCAGATGAGGTCCACGCTGTGGAGGGGCGGGAAGTACTCTGACGCACAGAGCAGGGTCAGACCCCAAAGGGGTGTTTAACAGATGCTCCTTTCAGAGCAGCTCCACGTCGAGGCAAAATCCTAAGGTCTAGAAAAGAATCGATTTAACAAAATAAATAAATAAGTCTAGCCGTGTGTAAAGAATGCATGGAGTTTGGTTAAGAAAAGAGAGCCTGTCGGGAACTTCCATTCTGACAGAGGAGAGAGGCAGGTGCATGTGCAATTGGCATATAGACATCGCTCTAATCCCTTTTCTCCGAATGGCAAAAATTTGGCAGAGAGGCAAGATCTAGGGGGATGAGGGACTTCGACGAGCAGGACATCTGCTGAAAGTCTCATGCAGAACATCTGACGAATCCTTGCCTTGCCCTGCTGATAATTCCATCTCTCTTTAGTTAGAAAAAGCAATGAGGGGGAACGGGTACTCAGGACTTAATTATGACCAGTAAGGAAGATGTGGATAACGATGCGCCTGTTACAGGAAACTGGGAAGAAAGTGACTGGCATTTCCAAAAACTAATAAGTGGAAGGATGGCCTCTTACAGTAAAATATGGCAACCACCTCAATTCGTTTTGGGAAACAGGCAATGGATGAATAAATTAATTAAAATATTCAGATCAGTGTACCCCAGACACCAGGAGAGCAGATTTCTAAAAGTTCAGAGCAAAGGATTATGATCTTGTGACCTGTGATGCAAAATTGTAATGGAGCTCCGTTCGTTAATGGGATGGGCACTCCTAAGGCATGAAATTCAAATAAAATAATCATGAGTCATCCTGATAAAAAAGGGAGAAGGCAGCTAACAAAACCCACGGGGCCTCATAAAGAGCTCTTTGATGAGCTCAGATTGAATACAGACCTGCACAAAAGATGTAAGAAGGAAAGCCTAACGCCTAACAAATCCACAAGTTCACATGGTCTGTAAGGGCAGGAAGAACATTAATGCCCAATATTTGTTGAGGATTTCCTGTGTGCTGTTCTCAGCACTTTACGTGTATTAACTCACCGATTCCTCAGAAGCACCTGATGGATGAAGTAGGTGTCACTTTTATCTTGTTTTCACAGGTGAAGAATCTAAGGAACAAAGCGGTTAAGTCCCTGGCCCCAGGTCAAACACCAAGACGGAGCAGAGTTGGGATGGCAACCCGAGCAAGGGTTCACTCTTGCCGCTTCTGCTTCACAGCATTTCTCAGGACGCTGTGGGCAGGCAAACGGACCAGATGCGTAGGTCTTTGGCAAAGGAGTAATTTCGTATGGCTTTGAAAGGGGATATTCCACGTACTGGGGTAAAAAAAAAATGGTCTTAATGGAGGTGATACAGTGGGAACAGATGTCAGAGGAAAGGCAGTCCTGTTACATGCTTATTTTATTGCCATTTTCTGCAAAGCGTAAGATTTTTAAGTTGGAGAAGGTAGATGAAACCGTGCCATACATTGAAGCCAGAGTGAAAAGGGGGAAAAAGAAACGCTTCCAGTTCCTCCAAAAGAATAGCTGTCCGAGGATTCTGGGGATGTTAGTTGGCCAGAAAGGAAACCAGACCCACTCGTGCTGTGGTTACAGCATAGAAGTGCCCCCCTCGGGAAGCGCAAAGAGGGAGGTCACAGAACACAGAAGGCAAGATCCGGAAGACTGCCCTGTGCTGCTGTTGTCTCGCTTTACTCCACGTGGTTGGTTACCTCAGGCTCCGTTCTGGGTATGAAATTTTGCAGGAAGCGTTCACCACCATTATTCCATCCACGTCCAGAAGGGTAAAAGCTGATGGATGACCCACTCTTCGGTGGACGCCGTGTGAAGGTCTCCCGATGGCCACCAGGCACCCCCCGCCCCGTAGCTACTGCCACTCACGTGGCACTTCACGCCCCCACACGGGTCACCTCCCTCAGTCCCCATGACATCCTTCCTCAGTAGATGCTCCTAGCTTCTCCAACAGAAGTTTGGAGGAAGAACCCAGCATGCTTCCAGACCCGGAACGGAGTTGAACCGTGGGCTCTGCTGTTTCAACCATCGGAAGGGTGGTGGTGCGGACGAGGAGGTGGACGTGTCCTGGTGGCTCTGCTCAGGGCCGGGACGTCCCAGCAGACGCAGCGCCTGACGCTGGGAATGTTCAGGTGCAGCGGAGGCACCGTCGTGCGCCGTCACCCTCCTGCTTCCAGGCTGGTCTGATAGGCAACGGCTTTCGGATTTACACGCCCTGAAGAGAACGCTAACAGCAACAATGATAGTACACGGAGGGCTGATGTGGGAGGAACAACCCTACCCTCTGCCCGGCATCGGCCCACGGATAGAAGAAAACAATGCCAATGGAAGACCGTCCGCTACGACGTTGCCTTTTGCTTTTACGCTTTACCACAGACTGGTAAAAATTGTGTCACAGACTGGCAAGAATCCATAGACCGTTATTTGGGAAACACTGGCTTCGGGGGTTTTTAAGGTTCTTTCTAATTCTAAAAATGGCCCAACTGCAAATCGCTTTTGTCGGCACCTAATTACGCCTTTCTTCTGTTTCATCAAACGTCTAGAAAGTGCACTCGGTGCCAAGCGATACGTTAAGTCCTTTACGTGCCAACCAGTCTACTCCTCCAAATAACCCTCTGTGACAGGTACTCGCTAGTCTGCTTCCAGGGGAAATGGAGACTTGGAGATGCTCTGGGGCTTGTCCCAGGTCACGCCATTGGGAATCCAGCTTTGGTCTCTGCCTTCAGGAACTGTACTGTCAGCGACTGTATTGGACCCCTTCCATTGTTAAATACTCACACGATACCCCAAGTGTTTCCGTAGACCCCAAGTCCCTGGACGGCAGGGTCTGTATGTCGTCGATTTCTGAGTCCCATGGTACCCATTAGTGTGGTGCGTCCACCGCGATCAACAGAACCAGCCAAGTATTCATTGAACCCCCGCTCTGGGTCAGCCAGGGAGCTCGGGACTTAACGGAAGACACCCGGAAGATATTTGTCGATCGGTTGATCAGCAAATTTGCACGGGAGAGTGATGCATCTATGGAATGGGTACAACAGTGCTCGTGTTTAATTTACATGCCGAGTCTTCCGACTCACCGGATTCAGCAGCAAACTCGGTCTTTTCTCTGACTTAACAACCCGAAGAAGAAAAGTCCCGATGTTTTATTGCTTCTCAGACTCCTCTCGGTGCCAGGGAGCACAGCGAGGACCCAGCCTGCCCTTTCTTTTCCTGTGTTCTCCATCCACCCAGCCAAGCCTGCCAATGGTTTTACAGCCTGAAAGACCAAACGGGCTCCCCCACCCCACCCCCCGGGTCTCTTGGAGCCTTGGCACCATTAAAAGTGGTGGTGGTAGGGGGGAGTAGTGTAACGTGAGCCAAACAACAGGAAAAACCAGTTCTGAGAAAGTGAGCGGGCAAGATTCTGGGGGACTGACCCCCTGGGCTTGACTTCCCAGCTTCTGCGCACACAGTGCGCATCCCTGGCCACCGTCCTGCGTGCCCAGGGGGCTGAAGTATTGCGCTGCTACAGCAACAGGGGCCGAGCGTCCCCGCGGCGAGGTTGTCACTTGGCGTGAGCCCCGCAGACGTGACGACGCAGCCCGAGGCGGCCGGCCTGGAGGCTCAGGAGCTGCCCTCACCTCCCCTCGCTCGCCACCCACCCCTGGCTGCTGCCACACTGCCCTGCACACCACAGGACACTCGCACACACGCGTGCAGAGTTGGGGCTCGGGGCCTGTGGGCTGCGGGTGAGAAGGCAGGAGAGAAGAGCAAAGTGTCTCCGTGACAACCTGAAGGTGACAGTAATCACATCTACTTGAAAATTGCCTGCGAATGAACCGCATGTTCTTGTGTGGCTATGCAAACACATGCAAATGTATGTAAATGTGCGACCCTCCTAACTACTTTCTCCATCTGGATGTGGCCCCTGCGGCGAGGCCAGAAGGCAGTGGGCTCCAAGAGTTGGATTCTGTCCAGTTCTCCCTGCGGGCTGAGGGGGTGGCTGGAGAAACATCTTCGTGCTGTCGGCCACCTTCCCCCCCCCCACCCCCCGCTGTAGCTGCAGTTTGGGGGGCGGCCTCATGTGCAACAAATATCTGTTGCTTTGATTCAGCTGGATCTGACCTGGACAAGGTGGGCTCTGTGTTCCCTGTCCCCTTCCTCATGCCCAGCCCAGCCTGTGAGGCGGTAACATGATGGTCCCGTCACATTCCTGAAGGGTCACAAGGACCCAAGGACCGGGGAAGCCCCCACATCCCTGAGGCTCAGCCACCAGCTGGGAAACAAGAGGGCCGAGCCCGATTCGCTTCTAGGTCCCGCCCAGAAGCTCAGATCTGAATGTCTGGAATCTCTGATGGAAAATATAGCCACAAGGCTGAGCGGCTATGACTCACCGCCAGCTGGATGCCAGGGAAGGGAGAGCACACTTCGAAGTCATTCTGGAACACAGGCCTGGGTTCAAGTCTTAGATTTTGCTGGATCCTAGCAATTCATACTTGGACAAAGTGCCTCGTTTGTGATTACAGGGCCCCGTCTTTTCCCTTTTGGTACTCGACCTCTGTCCCGCATACGTGCGTTAATAGACCCAACAGACGTTTCAAATGCAAACTCTGTGCCCAGCTCTGGGCTAGGTTCTAGCAACCGAAAGATAAGGAAGCCCTGGGCTCCTTAAGACATCTAGCCCAGACACGCAAGGACAGAGGTAGAATGCCCAAGATGCTTTGAGGGCACAGAGCAGGTGTTTCTAACTCAGCAACCCGGCCCGGTAGAGACACAGGGGACGCCTGCAGCTGAGGGGACACCCGAGCCAAGTCTGGGAGAACAAGTAAGCCTCGGCCGGACGAAGGGCAGGTGCCGAGAACATCCTAGCCCAGCGGAGCCGCCCCAGGCAAAGGGACGGAGGCCTGACAGAAGGCGGCTTGCTTTGGGGAGCATCTTTTCACGCATCGTGTCTGGAACTGAGCGGGATCGGCACGGCTGGAGAGGCAGGTTCAGGGGAAGGTAGGGAGCGCCTTATGCGCCATGCTACTCTGGGATGATGGGAAGCCAGTGACTCTCAAGAGGATCGACGTGGACAGACCGGCACGTTTTCGGAATCTTTCTGGCTGCAGGTGGCGTTGTCTCGGGGTGAGCCAGGCTGGAGCCTGAGGGGCCCGTCGGGAGGCTGGAAATGCTGGCTCCCCTCTCGCCCCAGAGAAGTGAATCTGTGCCATCCCAGCCAACAGCCTGCGCTGTGAGCCAGAACTACTCCTCGGCACAGAGAGGCAGGGAAAGGCTGGCTTGCCCTCCCCCCGCCCCCCCCCCCCGCCCCCGCCCTCACGTCTCTTCTCCTTTTTCCACTTGATTCCTTGTTCCTCCTCAGCTGCCTGATTGTCTTCTATGACCCTTGATGTCCTTGCAGCAATATCTCTGATAAATGAACTTGCACTTACGGTCTGTTATTTAATTCATGGCCCCTCTTAGAGGAATTCTGTATTAAAAGAGGAACACAGGGTGAGGGCAATGTTTGCCAACGAGAGGCAGATGTCTAATGGCAGGCATTTCAGGAATCTGTGGAGGGGGGGATGGGTAGCAGAGAGTGGGCTACGAGGCCTTCCCGCAGCCCCCACCCGCACTCGGACCACAGGGCGGGGTCGCCTCCTGCGGTCCTGAGACAGGCTGCCAGGGTTGGGTCTGGGCCACCAAACGCAGCCAAGGCCTGGCCCTTGGGAAGAAGGCGGCATGGCCTCTGCGTAAAGGACCCGGGCCCAGACACAGGGTCTAGAAGCTGGACGCTGCGTGCGGCTGTGCACACACACACGCACGCACATGAGTGTGCCCGCCTGCCTTGTGTGTGTCGTGCACAGCGTGAGACCCTTGTACCCTGTGCTGCTCTGAGATCTCTTTGCTACCTAGAGGGAGAGATGCGTTTCCTTCCTGTGACTCGGGGCAAGCCCTGGACACTCAGTCGTGCCTGGTCCTGCGTTCGCCTCTCACCTGACCTCCTGACCGTTTCCCACAGCCGCCTTCCTAGGGACCCCGCTCCGCCCGAGCAAGAGAAGGACAGAAAGGGAGAAAGGTTGTGTTCCCCATCACCCTGCCCTCAGGCTTGTGCCCTGGGGGAGAAGACTGGAGGAAGGCCTATGCCCCTGGGGCTGAGGGGACCAGGGAAGGAACGGGAATGTGGTGTTTTGGGTTTTTTTCTCAGTTTATCTAAAGCATGGGAACCCCCGCCCCCAATGCATGGTGAGCCCTGAATGTTGAAGTAGAGTCTGGAAGGCAAGGAGACTGGAGAAGGGAAAGGTTCAGGAAGCCAGGCCTTCATCTGCTGGGGGCGGGGTGCTGGTGGAGGCCCTGGATGAACGCCGGGGGGGGGGGGGGGGATACCCACGAGACTGTGCACTGCCTCTCAGACTTCAGTGCTCAAGTGAATTCCTGGGATCCTGTTAAAGTGCAGTTCCTGGGGGCACCTGGGGGGGCTCAGTCGGGTAAGCATCCAACTCTTGATTTCGGCTCAGGTCATGATCTCGCTGTTTGTGAGTTCAAGCCCCACATTGGGCTGTGTGCTGACAGCGTGGAACCTGCTTGGGATTCTCTCTCCCCCTCTCTCTGCCCCTCCTCTTCTCACTCTTAAAATAAATAAATAAGCTTTAAAAAAATAAAGTGCATGGGGTTCCTGGGTGGCTCAGTCAGTTAAGCGTCTGACTCCAGCTCAGATCACGATCTCACGGTCCGTGGGTTCGAGCCCCGCGTCGGGCTCTGTGCTGACAGCTCAGAGCCTGGAGCCTGCTTCGGATTTTGTGTCTCCCTCTCTCTCTGCCCCTCCCCTGCTCATGCTCTGTCTCCCTCTCTCTCAAAAATAAATAAACATTGAAAAAATATATTAAAACAAAGTGCTGTTTCTTTTTTTTTAATTTTTTTTTAACATTTATTTATTTTTGAGACAAAGAGAGAGTATGAACAGGGGAGGGGCAGAGAGAGAGAGGGAGACACAGAATCCGAAACAGGCTCCAGGCTCTGAGCTGTCAGCACAGAGCCCGACGCGGGGCTCGAACCCACAGATTGTGAGATCATGACCTGAGCCGAAGTCGGCTGCTCAACCGACTGAGCCACCCAGGCTCCCCTAAAGTGCTGTTTCTGATGGAGCAACAGGTCTGGGGTGGGGCCTGAGAGTCTGTATTTCCTGTGAGCTCCCAGGGCATCCCAGTACTGTGATCCGTAGCCCATACTTTGAGTGGCAAGGGTGTAGACTATGTGACGTTAATTTGTCCCCAAACGGCTGGGGGAAGCTCAGTGCCTGCCTGCCGAGCAGACAAGTTCTCCCCACCACTCCGCCTCCCACCACAAGGAGCCTCCGAGGGACCGACACCCTAGGTGGCCCTGTGAAAAGAGCTGGAGTATGGTCGTTTTAGGGTCCCTGGGGCGAGGTTCAGTACAACAAACAGCATGGCGCAGCATCGGTGCTCTTTGGCAGTCCGAGAACATTTTAGGCTCTGCCCTAAATAATCCTGTACTGCAGCCAAAGCCAGTTCAAATGCCAGCAAAATGCCTGCACCAGCCCCCGTTATCACCCTCCCCGGGCCAGCCTCTTTTAAAGGAGCGCTTCCTTGGAGCTCCCTGTTACGCTGTCTCCGGCACATTCCCTTCGCCTTTGGGTCCCAGGGCTGAGTGGAGACACAGGAACGGAGCTGGAGGGAGGACGCCCATCCGCGGAGCTGGCGCATCGCTGCCTTTGCCGGAATTTACACGTGGGGGGAGTGGACGGCCCAGAAGGCGTGGACACTTTGCCAGCTGCCTGCGGGGACAGACTCTCCTTTAATGCTAATCGCGGGGCTCTTCTCCTCGCCGTGGCTCATTTTGCAGCTTCCGCATCTGTCAGTTCGTTGAATCTTGAAGTCAGATCTGGGAGCCAGGCAGGGCTGGCGCCCTTACCTGCTTCTTCTCAAGTGGGAACACGGAGGCTCAGAAAGCCGAGTGGCTGAGCTCAGAACGCCACGACCCCACTGTTCCAGCTCCACCCAGTGCTCTGTCCAAACGCCCAGTCCTCATACACATACCCCGTGTACTTCCTCAGGGAACAGAGACGACCTTGGAATCCCTGGCCGATGGCTGGGCGTCCTGTGGAGCTGTCTACTCTGGTTAGCAGGAGGTACCTAAATTAAGATCATCCAGGAGCATCTGGGTGGCTCAGTCTATTAAGCGTCTGGCTCTTGACTTCAGCTCAGGTCACGATCTCACGGTTCGTGGAGTTCAAACCGGGCATTGGGCTCTGTGCTGACAGTGTGGAGCCTGCTTGGGATTCTCTCTCTCCATCTTTGTCCCTCTTCTGCTTGTGCTCTCTCTCTCTCAAAATAAATAAGCTTTATTGTATTAATTTTTAAAAAATATTTATTTATTTTTGAGAGAGAGAGAGATTGAGAGAGAGAGCATGCGAGCAGGAGAGGGGCAGAGAGAGAGGGAGACACAATCCAAAGCAGGCTCCAGGCTCTGAGCTGTCAGCACAGAGCTGACGCGGGGCTGGAACTCATGAACTGTGAGATCATGACCTGAGCCGAAGTTGGAGGCTTAACCGGCTGAGCCACCCAGGCACCCCTGAATAAACTTAAAAAAAAAAAAAAAGAAAAAAAAGACCATCCAAACACGGCAACAAGGGGCAGGGGGCAAGTAATTGGTAAGCACTTCCTTAGCTCTAAGTTCTACTTTGTTCTTAGCTCTATCTCTTAGTGCCTGTTCTAGGGAAGAGCTTTCTAAAATCTGTATTTCAACTTCTCTGCTTTCCTTTCAAAGTGCCCCTTCGACCTTATAGAGCAGATACCATCTAAGAATTCAGGGCCAAACCAGGGTCTGGAGAGAAAGGGGAGCCGAAGTGGCAACTTCTGACCACTAGAGGGACCCCAGGCACCAGCTACAGGTTTCGTGTTTGTTTTTTGTTTTTGTTTTTTTGCAGCAATCAGTGCTTGGAATGGTACCCACCGCTTGGAAAGATTCAGGTCAGGCGCATATCTGGCTAAGAATTCCTTCATTGTTCTACAGACCAGGTTTGCAAGAGACCAAAGTATCCCAGCTCTGAGCCAGGGGACTTTAATTCAAGGATCCGAGCAAAGAGATTAAAATCATCACCAGGGGGGAACACAGCCACCGGCATCAAAGAAGAGGCATTCTGGGCTAGCTCTCTCATTTAACCTATCGTCACGGATTCTCACAGAGTCTGCTACCAAATATTCTGGTTCAGAATATCTCGAGTCGAGTCAAGGACTACTGAACGCCTCTCCCCAGACAGCCCTGTTGTCCTGTCCATTTGGAGGAAAGTTGCTGCACTGGTTCTGCCTCTGTCCCAGTGCATGGGACACCCCTCCACTATGTCTGAGGATTCGTTTCTGTTCGGCCTCAGCCCGAATCCCTTCTGGAACTGTGAGCTCACAACTCAAATCAGATCTGTCCTCTTATTCTCACAGGGTAGCGGCTCTGTCTTCCTGTAACAGCGCTGAACGGCATGCACCATGTCTCTGTGTGTGTGTAGGTGCATAATCTCTACCTCTCCCATTTGTCTCCAGATGCCACAAGGGCAAAGCCGAGCTCGGATATGTTCACCCCTGTAACACGAGAGCACAGAGCAGTGCAGAGTTCTGTGTGTGTGTGTGTGTGCATTATTTACAAGAACAGGAATGCCACAGCCGACCCCTGTAAGCTGTCATCCGCTTGTGGAAAACCTTTCTTAACATTCAGTCAAAAGCAGTCTGGGTTACTTCTCCCCGTCTGGTGTTCCCAGTTCTACATCTGCAGCTGCACTCTGACCTCAAGCCCCTCTCGCAGGACAGCCGTCCGGCTACGCGAAGGGAGCTGTGTGTTTTCGACATTTTCCCAGAGTTGGGGGTCCCACCCGCCTCCCCTGCTCCTTCAGCCCCTCCGTGGAGAAGCAGCCTTGTCTCCACATTGCTGTCATTTTATCCACTCCCCTTTATTTTTTTAAGCCTATTTATTTATTTATTTTGAGAGAGAGGAAGAGAGAGAGGATCCCAAGCAGGCTCACCACCAGTGAGCCCACCAGCACAGAGCCCGACGCGGCACTTGAACCCGCCAAGTGCGAGATCACGACCCGGGCTGAAACCAAGAGTCGGACGCTTAATGCACTGAGCCACCCAGGCGTCCCCACGCTCCTTTAAAGAGCTCTGATTTGTTAGCGTGGCCCCCGGAGCTGAGCCCTCCATTGCAAAGCTGGCCTGGGCAAGGCAGGAAGGCGCGTTGGGGTGCCCTGCCTTGTCCTGTACGTTGCGGTTCTCAGTGCAGCTTGAGTCTGCATTCGCTTTTTGGCCGCCGCACACACTATTGAATCATCTCAAGCCTGTGGCCAAGGAAACCTGCAAGTTTTTTTTTTTTGTTTTTTTTTTTAATAGATAAGAACTTCTGTTGAGTCAGGTCTCTTACATCCTGTTTTTGTGCAAGTGAGTTTTTTAAAACGCAGTTTTGCCTTAATTTCTATTAAATTGTGTTCAATCTCTGCCGTTTTTGCTATCCCGGTGGCCTCCCCTCCAACCCACTTGCGCTCCCGACACTGCCGGGGATCTCCCTCTGTCAGTCAGTCAGGAACGTGGGGTGTGTGGCTCCATCCCGGAGAGTGAAGGAGTGGATGTAGGGAGGAGGCACACGAGAAGGCCTTTGGAGCCTCCGGGCTGCAAGCACAGACCTTCCACTCTTCCTCACCCCTTCGTCAGGTCACTGACAGGAAAGGGCAACTGATTTGTAAAACACTCTCTTCCCCCACCGCTCCATACCTGTTCCCTCCCCTCTGGGTAATTGCTCTTCCAGAATCCACCGCACCCCCCCCCCAGGCATATAAGGGGAAAATGCCCTTCATTCTTGTATCTTCTCTGCATCTGTACATAAAGAGCATTCCTGGCCGTGACAGTGAGGCAGGACCACGCGCTGATGAGGGGCTTTGGGATTTGTGAAGGGTCTTTAGTTGTGAAATAGAGGCCTGGACTGAGCAATCAAGGTGACCAAGGTCTCGTGGGGTTTCTGTGTGTCCATTAAGATTATTAAGGAGAGGGCTGGGAAATCCTGAGAACCAAGGAAGGAAGGGGACAGGAAGGGACCAGATGGGTCCAGGGAGATGTGGATGTCTAGAGCTGTGTGAGTCATTTCTATGTCTGCTGGTACCTGTCCCAGGGTCCTGAACTTAGTAGGCACTCAATGATACATCCTTTAGGGGCGCCTGGGTGGCTCAGTCGGTTAAGCGTCCAGCTTCGGCTCAGGTCATGACCTCATGGTCAGGGGCTTCAAGCCCCGTGTCAGGCTCTGTGCTGACAGCTCGGAGCCTGGAGCCTGCTTTGGATTCTGTGTCTCCCTCGTTCTCTGCCCCTCCTCTGCCCACACTCTGTCTCTCTCTTTCTCTGTCTCTCTCTCAAAAATAAATAAAACGTTGAAAAAAAATACATCTTTGAAATGAAATGAGTTACACACCCCTAAGTGCCTTAAAGGGTTAACCTGACTAACTGCCCAAAGTTTGAAGAAAATGAATTGCCACAGTGGGTGGGGGTGGGGCTATCGGAGGTGAGAGAAGGAGCCAGAGTTCAGAGGTCAGGAAGGGAATGGGGGTGGGGGGAGCTGGGCTGGAACTGAAGCTGAGGAGAAGGAATGATAAGGAACAAATGGCAGGGAGGCCAAAATGTCTCTGAGGCCCACAAAAAGTGTGGGTTCCCTCCCTGAGTGTGATCAAATCTGAAGAGGTGGCCAGGCTCCAAATTTGATTCTGAGCCAGTGGAAGACAGTCTCCTTGAACTTGAGGGCCTCTCTGGGGACTCCCTTTTCCTTAGGTAAATATGAAGGATGACAGTCCTCCTGGCTCGCCCCTGCTGTCCAAAGCTGCACTGTCCCGAAGGAAAACAAGCATCTCTCCAACCTGAGGTTCAGGGACTGTGGTGAGTCCCCTGGCTGCCACTGGCCCAAAGTTGACAGAGAAAACAGGTTCCCAGGCCAGAAATCTTGTGTGACAGTCCCCCAGTCTCTTCAGCCCCCAACCCTGGCCGTGTGTAGCCCTTGGAGGCCCGGAGAGATACCCTGGGGGGGGCTTCTGGAGAGGAGCTGGGGGCTCTGGGGCTGTTTACTTGCTCCTCTTTCCTAGGAGCTTGGAAACCCTCCAGGGTGGGAGTCCACACTTGATTCATATGAAATTAATTCATTCACATATTTAGCACACATTTGCTGAGCTCTATGTTCCAGTCACAACAGAGAAAAAGCTCCCGTGCTCTTGATACTTGCTTTTTTGTGGGGGTGGGGGTGGGGGTGGGGGGTGCAGATCAGCAGTAAAGTGGTAGCAAACAAATGAAGGAAAGGGACATGTGCAGTGTATGACGCATACACATTGGAAACCTCCTGGCAAATTGGTGGAGAATAATTGGGTGCGTGGGGGTGGCGGTGGGGCTACATCACACTGCATGTCAGGAAAGGTCAGTCTGGGAAGAGGAGATATTTGCATTGAGACCCCAGGGATGAGAAGGGACCAGTTCCATAAAGTGCACAGGGAACAGTCCAGGCAGAAGGGATGTCGTGTGCAAAGCCCAGAATAGAAATGGGATTTGCCCATCCAAGCAACAGAACATTCTTTAGGTCACTGGGCCTCAAGCTTGGGGAGCAAGGGGGAGGTGAAGCCACAATCCATCACAGAAGTCGTGCTCGTGTGAAAGCCCAGAGTTAAACTCCACGGGCAGTGGGGAAGGACTCCATGCCGAACTGTGGATGTAATATTCCGTTGTCCCAAAGAGAGATTTGGTAACTTTCATCAGATTTCCCGAGAGACCTATGATTCCCTCTTCCCCAAACACTAGTAACACCCGACTTCCAGGGAGAAGACAAGCCTCGGGCCCTTCAGAAAGACGCAGTTTGCAGGGCTCAGAACATTCTCTGGGAATCTTCGGGAGTAGTAGGCAACATGAAGTGCCCCCCAAATACGGTACAAACAAAAACAAAGAAACGTGGAGAGACACGTCGGCGTTGGGACAGTTGGGGCCCTCATGCTCCAAAACCCAGTTCCCAAACACCTGGGCGGCCCGTCAGACACACTTAAGAATTGTGAGGACTTCTTCCTCTCGTTTATACAAACGTGTCTAGAAGGTCTCCGAAATCTAAGTGTTCCACACAGTTTTGCAAGGGGCTCTGTGTCCTGGGGATCCCCTCTGTCCACGTAGGCCCCAGGCCCCAGAGGCGACGCCCACTTTTGCGGGGAGCTCCTTTCTCAGCCGGCCCCGCCCCCTGCGTGCCCCACAGCCCTCCCGCCCAAATCACCCCAAAGATGCGCGCGTTCCATTTGGAAGGACTTGGACTTGTTAATTAACCTGAACAGTCACATTGGTCTGCAAGGTGCTTTGTTGTTAATTAAAGCTGAGATTCTCCTTGTGCCCAGACGGCGGCTGCTGTTGTCAGAGTAATTAGATAGCATGCGATGGTTTTCATGCAAATCCCTGGCAATTAGAGCTGGCGAGGAATTGGGTTTGAGATCCCAGGGACGTCTTCCATCAGAATTCCTCCGAGGGCCGCCCCTGGGGGAAGGCGATGATGATGATGGGGCTGTGGGGTTCGGGTTGGGAAAAAGGGTGTGAGGTCAGGTATCTGTTTCCTACATCCTCTGGGAGGGGCCCCAGCCCGGAATGCATGAACCGTGGGCCTCAGTGTTCCTCGGTGTTCTTTCCTGAGGCAGTGCGGAGGGATCCTCCCCAGGGCCTGGCCTGCTCCCAAAGCTTGCCTCCTGCTCTCTATTTCTGAGAGGATTGTTCCTTTAGCCCAGGGGCCCAGTAACTCATACACGGCTAACGTCCCTGCCAACCCTAAGATTAAATTCTGAAGGGTTCTAAGGAAACAGGATCTGGATGCTTGAGGGGTCGCTGAAAAGATGCCACATTCAGAGCAGTTTGGGGGAGGTTGGCAGCATGAGGTGGGTCCAATGGCCTGGGGTGGCAGGACTCCAGGAGAGCCTTGAAGAAATGGCCACGGTCAGGATCAGGCTCACAGAAGGCGTATCCCAGGGCAGTACACAGTACCGGAAGGGCCGCCCAGAGGGACTGGGTTGGGATGGGCCGGAGATAAGTGTGGGGAGGCCGCTCCAACCTCCCAGACCTCTTATCAGCCACCGGCTTCTGCCTCTGCCTTTGCTTGGTGAGAGATGTGATGGGGGGGGGCCTGTCTGGGTTTCTCTCCAGCCAGACCCAGCAGGAGCGGTTTCTGTCTAGAGGCCCGGCCGGGGCTGGAGGGCACAGCCCCGGGGGCTTAAAGACAGCCTCCACGTGCATCAGATTACCCTGGAAGGCTCAGCGAAGGCAAACACCCTCCCCTGCCTCTCAACTAGGTCAGCCTGGCATCCAGGGCCCCGCGAGGGGCTGGGTGATGTCCAGTAAGATGGGGAGAGGGCAGGGCTGGCGGGTCCCCAGGAGCCGCTGCAAAGGGGGTAAGAGAGAAAAGCCTGTGACGTCTTCACGACCGGTGGTTGGAGGCCTTATTATAATTTAGGTTTGTAAATTCTCTGGTTTTCCTGAATTTTTCTCCTCTCTCCTTTCTGTCTCAGAACGCGCCTCCCGCGGCTCCACCGGCCCTAAGTCCCGCCTTTCCATTTAGGATGTACCAATCCGCAGCTGCCCTGGTGGTTGCTAGGAGACAGGAGATTGTTGGGTGGGGGGCGGGCGGATTTCGAGGCTTTGTCACGCACCCACCCAGGAAAATTCCGGAGCCTGTCTGCCGCCTGCCTGGGCTGTTCTAGCTCCCGCCTGCTCCTCTCCTGCACTCTCCTATTTATCTCCGAGCCCGGAGAGTCCAGCAGAAACGGTGTAGGGGAAAACCAGGTTAGCCTGCGTCTTTAGGAAGCGGAAAGGCGGTGTCCGGATTCAGACAGGTGGGGAAGGTACCCTCTCAAGTTTCCCCAGCTTTGAATTGGGCTGGAGGGAGAAACTCGTTTTTGTGTGTGGCATCTTGGGTAGAGGGTGAATTTGTTGGTGGCAGAAGTTGTTGTTCTTACTCCGACCATGGCCCAAACTTGGAGGAAAAAGCCCCCAGGGTCAGGATCATGCAGCCAGGGAGTGGGGGGGGGGGGGGTGGTGGTATCTGGGGGAGAGGCTCCCAGGGCACCGGGGTGTGGTGTTGAAGGTGGAGGGAAAGACTTGTGGGGCGAGAAAGGTTCATTTCAGGAGCCGGGGTTTGAAAGGGAAATTTGGGGGATTCTAAGCAGAAGATGAGTCAGATCAGGCCCCTCCCTTTGAAGTGTCTCAACCTTCTGGACTTCTTGATGTTTCGTTCCCGCTACGCATCCCACACAGAAAAGACTCAGCACAGAAGCCGGGGGAAAGAAAACTCATTTGGGCAAGGACTGAGTCATAAATCCTGATTCCACGTCCTGAAAACCAGGACGGAGAGGGGGACAAAGTGGAAGGAAGGGTCTGAGAGAGGTCAGAGCTGGCACACAGGTGTGTGTGGTGCGGACACTGATGGGCAGGCGAGCCGCACGCGGACGAGTGGTATCTCATGCCTGCACCCAGCATGGATGGGTCCCTACAGATAGAGACAGATGCACACCCACGTGAGCGCACGCACGCACGCACGCACACGTAGGGGGATTAGGGTCCTGCCGAGAAACAAACTTCAGAGAGATGATTCCTGGGAAGTGGCTTTGGGAATTCTCTCGAATGAACGTTCCCGGACTAAGTGAGGTCCCCCAGGATGCTTCTCTCCGCCTTGCCCACCACCCTGATCTCTAAGCAAAGCCAACAGGTGTCGGATAGAAGGCAGAGAGGAAGGCGGGACGAGCCAGCCAGGGTGGGGAGTCACGTTCTTGGCTCGCTTTCACTCTTCTCCGTTTTTCTCTCTCTGGGGCCTATGGTCTCTATCCCTGCTCTTCCGCAACAGTTTCTCTTCCTTCCTCATCTGCTAAGCCATCTCTTCGAGTTTTTCAGGGGTAGCGGCTCCCTTCATTCTCTGGTGCCTCTTCTCCTTGCCTTTGAGATAGCAGTAGCCTCTAGAGAGAACATCTGTGCGCCCTGAGGGTGTTTGCACACTTTCTCCCCAGGCCAGCTAGAGAAACAGACGCTGGCCGGGAAGTCTGGTGTGAAATCCCTCCCTCTCTCCCTCTCCCTCTCCATTCTCCTTCCTCTCCTCTGCGTCCCCGGATAAAACGAGAAACCAGCAGCTCGGTAAAAGTAGCATAGACTTTAATTCAGGTTGACAGGTGCGAAGGGAGCTGGGACTTGCCTCCCGGGGGGTCCAGATGAGAAGGCCGTCTTACCGAGAGAGGCAGGGAGGGCAGGGGCGTGCGGGTGGTCTGGTGGTAGAACAGGGCCAGGAGCAGGGGCGTGGCCACACCGTGGAGTATCGCCAGGGCCTCTGCCAGGTGCAGGAGCAGGTCCAGAGCCTGCTGGGCCAGACACGTCGACAGTACCAAGGACTTGGACCTCACAAGAAAGTCCAAGCCCAGAGCCACCCCGTGAGGCCACCAGAAAACAAACCAGACCCACAGGACACTAACGCAGGGACCTGGCCACCTGCCCCACGCTTTCGTCAGCGCCTTGGTACCTAACAAGCCCAGTGGCAACAAGGTGAAGGCGGTAAAGCTGGCCACCACGTGCAAAAGCGGCAGAAACCTGGGGCTCTTGTTGAAGCTCAGGGAGCAGAGTCCACGGGAGGTGTCACTGGCCAGCGTGACGGGCAGCCCCAGGAGAAGAGCCGCTCCCCAGAGTCCCACAGTGAGCCACAGGGTGATGCCCGCGACGTGGCCCACATCCAGTTTGGGGCCCAGGCAGGCGTGGCACCCGATCAGCAGAGCCTGGGCAAAGGCTGAGCCGTACCAGAGCAAGTGTGCCAGGCGGCACAGGGCTGTGCTCTGCACCCCGTTGAGCCCCGGGGCCAGGATGGGCACCACGATACTGAAGAGGGTGCTGCCCACGGCCAGCTGTACGAGGACCGGCCGCTCAGGGCAGACCCGC